>NW_027287538.1:71055906-71213543 GCF_022747635.1 Hetaerina americana | reverse complement strand
TGGCAAAAATTCATGATGCACTACACCGTTGTAATCCATGAAAACCGTCAGCATTGCCTTCTTTTTTGACTGAAAACGACGTGGTTTTTTTGGTCTCGGCTCATTTGGTGAACGCCATTCACTTGCCTGATGTCTGGATTGCGTGTCGTACTCATAAACCCACGTCTCGTCTCCAGTAATGATCCTTTTGATGAATGTGGGATCGGATTCAGCCTCGCAAATCATGTCTTTTGCGACGTCAACTCGGTCTCTTTTTTGCATGAAATTGAGGTCTTTTGGCACCAACTTTGATGCTAACCCAAATCATTAACCACAATGTCTTGGGCGGATCCATAGGCAATGTTCAAGTCCTCCGCTATTTCTCTGAAGGTTAATTTGCGGTTATTGACCAACATTTCTTTTACTTTATCAATTTTTTCACCGACTTTCGATGTCGATGGTCTGCCACTGCGTTCATCATCTTCGATTGACTCACGACCACTTCTGAACCGCTCGTGCCACTGGTAAACGACCGTTTTTTTTAGAGAATCGTTGCCGAAACACTTTTCCAACATTTCCAACGTCCGTGCGCCACTAAATCCGTTTTTTACGCAAAATTTAATACAAGTTCGTTGTTGCAAATTTAAATCCATTTCTGCAATTGTAAAAAATCGCCAACACACACAGAGATAGATGTACTCTTGGCTACGTAACTTTTGCAAATGTCAAGTTATGACACTAAGATTTAAAGGGAATATCAACAACAGATGTACCAATTTAACAAAAAAAACAGAACTCAAATCGGAACGATGGGAGCGCCACACGGTGGTTATTCCGGGAACTTTTGGATCAAGGTAGTATATATATATTATATATATATAATATATATATATATATATATATATATATATATCTATATATATTATATATATATATATATAATATATATATATATATAATATATATATATATATATATATATATATATATATATATATATATATATATATATTATATATATAATATATATATATATTATATATATAATATATATATATATATATATATATATATATATAATATAATATATATATATATATAATATATATATATATATAATATATATATATAATATATATATATATATTATATATATATATATATATATATATATATATATATATATATATTATATATATATATATATTATATATATATATATATATAATATATATATAGTATATATTTATATATATATATATATATATATATATATATATATATATATATATATATATATATATATATATATATATAGAGAGAGAGAGAGAGAGGAACTGCCGTCCCACAGGCCTCTGCGGCTTCGCGTAATCCAAAAGTCCACGAGTTCAATTCTCCCTTGCAGGTAGAGTTCCCTTGCTGACCTGCGGATGGCCGTCTTATAAAGCCCCCATGCAGTGAGTGGCGCATGAATAATGACAGCAAGTCAAGCGACCACCCCACTCCATGCCGCTCGGAGAAAGGGCGCGCTACCGTATCTCGATTCTCCACTCCATCCGTGAAATAACATGTAAACTCTCGGGAAAAATATGCCAGTTACGTACATACGTTTCTGATGGGAGGTTAAGTTACTTCTTATTTTTTTTGCTTTGTAAGGTTTTTTTTAACTCTAGGCGAAGCGCAAAAAATTGATGAGGTGGCCAGATTTCGGCGGGGTAAGCGGAATTATGGGACCTCTCTTCAACCCCCTCCCTTCAACTAACCCCACACTTCAACCCGCCTCCCTTCAACCAACCCCACTCTTCCCAACCGCCCACCTTCTCCCCGCATGCGCTGCTTCCGCCAAAACTATTTCTGAACCGGCTTTCATTCAGAGTCTGATACGAGAATCGCGCACGTTACATACCCGGCTATGGTAATCCCCGCCATTTTATCGGCTATTTAGTGGCGAGAATTTTTATATATATATATATATATATATATATATATATATATATAATGTATAACACTTAGCACTAGTGGACACAGACAAAAACACAGAAACACACAAAAAAAGAGACTCACTATTTTTCGAATTTTCGGTGGTCGTTGCCACCTTTATCAAGGAGGAGAGGGACAGAACTGAAGGGAATACGAGGGCTGGAGCGATGGATGGAAGGGGAAGGTGGGGAGGGAATTCCGAAGGGACGGGTTTGGAGGGGTAGCGTTAGAAGGGTGGGGAAAATGTAGAAGGTGATGGGGGTGGAAGGGGGATGAAAATATAATTAGAACAGGGTAATTAGTGCCTAATATTGATTCCTGGCCAGTTCCAGGACTCCAAAAGCCAGATGAAGGATTGCTCTAGTGTTTTCAGTTTCAGAGGAGGATCAGATCCTTTTTCTTTAACGACAAATTCTTCTTACAAATCAAGGGCTGTGCCATGGGTAGCAGGTTCAGCCCTTCCTATGCAAACCTCTTTCTTGGTCTCGCAGAGAAGAAATTCCTGTCAAAACAACCACTGAAACCTCTATTGTGGCTCAGGTACATCGATGATATCTTCCTCCTCTGGCAATATGGTACCGATTCCCTGAAAGCTTTCATTTCCGACCTCAATGCTTCGTCCTCTATTTCCTTCAGTTCTACAGTATCCTCCTCCCAAATCACCTTCCTAGATGTAAATGTTACATTAAGAAACCAAACATTTCACACCTCTGTACATATTAAACCCACAAACAAACAGCAATACTTACACTACAATAGTTGCCACCCATATCACACAAAACGCTCCATTCCTTACTCCCTATCCACAAGGGGACACAGAATTTGTAGTGACCCTGATTCCCTTGATTATTTCCTTTCAAGTCTACACTGTTCCCTCCTAAAAAGAGGTTATCCCGAATCCCTCCTGAACAAAAGAATCCGAAAACATGCGTACACTCCCAAACCTTCCTCCACCGCAGAACCCCACCCTCTCTCAATTTGCACTACATACTTCCCGGGCTTAGAATCTATACGATCAATCCTGAAAGACCTCTACCCTATCCTAAAAAATCATAATGCCACCGCCAACCTTTTTCCCAAATGCCCCTCAGTTACTTTCAAACGCCCCGCCAACCTATCCGATCTCCTCAAATCAACAAATCCACTCCTTAAATCCCCAACCCGTCCTAAAACCACTCCAACGCCTTGCAATAAACCCAGATGTAAAACATGCCCTATTTTCAAAACCAAAATCCCATCCCTCTCCCACCCGCTTTTTAACTCTCTCCCACCAATTCCCTCCTCTACTTGCACTTCTAGCAATGTAGTGTACCTTCTGAAGTGCCAACTGTGCCCTGCCTATTATATTGGGCAAACCACCACACCCCTCAATATCAGAATCAACAACCACCGAGCCTCATGCAAAAACTCTTCCTTCATTGACATGCTCCCTATCCCCAAACACGCCTCCGAACACAACACTCCCTTTGATAAATGCTATAGTGTATCAATCATAGCATCCCTCCCACCCTCTGATCCTCCTCTGAAACTGAAAACACTAGAGCAATCCTTCATCTGGCTTTTGGAGTCCTGGAACTGGCCAGGAATCAATATTAGGCACTAATTACCCTGTTCTAATTATATTTTCATCCCCCTTCCACCCCCATCACCTTCTACATTTTCCCCACCCTTCTAACGCTGCCCCTCCAAACCCGTCCCTTCGGAATTCCCTCCCCACCTTCCCCTTCCATCCATCGCTCCAGCCCTCGTATTCCCTTCAGTTCTGTCCCTCTCCTCCTTGATAAAGGTGGCAACGACCACCGAAAATTCGAAAAATAGTGAGTCTCTTTTTTTGTGTGTTTCTGTGTTTTTGTCTGTGTCCACTAGTGCTAAGTGTTATACATTATTATTCACGTCCGTGAGTCTTTCAAAAAGTGTTATATATATATATATATATATATATATATATATATATATATATATATATATATATATATATATATATATATATATGCTTTCGTAGATGTAACACGGAAGTGCCGAATAGTACAATACACAGTAACACACAACAAAGAAACAAAAAAAGGAAGAACACTCACACGTATTTTCTTTATATTTCGACGGAAACAATCCGTCTTCATCTGAAGATATAGAAGTAATGAAGTCATTACTTCTATATTTTCAGATGAAGACGGATTGTTTCCGTCGAAATATCAAGAAAATACGTGTGAGTGTTCTTCCTTTTTTTGTGTTTCTATGTTGTGTGTTACTGCGCATTGTACTATATGTATACTATATATATATATATATATATATATATATATATATATATATATATATATATATATATATATATATATATATAAATATAGATATTTTTGTATCCGGAAAGCCACCGCTAGCGTGTGAGCATAGAAAGTATCATTCGATATCACCGTGCTTTAGATTCTGGTTAACGAAACTTGGCATTAATTGCAATTAAAATTAGTGAGATTTGATTCATGTATGCTCCGTGAGGTCCTTCTTTATTGTTGAGAACGGTTTCACCTCATGAGTAATCGCAACTGCCAAAGGCAAGGGATAAGTTATTTTCTAATATTTATTTTTTAGTACCCTGCAACTCTCCGCTAGGGTTTGTGGCAGTGTGGTAATACACACCAGACTAATTTTGACCCAAATATGACCCTACCGCTGTCGGACAATGCTATTGTGATCCCTTATCGTTCGTGGTAAAAATGACATCTTAAACCTATCTGTTCTACGCTTAATCTCTCTCATTTTATTAGCATGATCTCTCCTACCTTAGTAAGATGGGGGCAATAATAAATTTTCAGCATCACTGGTAAAGGGATGTAATTGTAATTTGCAAGAGATTTAATCTGAAATTTAACCTTCGCTTCATTTAGTGATTCCCAGCCTAGCTGCTCTAATATTTTGGATACGCTACTAAGTTCATCATAAAGTTTTACAAATCTAGTAGCTCCTCTACGCTGCAGTCGATTCTATTCGGCAATAAACCCACATAAATAAACATATTCTAAAATAGGATTAACCAGCGAAAGGTTTCATTTATCTTTAACCTTTTCGTTGTTTACCCAGTACTCTTCTAATAAATCCTAACTTTTTGTTAACTTGTCCACACGACAAAAATACTATGGAATTATAATAGTTTTGTAATGAATGAATTGTTGGTTGGTTCCTTGCCTTAAGTTAAGTATCATAAAATTTTAATGACAAATTATCATTTGATATTTTCATTTTGAAATATGATTCTAAATTGCCAATTGAAAATTGTAACTGTATTATTTGAATCCATCCTTATGCTAAAAATCATTACTCCCAGCTGCATTCGTTGAGGTCTAGCGTTTTACCGGAGTTTAAATCTCGAACCCGCACAGATCTCGTTTTCACAGTATTACACGAAGCGGGGTTGTTTTCCCGTCCATTTATTTTCTATCTCCCTCACCATTGCTCCCCTCCCCTTGTCCGCCCTCATTCTACTCTCGTTTCTCTCCTTCACCCCTTCCTAAATATCCTTTCTCCAACCCCCCCCCCCCGGCTTCCCCTAATCCTCACCCCCGCCCCTCCACCTCCCCCCCCGCTCGTACTATCGCATTCGCTTTCGGGTTCTCGGGTATGCCGATGCATCCGCACGCACACACGCCCGCGCGCGCGCCCTCCGCCGCTAAAACGATAAATATCGCAGGTCTGGACGTGAGAGATAAGGCCTGAGAGCGCGCGCGCCAGGTCCGGATTGATTAATCGCACCTATTCTGCATTCAATGTCGTAAAAAGGCAACTACGTGATCCGAAATTAACCCCTCTCTTGCTCAGGAACAAGCGCCCGGTAAATAACTTGAAGGGTTGGGGAATAAAATACGGCGAAAACCGCAGAGCAGGGGAGGATACAACATTCGGGGTACGTGCTGTTTCCCCTCCCTACCACCCTTCCCTCCCTTCCTCTCCGACTCGCCTCATCTATCGGCCTCGCCACATTTTCCGCCATGAATTAAATGCCATCGGAACACCACTCTTTTAGTCGGGCGCCAATTTCCTGCTGAAGTAATAATTTTTCCTCACGGACCCCCACTTTTTTTATATATAGGCTATGCGCACTGCCGTCAATTACCAACGGAGTGCTAATTATCTGCAGGCTCCCGCGGTACGACGAATGGAAAGCGCACGGCGTTTACAGCATTACCAAATATCGCTGCGTTTCATCGCTATTATTTCTAGCCGGAGTTGCGGAGCCGCAGTTGGTATGAGCGAATTGATGAGAAGGCGCGCATTCACAAACTGGATTAATAATTCCAAAGGGAGCGATTCAAAATGAGGGCACCCGCTTGCAACAGCATTAGGTATTACGGCTCCGGTCACCGTACATTCAAATTCAGAAGTGCGCGCGCATTACTTACACGAGGTTTTCGTGAAAGTGCGGTTTGGCTTAAATTTTCTTTGTACCCTTCGTTTCATGTTTAAGCGTTAACTTGACCCCAGGGGCGCTGTACGTGCGAGAAAAATGGCGGTGGCTGAAAAACTCTCATGAAGGACAATGACAAAATGGTGATGCAAGTTTTGTATAAAAGATATCAGGTAAAAGTTTCGGAAAAATAGACTTAATTCATATATTACTGCAACGCCTCCAAATTCTTCAAAGTACAACCCTTGAGCGTCGACACACTTTTGCCAGAGCGGGTTTTCCACGACTCAAAGGCTCCCTTGTAAGCGGTGAATTCCGGATCAGGGTACTCTTAAGGGTACGCCTTCAAGCTTCTTTGACGGCACTTAGGGTCACATGGTGCTGTCCTTTTAGGGCATAGAATTTCACTTTTGAGAGAAGGAAATACTCTGCTCGGTTCAAGTCGAGACTGTAAGGGGGTTGGGGAATCGTGGAGGTGATTTTTCAGAAGGTCTATGCGAGCAGACAAATCGAAATCTGCTCTTGACCGTCCGTCTAAAGACTTTTTAGAGGACAAATTAAGCGCAAAACTTTCGCATCGCCAAATGTTCAGTGACAATGTTGTGCACCGTCATCTAATCAATGCCAATATTCGATTTACGATCGTGCCCACTTTTAATCGACGGCCGCCGAGGCCGTCCAGAGCGGCGCTCGTCCTCCACACTCTCTCAGCCATCTTTGAAGAGCTTGTGCCACTTAAAAAATATATTTTGTGTCATGATTTCATCCTTAAATGTTTGGTGAATCATACCCAACGTCTTCGTACCCAATTTCTCCAGTCCAACACAAAATGTGACGGCGCACCGCTGTTCAATAGTACGCTGCAATTTGTCCTAGTACGGAGTCACTAGACGGGTGTCCACCAAAAACACGATTTACGAGGGTGGTCCCAGAAGTACTCGGCCTGATCTAGAGATGGCGGTAGTTGTTTGAAAAAACGCTGCTTATCGCTGTCTGAATAAACGCCCACAGGCAATTAGAGCTTGGAGCTTAGCGCGCATTGGACGAGATAATATCGTGGTATAAAAAATGGAAATTGCAGATAAATACCCAAAAAACCAAAGCAATACTTTTCGTCCACCCAGGATCACGTAAAGCATCTTGTGAATGTATCAGGATTGGACAACAACCGATTGAATGGAGTCAAAGCATCAAATATTTAGGAGTGGACTTAGATGACAGACTGACCTTTAAAATACATATCAAACAGATACGAGATAAAGCGGCCGCAATAAGGTCGAAATTTGCACCGATTATCCGACAAAACGCCACCCCTAAGGAAATAAAAATTCTAATATACTCGGCAATAATAAGACCAACATTGACCTACGCAGCCCCTGCGTGGATGGGACTACTCAGTAGATCCCTAATGGACAAATTAAATAGCACAGAAAGGAAGACCCTGAGGCTGGCTTTTGGGCTCCCCCCCTGGGAAGAAAATGAGAATGTATACCAAAAAACAGGCATAGAAAAACTCTCAGATCTCTTACTAACAAGGTGTAAAACATACTATGATAAGTTAAAAGAAAACCCAAATAGGGCTATGACATACACAAAAATAAATAAAATAGGCCCCTATGATAAATATAGGAGACCTAATAATGTCACACTCCAATAATAATACGGAAAATAATTAAATAAATATAAAAAGGGCAAAAACAACGATGCTGGTGGTGCTCCAGAAAGAAAAAGGAATTATATACTGAGACACAGAGCATAAGCCCAACTAGGCGACCTCTGATAAACAAAGCCGCCTAAAAACGGCAAGGCAAGTCGTGTGGTTGAACGTCAGGCCACCTACAACCGAGGCTGCGCGCTGCGAACGCCGTGCGAACGTAGTCACATCAGGAAACACTTGCTCAAGAGTTCGAAAGAAGTCGAATTGGTCAGATCCTGTGCAGCGTAAATTTGCAAATGATTTCATAGAGTGACAAGTACATCAGTAATCGATCGGCGAATGAAGCATGTGGATGGGAAGGCGAGAGAAATCCGCCGACCGTTTGAGGTTGACGCGAATACCAATTAAAACTACTTGCGTTCCTCTTTAAATCGTTTCTCAAAATTCAACAGTCAAATAGATAAAGCGCGAAGAGGGAATCAAAGACTGTGCGCTTCCACAGGTAAAAATACTGTCGTCGACAAGTTTCACTACCATGTGGCATCACCTGGACTTTTACTACACTGTAGCGAAACTAGTCGACAGTGCTCTGCGCTTTTTGTCCATGATATTCTTATTTAGGGGAAGAGCAATATTCCAGTGGATGTGATTTTTCTAGATTTTTAGAAAACCTTCGACGAAGTACCTCATAGTAAACTACTTGCAAAACTAAACGTATATGGCATGGATAAAAATATCCGGGTTTCGATTAAAGACTTTTGAATGGTCGAGCTAAAAGAGTAATCAAAGATGGAGCTAGCTCAATTGCAGTAGAAGTTACTTCAGGTGTTCCCCAGGGAAGTGTCATTGGACGTCTTTTATCCCTACTTTACGTTAACGACATTCACTCCGTAGTCACTGGTTTATTGGACGTGGCCCAAAATGGCCGACATGTCACGCACAAGTTAGGAGTGTAAACGAAGAGCCGCTTTTCTCGAAAGTGTTCTCGCTGGGTGTTCGCCCAGTGAAATAGTTCGATTCTTCGGATATCCCAGATCAACTGTCTACGGTATTGTGGCTAAGTATAATGCTTCGGAGAAGTCTGGGAAAGGTTTCGCTAACCCGACGAGGAAATCTCATTCGAGGAAATGCGTGATTGTCCGGATTTAAGTGCCGCATCCTGTATGTAAACATCTTCCAACTGTGGTCCCATGGGTGGGAAAAATGAACACCCTTTATTTCATCGCTAAATCTTCTCTCACCCTTGTTTTTTTTCCTCCTGTGTCTCAAAACGGACCGTTGCTTTTCCTGGTGTCGACATTTTCGTCAAGACAGCAAAATTCAACCCCCCCTCTCGCCAACATCAAACCAACTAGCCTCCGACATTATTCCCCAACTAGAACAGCTGCAACCCTTTCCTCTCCAAATCCTTCGTGCCATTTTCACTCTCCATCCGTGGGTAGGTTATCTGTAATACGGTCCCAACCCTACAGAAGTACGTGTACCTTAGTAATCAATCTACCCAAAACATGTAGCAGAACAGAAATTATTACGCGGCTCAATATGCCCCTTGCCACAGAACAATAAATTTATGATTTCAAAATTAATCGCCATCTTCTTCACAGGCGCTCACAGAATTCAACACCAAATCAAAGAAATCTGCCCTCTTATGGAAGAAAAACAATCAACATCAATCTGCTAACTAAACTGCAAACCCTGTCTCTCCTTCTACCAGTTGGGAAGTGCACCACGCCCTGTATCAAAATCCGCATCAACAATCACCTCACCTCATGCAAACCTTCTCCCGCGTTAGCCTCTCTGCCAGTGCCTAGGTAAGCCTCCCGCCATACTGTTTCCTTTAGAGATTTTGAGAGACTCGTCAGCACACTTATTCGATCGACTGTCAATTCAGGCTTCATCCCACCTTTTTACCAACCCAGTCACTGACGAATCAGAGGCCAAGCTAGTAGGACGATCCGAGAAGGACGGTAGGCCGGATTCTCAGAGGAAGAGATGTACGAGAACGATTCTAAAAGTAAGGTGTCCTATTTTGTTTCACGAAAAATCAAATTTATTCTAACCGTTGCTTACATTGTAGGAAAGGCTGAGATTTAGCTATTTCTCTACATAGTCACCTTGACGATCAATCTTTTTTTGCATCCTTGTAAGCAGCTTTTTAATACCAGTGTCGTACCTTTCTTTCGTCGCGTCGCGAAGCCAACTGACGACTGCTTCTCCAGTATAAATTCATCGCCATTTAGTGGAAATATACGGTGAGAAGTGTATGGACATCAAAAACGTGCGGAAGTGGTGCAGGGAGTTTTCGATTGCCGGGAAAACGTCCACGATGAGTAGTCGTCGGGGCGGCCGAGTTTGTCGGAATCAACGGTGGCTCCAATTGACGAGATGGTGCGCAATAACCGGAGAATTACTCTTCATTTGATAAAGCAAGGAAGGCCTTAATGAAGAGAGTGGCTACTTGTCCGTGCAGAATATTGTTTTGGAGATCCTCGGTTACAACAAGGTTCTCAACAAAGGAGCGTGTTTGCATCATGACAATGCACGTCCAGATGTGTTACATCAAACGACCACCCAAGTCAATGAATTCGGCTGGGATATAATCGACCACCCTCTTTACAGCTCGGACGTTGCCCTCAGCGAATAGCACTTGTTTCCCGCTCTCAAAAAATATCTTGGAGGACAGAAATTTAAGTCAGACGAGGAAGTGCAAGGACCAGTCGTCAATTGGCTTCGTGATGCGGCGGGAGAAAGGTATGATGCCGGTATTATAAAGCTGCTTACAAGGATGCAAAAAGTGATTGATGGTCAAGGAAACTATGTAAAAAAATAGCTAAATGCTCAGCCTTTTCTACTATGCACACTAAGTTGAGAATAAATTTATATTTTCATGAAAAAATAGGAGATCTTACTTTTCGAATCGCCCTCGTACCACCAGGCCGCGTTGCGCGAATAATATCCCAAATCAAAACGATTTTTCGCACGATTTACATCGGGTAAATAAAACAGTAGGCAAAGACCTTTAGAAAAACAATGCACCACAGCTTGATTATCACAAAATCATAACAGTGTTATCACAAAATAATTCAGTAAATTCCGGGGCAATAGATAACGCGTGTGTTGTGGTCATTAAATCTCCCAGGGTTTCCTCTTCAAAGATGGTTTACTCTTTGTGCAGTGTCCATATTTCTGTTATGCCCATTGCGGGAAGCACCCATATCAATTGGAATGGTTTAGCATCGGAGTAGACATCTATGATGAAAGATAAATTTGAGAATATTCTAGGTCGATGTCAGTCCGCAGTTCTTTGGCCAATCGTACACGACGCAGAGCTAGATCACCAATCACGAAAGGTGGCAACGCCATGATAAGAACGCACCAGGAAATAAAACAAATGGCTTTGGGAACATCTTGTTGCCGAATTCGCTTGATCACTGAGATAATATGCCTGCCTAATATAATGTGTATACGACGATGGGTTAAATGGAAGAAGAGGCCATTAGGTCTCAATTTCGCCCAAATAAAGACCTCTATCTATCAATCTATCTATAACATACTGCACACGCTTTTGAGAGTCCTGGGTCAATTCCATAAGCACTGTACTAATCTTAACCCCTAAACACCGCACTTGTCTTGTCGGGGTCAATGCACTTTTTTCCCATTAATCGTAATACTCAAATCAGTCACCAAAAAGGATACAATGTCATAAATTCATACACTTTGAACAGAAGGAAAAACAGACAACCAATCATCTAAAAAAGTAATCATTTGGACATTTAATTTAGCATATATTTCAGCACTCACAGCCCTAGCCCATCGTTGCATAATTGCTGGTGATAGAGGGTGCCCCATGGGCAACCAATCCCAGCAATAGTAAGCATTAATTGGACTAAGAAAGAGAATAAATAAATGAATTTATATGACAATTTCAATGTGACAACTATTACCTCCCTTTCACCCTCAGTCACAACGCTAAAATTCAAAACCCTCGCATCGGCATACATCTGGCTCCTGGGAGACGGCTCGGACCTCGGGTTGAACCTTGCCCACGACAGGGTACGCAATCATTTCTCCTTCCCCTCAACCTCCACCCCCTGCCGATCATAAAACCTCCCTCTCCCGCACATGGCCCCTCATCCTACTCATCATCCTCATCACCTGAAATATTCTTCTTTCCGTTGAAAACGATAGTTGTGACAACGAAATATAAAAAAAAAAGAAAACTTTGAGTGCAGTTATACAGGATCCGTACAATAAGTATCGGGACTGGTTCCAAAAATAAAAAAATTACTACAGTTATCATTAAAATTACTTAATCATCTTCAAAATACATTCCTTCTGTGTCGATACACTTAGTTCGGCGCGTCTGCCACTCGTCAAAAGCCCGCTGGGAGTCGGTTTCCAGAATACTGTTGAGAGCCTTTGTCGTCGCCGCTTGAACCACCTTGATGGAGTCAAACCTTTATCCTTTGAGCTTCTTTTGAGCTATTCTTTTAGGTAATGAAGTTGTTGAGAAAATCTTCATCTTCATGGACGAATTCCAATGTTTTTTGCGAAATTTCCACCCGCGACAGTTTTTATTCCTCGCTCAAGACTTTCGGCACCGGCTTCGCGCACAATTCCCTCATCACAAGATCCTCTGTTACAATAAAGTGGACGGTTTCGACTGAAAGGCCGGTCTCCTCATTGATAAGGGATAAGGGTTAAACGCCTGCCTCTACCGAACGGACCGGTCGGAGCCCCATCCACCGCTCCGTTGAGGCTACAGCGAACCAGTCACGATACTAATTTTACGGGACCCTGCATATTATGCGTGCACGCTTGAAAGATTAATTATTTCTTTTGATTACACCACTTTATTCCAAAAATAGCATTTCGCTTGAGTTTGCGGCAGCGTATGATAGGGATTACGGCATGGCAAGAAAAAAGTATAAACTAGTACATAGTTAATAGTTTTGGTAATTGTTATGCTTGAGTTGCTCAGTTTCAAATAATCATAATTTTCAATTTTTTATCTATTCCAGAGTGGATATAGATCTGCTCTCGTTTGCTGGTCATTTGATAAGACAGAACAGGCTGTTATCAACATTTTTGAAGTTAGATTTCAGCTAAAAGAACTCGGCACAGTGTTCCCACGCTTCGAGATTTTATATTATGCTCCCGTTGAACTGCCGATTATTGCATGAAATGAAGGAGTTAACGAGGGATAGAGAAAATGGTTGAAAATATGTCATCGAGGCAATGGCTTTAATTAGCAAATGGTGGTTAACTCTTGAATTAAAGCTCTAGTCCGGCTAGATTAGAAATATGGGCCGCTGCCCGATCACCTTATTCCATCCCCCTTTCAATGAGCGGCTGTCCGTCACCCGATGGTCGGTGACGCCATCCCGGAGTTCGGCGCAAATGGCGCGAGTCGTGGGGCGGAAAATACGGCCCGCGTGGGTCGCCGATATGGTTGGCGAGTGGGTCGGCCCGAAGCGGAGACGCGCCATTTGGGATCGCGGTCGTGTCGGCCGGGAGGGGGGGGTTGGAAATGGTGCGCGACGGCCGGCACCCAACGGAGGGTTACTCAGGATGGGGGGACCAGTGAGGGGGGGACCAGCGAGGGGGGCAGCATCGGATTCAGGGAGTGTTCACCTCCGTGCGTGTCAAGTACCCTGTGCAATCACCGCTGCCCTCGTAAATAAACCTTAAAATCCACCAAGCACCGGATTCAAGGTTTTACCTTTGATTGTACCGAGTAATACCTGAGATGTAGAGGGAAGGATTTTTTTTCAATTACTCGTACACAAAATTATGGATGCTGGTAATACCTGCCTTCGAGGATAGATAGATAGTTAGATGGATGGATGGATTATTATGGCGAAATTGCGACCAAATGGTCCCTTCTCCCATTAAACCCATCTTCCTGCTGAAAGTAGGAAGTTGAGCATCCTTTACTTCGAATATCTGCCTTCGCTACGTGTAATTATTCTTTAAGGAAGGAATGGAAGAGGAAAATAAGTATTTGGTTAGACAAAGGAGACATTAAGTAACTGAGGACATCGAGAATCATCAACTATGATGTATGCACATTGCAAATGCAACAATTTCAGAGTGTCAAAATCGTTCACCTGGGCCGGGATGATTTTTACACTCGGAAATTGTTGCATTGTAATGCGTATAGGGGATGACTCCATCAAAGAGTTACTGTAGCGCCATCTCCCGCAGTTTCTGGGAATTTATAATGAAAGTTTTTAAGCGTAGGACTTTGATTGAGCGATATTGACTAAATTGCAAACGGTTGTTGGACAGCAGCCGCACTTAAATTACACAAATACAGATGAAATGAGCACCGCTAAGTTCATATTTCCAGGAAGGTGTTCATAATTCAAGTACAAAATTACTTTTCTCGTTGTTTCATGCATTACCAGTGGTTGTGTACAAAGTAGATAAGCGTAGCATTACGTTTAACGGTTTAATAGCATTAACTTGGAAGCACCGAATCGCATTTCCAGGACAATACACCGTAATATCCTTTCTTTGCTACAGTTATACGACAGGTATTGACAATTACCATGACTATATTTCTTCAATAATGCAAATTATGAGGTAGATCAGACTAGAGGTAAAAATGAAACAAATATAAATGATTCTACTAAGTGCCACTGCAATTTTATATTCCTTCAAATTCATGATTTCTTGAAATTTGTTTTATCCGGCGTAACTTTATGGACTTAACGTAGCGTATTGAAATGAATTTACCTATCAATAATTTCGTTTCAATATGTCATGGTTTCTTAAAAGTTGATTCGAAATATTTCCAGAAAACTGGGTTTTAGAAAATGTTATAACACTATCTCAAATCTTTCCTTTTATATATGAAATGGAAAATGTTCAATGTTGGAATAGAAATATACGGAATATATACAGAATGCGGCAACATAATTTCCTTTTTTACAAAGCAAAACTCCTTATTAAAAGGAAGTTATGCTGCCGCACCATATACTATATATATATATATATATATATATATATATATATATACTCATATATACAGAAACAGATATAAGGAAAAGGGATAGGAACACATATAAAGGACGAACACAACAGAGGTGGGGAAGGCGGAATCGAACGGATCACAAGAGTAAAAATATTTCCTCAACCGGGACTCGAACACCGGATCTTTCCACTTGCCGGGCGGATGCTCTTAACCACTTGAGCTATCGAGGATATGTAATTTACCCTGAGATCCGTGGGTCTAATATGTCGCCAAGCGCCCCGATTCTTTCAGCCAAGAGATGGCGTCAGGGGGCTGTTTCACCCACCAAAGGAGAAATAGACAATACACAAGGAAAGGAAAGGACAGTGGGTTAGAATTCATACAACATCATACAGTATATATATATATATATATATATATATATATATATATATATATATATATATATATATATATACATACATACAGGGTTCGTCCGGAAAATAAGTGTACTGAGCTCAGGAAAAAAAAATTTATTACACTTTTACATATCTTAAGCTAATATTCCTCAAAATAGGACCCTTGTGAGTCGATACACTTGTTCCAGCGGCGTTCCCATTCCTGGAACGCTCCCACGAAGGCATCATCGGGAACCTCTCGAAGACACGTCGTCACGGCCTCTTTGACGGCGTCCAAAGTCCCGTATCGCGTTCCTTTCAAACTCCTCTTTATCTTCGGGAACAGAAAGAAGTCCGGTGGTGCCAAGTCCGGGCTGTAGGGCGGGTGCGGCAGCGTTGCCACGCCGTGCTTGGCCAAGAAGTCCGACACGACAAGCGCGGTGTGAGACGGCGCATTGTCGTGATGCAGCCGCCAGATGTTTTTGATCGCTGGCCGGACGCGGGCGACTCGTTTTCGAAGCCTGTCGAGCACTTGGACGTAAAATGCAGCATTTACAGTTTGTCGTTCAGGTACAAATTCGTAGTGGACGACTCCCCTTTTGTCAAAAAAGACAATGAGCATCGCCTTGATCCGAGATTTGCTCATGCGAGCTTTCTTTTGACGGGGTGATGATGGGTTGTGCCACTCCGCACTTTGTCTCTTCGACTCCGGGTCGTACTCAAAGATCCACGTCTCGTCACCCGAAACAACGTTCTCTAAAAAATGTGGATCATTTTTGCAGTGATCCGCAAGTTGTGTCGCGATTTCCACACGATTGAGTCTTTGATCATCACTGAGCACTTTCGGCACCAACTTTGCACAAATTTTTCGCATCTGTAATTGCTCCCTAATAATCTCGTGCACTATTGTTTTTGGCACATTACACTGCTCGGCTGTCATCCGAACACTAAGACGACGATCAGAGTTCAGTACATCGCGAACTTTTCGCACATTTTCGTCGGTGAGTGTCGTTGATGGGCGTCCAGGCCGTGGTTCGTCGTCGACCTCTTCTCTGCCCTCCACGAACATCTTGTGCCACCGAAAGATCATGTTTCTGGACATGGCTGACTCCCCGTAAGCCTGGTTAATCATACCGACAGTTTCGGTAGACGATTCCCCAAGCTTTACCGCAAATTTGATGGAATAACGCTGCTCCAAAAACTTCGGCATCGCGTTCCGTGACGTGGGTCGAGCGTGGAGGTTCGCGTTAACAGAGCTCCTCACTACACCACAGCTCAGAGCCGACTTCCTTTTTCAGCGTCGCTTGCCAACATACCCCCCTCCAATCGCAGCCCGTCAGAGCGGTGCTGGGCGCGCCTGGAGCGGCGGCGTCAGTACACTTATTTTCCGGACGAACCCTGTATATATATATATATATATATATATATATATATATATATATATATATACACACACATTCAAACACGAAATCCCGCTAAACGGCGAATAAATACTCATATATACAGAAACATATATAAGGAAAAGGGATAGGAACACGTATAAAGGACGAACACAATAGAGGTGGGGAAGGCGGAATCGAATGGATCACAAGAGTAAAAATATTTCCTCAACCGGGACTCGAACACCGGATCTTTCCACTTGCCGGGCGGATGCTCTTAACCACTTGAGCTATCGAGGATATGTAATTTACCCTGAGATCCGTGGGTCTTATATGATCTCAGGGTAAATTACATATCCTCGATAGCTCAAGTGGTTAAGAGCATCCGCCCGGCAAGTGGAAAGATCCGGTGTTCGAGTCCCGGTTGAGGATATATTTTTACTCTTGTGATCCGTTCGATTCCGCCTTCCCCACCTCTATTGTGTTCGTCCTTTATACGTGTTCCTATCCCTTTTCCTTATATATGTTTCTGTATATATGAGTGTTTATTCGCCGTTTGGCGGGATTTCGTGTTTGAATGTGTATTTGGCCAATGTGGCTCATCTCTTTCTTCTGGCTATGCGTGCCACGAAACGCACTGTTCTTTTCCTGTATGATGTTGTATGAATTCTAACCACTGTCCTTTCCTCTTGTGTATTGTCTATTTCTCCTTTGGTGGGTGAAACAGCCCCCTGACGCCATCTCTTGGCTAAAGAATCGGGGCGCTTGGCGACATATAAGACCCACGGATCTCAGGGTAAATTACATATCCTCGATAGCTCAAGTGGTTAAGAGCATCCGCCCGGCAAGTGGAAAGATCCGGTGTTCGAGTCCCGGTTGAGGAAATATTTTTACTCTTGTGATCCGTTCGATTCCGCCTTCCCCACCTCTATTGTGTTCGTCCTTTATACGTGTTCCTATCCCTTTTCCTTATATATGTTTCTGTATATATGAGTATATATATATATATATATATATATATATATATATATATATATATATATATATATATATATATTGTTCCATTCCAATGTGAATTATGAAAAAATAGTCGTATTGGAAACAAAAATAGCGTTTTTAAGTTAAGTCCAGGAATTACCTTCATGATAAATTTTGGCGTACTTTAGTCTGGCGTATTATTTCCGTGTATCATGAGAAAAATATGATACAGATATCAATTATAACTTGAGGATGACTCCTGGGCTGTACTGACTCCTGGGCTGGGCGCGCCGCTCCAGGCGCGCCCAGCCCAGGAGTCAGTACACTTATTTTCCGGACGAACCCTGTATTTATATATGCTTAATATATAGAATGGAAAATTTTTCATCTCAATCAAAATCGCCATTTTTTAAAATGACCATCGTTTAGCGATTGTGTCAATAAACATAACGCTCGAAATATTTAGATAATGCGAACATATTTTCCGAAAAATATGGAAAGTGGAGGAATAAAATTTGTCTGAGAAACTTGGCATGAAAGCCGATGACGGATGAAAACTTCGTAATTGATAGGTGTGAGATGTTCCATGGAATATTTGAAATTGGAGTGATATCCTTATAAAAAATAATACTCCTAATAAGAATCACAATTCTAATGCCGTTTATGGTAACAGGGATAACTGTTTCAGCAATACTGAAGGAGATAAAATCATACCAGTGAAGTTATCGGGAACTTTTGTAATTGAAAAATCCACGCGGATTGCAAAATTATGGAGAAAGAACAAAATTCTTATCCGTATGACGAACTAGACCAGCAGAATAAAATTTATCGACTGTAAATTTACGCAATAGAATACATTATGTAAATAAGCTCACTATTCAGTTTAAATATACAAATAATATCCATACATGGATTGAAATGGAGTTTATTCACGATTTATATAATTTGGAGGAATAGACCGTTGAACGAAATGGCAACATAAATCACCAGCCTACGAGGCAGTTTGCATTGAAATGAATAACGCGGAAATACGTTGAATACATCGGAGAGCTCGCGAAGAATAGGCGGAGCACCCTTGGCCGAAGGGGGTGAGATGGCGGGGAGGAAGTGGAGGGGAGTGGTCTTGAAAGAAAAGAGGGGTCTTGCGTCACAACGGAGGCGGGCGAGGGTCGGGAGGGGGTGAGCGTGGAGCGACCCCTACGACGACCCTCTAAAGAGCGCGACGGATCTCGGGGGAGAGGGGTTGTTTTGGAGAAATCCGAAATGCGTGTTGGACACAGGTGGATGACCCTCCTGGTGCCCCGAGGAAGGTGGCAGCTGTGGGGCAGGGCGAGAGTGAATTACACGGCGGGAGATTTGATCAGGCCAGAGGAAGCTCGACCGTTCATTGGAAAATTTATCATTAGGTACCATCCATATTTAAAAAAAAACCCTAAATTTGGTCACGTTTGGAGCCATTTTTGAAACTTTCGGCGAAATATATGGAGCAATAGGCCTTATTTTGCAGTTGCTAACGAAGTATGTCGTTCAAAAAAGAAAGAAAACAGGCACAACATTGTTTTAAAACACGTCATCACACTATGATTTGTATCAATTTGTTTTATAAATCTTTCTTTCATATCACACCACATGTAAAGTAGGCTTTTGATTCTAATTATATCCGCAACTTAACAATATATCGCTTTAAACAGCTCAGTATATTATCGGTCTCCAAATTATCTATGCGTATTAAATCTTTTTTGAAATTATATAAAAGGAAGTTTGAACAGTTTGGATATTCCGCGAGTAGAAAGAAAAAAACCTGTACTCATGCCTCCTGAAAACTCTAAGTGGTCTCTCCACCTCTGGTATCTGGATTATTCCTCTTTAGTTTGTCCTTATTTTTACGTTGGGACCACGAGAGTGAGACGGTACGCTAGTCTGCAAGGACACTTGAAGCAGCGACCTGCCGAGACATGAGGACTACGTTTAACGTCCAGGACGACGCAGGTACGTAAACATGACTACAATATGCGGCCCTAGCGGAAAACGGGTTAACTCCGAGAGTCGAAACCAATATTTTGAAGTGGGAAACCACATGAATGAAGTGAATGGTCCAGAACTGCACCTGCTCGACTTCACGGCTGATAATAGACTGTTCCCGGATAGGATGGATAAAAGCTTTAGTAGCATTTTACCAGAGAGAACCCAAGCAGCACCGCTATTGGACGAAACTGGTTTTTGTATCCTGTCCTAAATTTCACACTAATATTCACCACTATGGCGCCAGCGTCAGTAATTTTGAGGACAAAGGCCAAAGAAAGGATGCTGTTCACGATATGAGCAAGCCTTTCAGTAAATTGACGGAAGATTATGAAAAATGGCTGAAGGAGCGATAGTTGATGATATACTTTATTGATTTATGTATCCTGCAAGCCACCACTGAGATGTGTGGCAGGAGATGGGTAAACACCAGACTAATTTTTACCCGAACGTGACCCTACTGCGGTCGGAAAATGTTATTATGATCCCCTATCATTAGTGGAAAATATGACATCTTAAATCTATCTGTTCCACATTATATCTCTCTAATTTTATTGGCATGATCTCTCCAACCGTAATGCGATGGGGGGTAATAATATATTTCCAACATCAATGCTAAAGAGACGCCCTTACAATTTATAGAAGGGCGTCTCCTTAGCAGCGATGCTTCTCTCCTTTGAGAAGAGAAGGAACCCCATCCTTATCTCTCTTGGGGAATGTGGCTTGATCACCGAAAATTCGAAAACGTGCGAGTTCCTTTTTTGTGTGTTTCAGTGTTTTTTAGTGCAATTTTTATATAAATTATCTATATATAAATATAAATACACGTCATCCGATTCTGATGACGACGGTCGTGCCTTCGAAACGTCTAAACTACATATGTGAGTGTTCTTTCTTTGTGTTTCTATGTTCTAAAAATCTACATGTGTTTCTAGTTATATTCGTGCGTCGCCAAAGAGCGCTCCATTTCGAAGACACACACACACACACATATATATATATATATATATATGTATGTGTATGTATATGTATGTATGTATATGTATATATATATATATATATATATATGTATATATATATATATATATATATATATATATTTATTTATTTATTTATTTATATTCACACATACACACACAAATTTCAATCTTATGCCGAGAACTACTTCGACAGTGGAATAATGTAATTCCATCCCACGCAAAGATCTAAATTAACATCAGAGAAAGGAAAACATAGCAATTAAACATTTATTTCTGTTCTCCACAAAGACGCTGTCACCCAAAGAGGCTTACGATTCTTCGTAGTTAGTATGGACCCTTCCGAGGAGAGAAAAGAGGGATTTATCATCAGAGGCGAGTCTTAAGTTCCGTGAGAAATATGCTGGCGAGAGACTTTCGCCTCCCTCGTCGAAGACAAAGGCCGCGACAAAGATGTTGACGTTTGCCGTTGTAATAGCGTATTATCATGGAGAATATATTGTTTATTATCCAATACGATTCATGAGAACAATGCTGAGTCGGCATAAGACAGGTAATACACGGTACTAAGCAACCCAATGAAAAATAAACTTTGATGCTCAATTTATCTTAAAAAAATTATTTATTTTGAATATTTCCGCAAAAAATCTGTCAGAAAAAACTCCACACAGGAAGAAACTTCTTTTACACCTGAAGAACTGATTTTTTCTGCTGGTAATCGTCAGCATGAGTCGATATTGCCATATCCACTTGCCCAATAATGCCATGTCTTTCAACACTGGAGTCTCCCAAGAGGCATCTAAGGAATGGCCATCGTCGATATATGCACTGAAAGACAACGCTTCTGATTGCAATGGTAAGATTACGAATTGTTAGTCACCACATGAATACGTGCTTTAATTAGTGCACTACACAGGGTTGCTCTAAGAAAGCCTAACTAATTGACCATTTCTACATTTTATTAAAATTGTCAATTACTGTGGTCACTGTCCAGACCCATTGCCAACTGAATTCCTAGCAGGGGTTAATATAAGGCAGTTTTATTAAAAGTGTAGCTTACTGAGAAAGAAAGAAAAATAAACAATAGTACCTATTTTCTGCTAGAAGTATCTCACGTATTTATCATGACCCAGGTTTTCATTAATTATGTCATACTATTAGTTTCATGCTCGAGATCAAAATTCTTAAGTTGACAAAACTGGTATAATATCAAATAAAAACCTCGCAGAATATACAGAATTCTATTTTCTTTAATTTTGAAAATTTTTCAAATGATCATATGTAATACTGTTTATTTTATCAAAAGAGTAAACTCAAATAATGCGGATATTTTAAGGTTTCATTGTTGAAGAAAAATACCATTGCCGTCATCTTTTTCGGTCAACTTCCGGCCCCTATTAGTGAGCGGTTCGAAAAACAATTACAGTTCAAACGAACTTCAGTAAAGTAAAACGTTTAACGAAATGAGTCCCTGGAGAGGCTGAACACGCGGTAGCAGTTGGCACCCAGCCCAGCGGAGTGCAGATCGTTGGTTTGCGAAACCTCCATAATGTGACCTCGTCACTCTCCGTTATTAACCATGGTTATTGGAACAGCGCTACGCCACCAAATTTTACGTGAAACTGGGCAAAATCGGAAAAGAGACTCATGGCATGCTAAAGGTAACTTACGGTGATAACTTCATAGGTGGATCGATTGTTTTTGAGGGGCACAAAATGTTTCGAGAGGGTAGAGAAGATTTTGAAGACGCTGAGCGTACAGAACGCCATTCGAACTCAAAAATAGAAGCAGATCTTGCAAGAGCGAAGACTTTGTTGGACAGAGAACACAGATGAAGTGTTCCTATGGTTTCTGATGAACTTAGCATGCCTAAAAGTTAGGTGCATTAACTTGTGAGTGAAAACATGGGCATGAGAAAGTTGTGTGCAAAGTTGGTTCCGCGAATGCTCTCGGTCTAACAAAAGGAAACTCGCACGCGGATCTGCCAAGGGCTTGTCAGCCATGCCTCAGCTTCCCTACAGTCCTGAAATTGCCCCACCGGACTTCTTCCTCTTCTCCCGCCTTGTCCGTGCTGGAAGGACGTCACCACGGCACGGTTGAAGAATTACAACAGGCCACGGCTCATCTAAATGCGGGTTTTCCACGAGGCGTGGAAAACCCGCTGTCAGCGGAGTGTTCCAGCACAAGGGTGCTGCTACGAATAATTTTAAGTGAATTAATCAATTCTGACAATACATTTTATTTAATCGACTCAGTCCTACTTCTTCTGCGATAGACTTTGTATATATCCCCAGAGGGGCCATTTCCCAACATTTTTTGCGAAAGAGAGGAAAATTCTCGGATTGATATGACGATTGCTATGTACATCAACTTTTATTCACAAATTTTATATGTCATTTAAAGCCTTCTGACTTTTATTTTTTACCCACATATCACAAATACGTACGCATTATATTCACGCAATTTATGGTAAATTAAGCAGTATATGACCACGGATGTTTGGAGGAGACGGAATATCCATTTAGATCGGGTTGATACGGTGGCTTGTGCACTGACTTGCTGCCCCGAGGGCTCGAGTTGAAATCTTGGTGATGGTAGGATTTAATACAGTAACTCTCCACATAGCACCTCTGTGAGATTGAATAAATGAAAAAGTCTGTGAGATGCTATGTGGAGAGCACTTTGACTGAGAACGCTGTCCGTCGGATGGGACGTTAACCAGTGTGACTGACAGTGAACTATGGCTCCCTACACCCTCCTCTTTGATTAAGATATATTTTTATTCACTGCACCTCTACATTAATGTTTCTCGGAGGTGCTCCGGTCTTCAGAAATTAATCAGCACGAATTGGAGGTGAATATAACCTTTTTCTCTAAGTCAAAAAATAGAGAGTTTTCCTTCAAAGTTCCTCTTGCTGCCCTTTTCACCTCAAATGCCTCCTTCAACGCAGCCGTGATGTAAACTGTATCTGCTAATACTTTAAAATATAGGAAACTTGGACTCTACGGCCTCGTTAGTTAAAAAAATTTAAAGAAAATCTCCTACGATCATGACAAATTAGCGTAATTCTTCAAAAATGAAAACTATGAATTTATATGATGTTTTTGGGAGAAGGAATTTCACGACAGTGACCAACCACAACCTTCCGACCAGAATATCCTTCTGGAGATGTTTGCGGGAATGTTACTTCCTCATTAGTGACCAACTACAGACACATAAACTCAATCACCCAAAATGGGATCCTTCACATGGCTCAGGAGACTCCACTAAGGATGCCTGGGTAATGACCTACGCACTATTCGCAACTGTTTTTAAGGAATTAACTCCACGCCAGGGACAAACCGAGAGAAGAGACACTTACAAACACTAACTCACACATTCAGAGAGTTTAAATACTGAGAGAATATTACTCTAATTGAGTTAAGTCAAGGGATAGCAACAAACAGGGAAAGACGAGGGTGAGGGACTCCTCAGCGAACGAACTGAAGAAAATGAGCACTTGAAACAGAAGGTTGTAAGTATATATTATTTTAGGCTAATGTTTTATTTCACCTTGTTTTTTGTCACTTCTTGTTGTTATTTTCGTATTTTACCAGTCAATTAAAAATGGCGTTGTAAATAATAATTAAAAATATGCCGAGCCCCAGGATTAGGGAAGCAATTTGAGGGCCATTCAATTCCTCCGAGTTCACTGGACCTTCAAAAACAGCGGAGACTCGACAAGCCGAACGAAACGAACCCGTTCTCCGTCGCTTCCCCCCTACCCCCCCTCATCCCAATGGGTGCCGGAGTTTGTTCACTCACCCTGACCGCCGCGAAGAGCTGATCTATGCGGACCACGTCCCTCTCCGGGCTCCTGCTGCTCGGGCCGAGGACCTGCAGGGCCGGCCGGAAGTTAGCTGGGCACAGGGCCCCCGGAGGAAGGGGATGGGGTGCCCAGGGGGGTGGCAGAGGAGCGTCTCTCCCGGCGAGCTCTCGGTAGAAGGCCCGCAAGAACCTCTGGAGTCGGGCTAGGGGGTCGCGCCGCGCCTTGTCCGCCGGACACCTCGAAGCGGACGACGCCCTCAGGGTGGATATGTAATGCGCCGGGGCCGGCGGGGTCGGGGGCAGCAGGGGTGGCAAAGAATAGTGGTTGGCCCCTTCAACGTCCTGAAAAATTTCGATGAGAGAGAAAAAAAACAATTAGCTCGTGAACATGACGAAGAACAATGCACACTTTGAGGAAATAAAACCATGGAGGCGAAAATATCATTGTGTTGCAATTACATCCGCGTTTGACAGAGAACCATTTTTTACCAGTTTTTGCCAGGTTTCATTTAAGAATTTCGCCATATTCATGGAAAGAGATTTACGTTTTTTTTATAAAATTCTATCAGACGAATTTCTTAGACGGAAACAAGAATACAGCACAATGCAATAACATCAAAGGGTAAAAATCATTCGTCCCGACCGGGTTTTGCGCCCGGATCCCTTGATAACATTGACCAGTTTTGGTAGCTTTACTGGCCAAAGCATTTGCCTCGGCTCGGCGGGTTCGAATCTCGGTCAAGGTGTGTGATTTTTGCACTTTGATTTTGTTGTAGTATTGTAATGCGCATTAGATGATGACACAGTTTAAAAATACTGTCGCGGTATCTCCCGCAGTTTTTTTTTAATTGTCAAAATAAAAATTAGAAAAAGAACGCATAACTGATATGAGCAAAAGGTAAGATTTGAAGAACCATCGCAGCAATAAACAACCGATGTCAGACGTAGTTAATTCAAAGTTCACTCATTATCACGACTGTTAGCTTCATAACTCTAAAAATTATTCACGTACACATATAATAAATGTAATTAATAAAATATGGACAGGAAATAAAGTACATAGCGAGATCAAACACAATGGTCTTTCACAACAATAAAGTTGACAGCTGCGTAGTGTACCCGTAGTATTGAGAGTTGGGGGTGCCATGTAACCCGTAAGTGACCGTGAAGGCCCGGGTCAAGGGTTCTCACCTTGAAATAAAACCGATAGTTATAAAATCACTGAAACCCCTGGCCCGATTGACGAGGAATAGAACCCGATTTTATAAATGCCTCGATAAATATGATTACGATGGCTAATCATTAGCACAGATAAAGAAATAAATGTCATACCAGGAATGGAGTTGAACCTTTAATCTGGTGACGTTGTCATCATCCAAAGAGAGAGAGGTATCTTTTACGATTAAGTCCAGTAATTTCGGTCATACATATGCAATGTAACCTTTGGAAATAAAATAAACTTGAGCTCAATAAAATTTCGACATGATAAAATGAAGATGAAAATAATCGCGTGAGAAAATAAAATCTCTTAATAATGAATTATAATAAAAAATATCTCCAAGATATAAGGAAACTAAAGCTTGACAATTTTATTCATTTTACTCCGTAACTTTCAAGAAAACAGGCTAGTATATTAGACTATACTTCTGAGCTTCCGATTCAGGTGTTAGTATACAGTATGTGTGCAATGCATTTTAAAAAAAGAGCTATGTTTAAGATAAATATTTTTTTAAAAATCGCGATTATTCTATACCTTTCTCGTTAAGAATGAATATATACGAGACAGAGAAAATGACAGAAAATACAAAAAATAGTGGCAATATTTAAACAATCTATTAACAATATTTAAAATATTTTTAGATATTACCTTGATCAAATTTTTAGGAAGGTTGGCAGAAAAATTATAAATTTATAGCGTCGGTAAGTGAGATAAAATGATAAATAGAAATACAAATGTGAAGTTCTTAATAGATGGAACACTAAAAAAGGCAAACACTTAATTTCAATTACACTAACTGTGATTGAAAATATATTAGTTGGAAGCAGCTGATTTTTTCCACCAGGGGGCGTTTAATTTTTGATGGGATAATGCTCCCTTTTGTCAGTTCGTCATAAGATCACATTTTCAATATTTTTATGAAAGCGGTTTAAAAATCGTTGGTTGGCGAATTCGTATTCAAATCAGCGATCTAGTGCCACTTCGTCCTTCGGCACCTTCGGCTTCTTCTCCGCGGATCTTTTTACCCCAAACTGCTTTCTCTAACCAACTCACGTACACTTTATGGAAATTTCCTCGCCTTTCCCATTCTAACTGTATCGGGGTGACGAAAAAAAATCACCCAACGCAAAGGTTTCCCCCGCGGAATGACGATATCATCTGAACGATGAGGTAAAAAACGCGTCGGCACAGCAATGTCAACAGAGTTAACTCTCTCGAGCACTGATTGCTTTTGGAGCGCTCCGGAATCGACTGCTTTCTTTTTTGTATATTTTAGGAGCGCTTGAATTTTCTCCTTTGTCCTAATGTTACCTTCTTTGATAGAAGCTTATAATAAATTGAGTTACCTAAAACAACTCGACATAAACGACTACGGGTTTTTTATGACTCCGAACGACAGATAGGATCATAAACAGATTAAATATTCCTCCATAAAAAAAGTTTAGCACACAAATATTGATCGCACGACGAGATAATAATACAAATAAGAAAATCGCGATTGTTTCACAATTCCTAGAGTTCCACGGCTGATAACATACCTGTATGATTTCTGTAACTCATGTAGCTTCAATATTACGCCATAAGCAAAAGAAATAAATATATGGAGGTTACTACATTACTTCATTTTTATAACAGTAAAAATGCTGGGTTAAGCTAAGCTTAAGTACCTGCTGAGCTGAACAAGGCAGCTAGCACACACACATACATATATATATACACATGCATAGGGTTACTGCCAATAATAATTAGCCTTTTCCCATCGTCTGTTTTGACTTAACAGGCGTTAAGCCACAAAGAAAGTGTGCCTCAGAGTCAGAGAGTGAACATCGTTCTACGTGGAATTCTTCGAAAGGCTGCGGAAAAGAGAGCAACGCATCAAGAAGGAGAATTGGCAAGCTGGAAGCTGCAACATGACAAGAAATCGTCCCACATCGCCTTCCTCGTGACCTGACCAATCACAAGGTGGGGCAACGCTGCCCCAGCCGCCATATAGCCCCTATGTTGAACCGCCAAACTACTGTTTCTTCCCAAGAATAAAAAGGAGCTTGCACTTCTACCATTTTGGAGCGAACAACGGATAAAGTCAAAGAGGACATGAGGAGATGACTGAACGAGTTTCCGTTGACGCCTTCCAGAAAATGTAACGCCACTGGCAGAGGAGCTAGGAGAAAACTCATTCAATCCTTCTTTCCGCAGAGGAAGGTGGTCTTTTCCTGCGGAAATTTGCGATATATTTATACATCCAAATTATAAACAGAACATAAAGCTTTAACTAGAAAACACATAAAAAGACACCCTCGCATTTGAGAAAATTTAAGCCTTCTCTTAGGCCTTCTTCAGTTAAGACTCTGAGGTGAGTCTAAGTCTTGAGGGAATTCTTACCTGAACAAGGCTTAAGGGAAGGCCAAAAGCTTAAACTTTCCTAAATGTAAGTGCCCTTTTACGTATTTTCTATTCATATTTTTGTGTTCTTTTCTCCCATCCAAGGGTTATATTGCTCTCTAAAGTGCTTCTACATCTTCGATGTATATGTATCAACGATGTAGAAGCGCAGGGCCCAAGAGCAATAAAACATTTAGATAGCACAATATAAAAATAGATAACACTAAAAAGGACACTAACATTGTATATCTACAATGTGCGTGCCCTTTTAAGTGTTTTCTATTTTATTTGTGTTCTATTGTGCGGTCCAAATGTTATATATATATACGTGTGAGTGTTCTCTTTTTTTGTGTTTCTATATTATGTGTTACTGTGTATTGTACTATTCGGCACTTCCGTGTTACGTCTATGAAAGCATATATATATATATATATATATATATATATATATATATATATATATATATATATGTTTATATATATATGTTTATATAGATATATATATATGTTTATATATATACATATATATATATACATATATATATATATATATATATATATATATATATATATATATATATATATATATATACCTGTATATGTATATTTAACTGTTTCTATTACTATATCTAAAACACAGGATTTGGGACGGGGAAAAGCATATTTATCAATTTATATTGTATTTTATGGATTTGGTGAAAAAGTGCTTTCGCTCCAATAGAGAACTAAATGTTGTGTGCCCTGCCAAGGAGGAGATTATCTAGAAGAAGCAGCCGATGAAAGCCTACTTGTTCACCGAGGTCACATTCTCCAAGTTGTGATTCCCCGTACACAGAAGTCTCTGTAATCGGAGCCGAGAACTTAGGCAGCAAGCTGGTCCAGGTGATTGCAATATTACGTCGAAGGGGCAGTGCGATCGGTATTATACCCAGGTGTATTTACATGGACCATAAATGGTGAACACCCGCGACGAATGTGGATCTGCGTAGGGACCGCAGCGGAGTAGAGTTCTCCAGAGTTTAAAAATAGAAAATAAATCCAATGCAATATAAGCGACACTCCGGGTTGCCTCAGGCGGTTGAATTTCCCGAAAAGCAAAACCTCACGTTTCCATCTGAAAAGCGACTTGACACTCGTCACCGCATACATACCGTGAAACCTAAGCGCCTTATAACGTCGAGGTATGCAAACAGCATATACAAGAGTGTCTTGCGGTCTGCATAAGTAAAATAGATCGTGTCCCCGTTGGGATTCACGGTACAATATCTCTTTTTCCTCTAAATCAGTACTGATCCAATCTCGATCTTCAAATTTTTACTAAGGATTCTATAAGACAGAAAGAGTACCCATACGGAATAATCACAATTGACTAATTCATCCGAACCATCATATACTTCTTTTAATTTAATACAGTCGACGTTTTAGGAAAAAAACTTCTATATATTATATAGAATTGACATACGGTATAATTGAATTGCACAAGGGTGTAAATCTTTCATGTCTCCTTACATCTTCCATATATTTTTACAAGAACAATCAATCAGGACTTGCATATTGGAAGGAAAAGTTCTGATGGGCCATATATTTCACAAGCCTCGCCTCGGTTAGGAAAAACGTTGGAGAATCAACTAATATTGAGAAAATAAGCTAACACCGACAATACAATAACACATCATAATCTATTAGACAAAAGATCAATACGAAAAAAGATATAACTATCATTTGAAATAGGCTGACAAATTAAAGATATTTCCAAAATTTCTTTAATATATTGAAATATACTTAATTCAATGTCAGAAACTTTACAAATAGGTCATTGAATGTTACAATTTTCTATTATTCTGTTCTGTCTTCTGCTATTTGTTTAAAAGTGTAGTAAGAGAGAAATGTTGCATGGTATGCTAAAATGCCGGGCAGAGAAAACATTTACTACCTAATGTAAAGTCATTGAACAGAGAAAAATGGGATGTTTAGTTCATAATGTAATAATTTCGATCGGAAATTTACGGTAGACATATGATATAATTGAATACAACGGAAAAGTACTTAGCCTTTCTATAGGCTATAAATATTTAGCTATTGGCTACATGGTTCTCTTAAATATTCTTTTAATGTCATCATTACATTTTTACTATTCGATTTGTTTACAAGGTCTAATAGAGGATTTCATCTGGTTTTTGACATTGTTTTTATAAATATAAGATATATCGTCATTGTTTCTCTATATTCACTGATGCCAGCAAGTAGGTACATTTCATATTTCATGAATGATAAAATTTTAAATAATATAAGAACCTTCCCATTCCAGTGCATGTTTCACCGAAATTATTATTCTATATGTAAATGGTAGAACACGGAAAAGTAACTTGGTTTCTGCAAATAAATATTTGCATAATAATTATAAAACATCCATCAGTTTGATTGACACCACTCATGTGGATGATGTAATTTGGAAAATTTCCAAGAATTTCGGTGGTCAAATGAAAACCTTTCCTGAGCTCCTGAAATTCTCAACAACACTTAAATAATTATTTATGCTATGGTTCACTGCATTTAACAAATCACAACTCATAGCGCAATCCCCATTCAGTCATTTTCTACTATGAAGGGAACGTTTACGTAGAGAGGCCAATAAAATGTTTAATTCTTATTTTGTAGCTAAAATCGCACGGCGTAACCAATACCCAATATTAAAATGTGAATTTATAGCTATTATTACCTGAAAATAACGTGTTAATGGGTGCATTTAAATTGCAGAGGAAATAAAATAGGATTTTCGCTCCAATTATCATGATTCAGTAGCGAAAATATGTCTAGTTAAATATATCAACCCGAGTTTTGCCCAAACATTTAATTGGCATTCAGAGCGACGACTTCATAACCTTCCAAAGGTCAGTATAGTAAGATACATTTTGTTTACTCGACAGGACGTTTTAGAATCTTTGCATGCGTGTGCTTTTTAATAATAATCGCAACCCATCTGCAGACCAATAGTATCTTGTACGCACAAAAATATTACTAGACAACTTTTCGCGTCATTCCTAATTTTTCAACGTTTGGGTAACATAATAGAAAAGAAATAAATTTTATTTTCCTTATTTTTGAATTCGAATTTATTGATAATTTTTAAAGACTTATTATAAAAATACGACACTGTGGATTTCATTCATATGATCAAACAAATATTCAGAATGCTTTTATATTTTTCCCATGAAGTCAATTTCACACACAAGGGAGTCCGTTAAAAATGGGAAAATATCATCTTCTATGGTGTATACAATTCGATGAAATTATTGTTCAAATGATTGTTGGGAAAGTATTAAAAGCTTTTTCTACTCCACTAATATGAAGCATTTCATGGGAGAGAATTGTCTCCTTGGTAGGAAACCATTGCGAAAAGATTCAAAATTGTACGTTTCCAAAGTTCCCCTAAAGAATTTCCACGGCCATTTACATTAGTAATGACACACTTTTAATCCTATATCCACGCAGAAAAAATGTAAAAAAAATTCCTTTTTCCCCCGCACCAAATCGAAACTCCACTCCCCACGCGGTATAAATGTTTAATTAGCCTTTTTATCGTATTACTTACCGTTTTTAACGGATCGGTGGAGATGGCCCGGAGAAGGACGCGAAGGGAAAAGGCCAGCCTGCACAAATGATATGCGACTGCTGCTCGAATAAATCATCCGTCCGCGTACGTTTTAATTTATCGCAGGCCATATATCCTTCATTAAAGTGGCCGCCCTTAAAAGCATCGTCCATCCCGGGAAGCTTTTTCACATCCCTCTGGCGTGTGGAAAGAATATTCGTGGCAAGTTATGAAATCCAGCCGTCCCGAAAACCCCTCCAGCCCAAGTGCCTCGACCGTCTCACCCCCTGCCACACCCCCCCCCCCTCCCGCCCCTCCGAGCCCTACCTCAAATGTCTGCCCGTTCGCCTCTTCCCTCACTCTCTCGTCGTCGTCCCCCGTGCACACACACGGCCTCCGACGACGAGCGAACCCCCTCTACCCCCCCCCCACAAGGACGCCCGCTATCCCCCAACCCGGGATGCCGGCTACACATCTGCTCCCCTCGCTCGCTCGATACTTCCTTCTTTCGCAAACCTCTCTTCCCCAACCCCCCCAAAGCCCCCCCATTCCCGCCTCCCCACGCACGCATTCTCCTTCCTTAAAACCTCTCCCCCCTCCTCCAAACGTCCCAATTCCTCCCCCTCCCTTTCCTCACCCCCGTCTCTCTCTCTACCCCTATACCAGCACCCCTGACTCCCTCTTTAAATTTGATCTCATCCTAATTAGCGTATTCGTTTTTTTTCTACCTAGTCCGGAATTTCGCTTGTGGGCAAAACACACTTTTTTTCCACCTGACTATTCTTATAACGTACGCGCAAGAGAGTGGAACATATCCCCTCCAGTCCGGCTCCGGCTTATCTTTTCTAATGAATTTAACCCTCACTTCTGACAGCAGATATTCCAGGAGAAATTACATCGCTCTTCACTCCTCTGAATATATCTCATAGATATTTACTGCTATATTCATTTATTTTACAACTCGAGAAGGCTTATATATGAGAAGATACCATTTTATTCCTTATTTATTTGTTGTAGCAGCTCAAATAAGGGATTTCATTTACTACGATTCGTCACATGAGACGATAATATGAGCGATGAAAACAATTCCCGAGCAATGAAGAAACAACTCTTACATGAACCTCAATCAATCACCCCAATATATATATATATATATATATATATATATATATATATATATATATATATATATATATATATATATATATATATATATATATATATATAGAGCAATGAAGAAACAACTCTTACATGGACCTCAATCAATCACCCCAATATATATATATATATATATATATATATATATATATATATATATATATATATATGATTCTATCATGGCTAGGAGGTTTTCAACTATTTTTAGTAACTAATAATAACAACAAAAGAAATCAGACATTATTTTCCCGCAAACGTAAATTGTCGCGACAATGACAAGTTACGGACTATGATTCAAAACTCTCTCTACGAGCTTGTCTCATACTCGGTCTTCGGTAACACTTTCATGATATGAGTGTACGAAATACACCGCAAAAAACTCATCATTTTAAAAACAGAAACGTTTGAAGCAGCATACCCCCATAGTAATCACAACAAAGTTAAAACATGAAAATTAAATCTCAGGCTAGATTAACTGGAAGATTTGATACAATCGTGAATGCAATGTCATACTAATTTATATGCTATGTTTACTTATATTTAAGTATATATATATATATATATATATATATATATATATATATATATATATATATATATATATATATATATATATATATATATATACGAGGGTCATCCGGAAAGTAGTACCCGTTCGTGCCGCATGAAGTGCTGACGACGCGAGTAGCCGCTGGACGAGGTCAGATAGCTTCAGTGGCTTGTCTGCCTTCTCTGAGCCAAGTTGCGTGACGCTAGCATTGCCTGTGTTGTTTCTGTGATTGTTTACAATGTTTAAAAAAATTGAGAACGCCGCCAGTTGTGAAGTGAGGGCAGTGATTAAATTCCTCAATGCAAGAAACGTTCGCCCATGTGATATTCATCGCCAATTAAAGGAGGTGTATGGAGACAATGTAATGGACGAGTCGTCTGTTCGGCGGTGGTGTCGCAACTTCAACATGGGGAGGGGGAACACACACGACGATGAGCGTTCGGAGAGACCGTCTGTCATTACAGACCAACTGGTGAGCTCAGTTGACGAATTCGTGAGGAACGATCGGCGCGTCACAATTGATGACATCTGTGAGCATTTTCCCAATGTTTCTCGAACAATTGTTCATGAAATTGTTAAACACCATCTGCATTATGCAAAAATTTGTGCAAGATGGGTCCCTCGCGTATCTCAATGAGCTGGCGGCGAAGGACTATGCAGCAGGAATACAGAAACTTGTCACACGTTATGACAAATGCCTTAATTTGCTTGGAGATTATGTTGAGAAGTAGTTTAAAGTATCCTCTTTCAAATAAAATTTTTTATGTTTGTTAATATTTACTTTTGTGTCTTTATTTCACGAACGGGTACTACTTTCCGGATGACCCTCGTATATATATTGTTCCATTCCAATGTGAATAATGAAAAAATAGTCGTATTGGAAACAAAAATAGCGTTTTTAAGTTTAGCCCAGGAATTACCTCCATGGTAAATTTTGGCGTACTTTAGTCTGGCGTATTATTTCCGTGTATCCTGAGAAAAATATGATGCAGATATCAATTATAACTTGAGGATGATCCAGTGCGGTGACACTCATGGGTACATCACACCAAGCATTGCCTCAAGAAGCATATTATATTCTTTAGAACACATACAAATATGTGTGTGTGAGTATATATATACCTTATCCTTACCCAATACCAATACATTTGTGAACAACGTATATAAAACTTATTTTCTCTCTTCAAAATTATCTCCTTGGCTGCTACTCACCTAATTCCACCACTCAAAGCCATAGTTTCATCTGCCTTACGTTCCCTCCAACAAAAACGACAACGTCTCCTTAAAACGTTGTCAAATATTTGTATTTCCTCATTCTTATAGATGTCAAACTTGTCCGCACTGTCACTATTTCCCACCACTTCCTCCCAAACCACCCTCTTTCTTTCAATACAAACCCGGACTCCGCAGCAGTTAAACCTCGCCTTCCTCCCAAACGCCCTCCGGTTTTTCCCAGGCAACAGCTACTACTAAAAAATTCCAACACCTCCTCTCCCCCAAAATTGCTCATAACATTGTAAAGCTTTCAAATACCAGCCTTTCTGAGAGTGAAATTTCCGTTCTAAAGTAGTAGTAGTAGTTTTTTAGGGGAGGCGACCGACAGCTAAGGTCATTTGCGCCATAGGGGATGGACAGGAAAGGATGAAGGGTGGAGAGAAACCCGGCGTCGGCATTAGCCTTCTCTTTACGAAAGGCGCCAAGGGGTCCGCAGTTTAACGTCCCATCCGACGGACGGCGTACTCACTCAAAGTGCCCTCCACAAAGCACCTCAAGTAGGGATCGAGATACCTCTGAAAAATATTCAACACCGCCGGGATTTGAACCCGCGCCCTCAGGGTGGGAAGCCAGTACGTTAGCCCCCGCACCATCTCGATCCCCTCCGTTCTAAATAAAGACGTATTCTTCTCTCCTGCACCACAAGTCAACCACATCAACATACTCACCAATACCCTTAATTTCTTACGAAGTCGTCGATGGAGCTCCTTTTGGAAATCACAAAGTAAGCCATCCGGTCACATTCACGCCATTCCCGAACTTGACAAATGCCACCCTGCTTCAACCCATGAACCAAAATCCCTACCAAGTAACCATCCTGTTGACATTTTCATACGTCTACTTCTCCACAAAGTTTCCAATAAATTCTTCATAGAATCTCTTAAATCTAAAAATAACCTCTCCACGAACGAACGTCATGCCCTATAAACCCTAGTGTCCAATCGCAAAATTGCTTTCACCACCGCCTGTAAAGGATCCTCAGTACTAATTCTAAACAACAATAATTACAATGCAACAATTTCAGAGTGTAAAAATCATTCGCCTTGACTGGGATTCCAGTCAAGGCGAATGATTTTTACACTCTGAAATTGTTGCATTGAAATGCACATTAGCGGATGACTCCGTTAAAAGTTACTGTTGCGGCATCTCCCGCAGTTTCTTTGGAATTTAACAATAATTACATTTCCAAAGCCCTCGGTCAACTCAATGATACATCCACCTACACCACTCTCATCAACAACACGACGCCAACTTTCCAAACAGAAATTCGATATTTCCTCCTCCACTTTGGACCATAAGAAGGCCTCACCTCCCAAAACATATCCCTACTCTCACCTCAAATCGCAGAACACCCCAGTTTTATCACCTCCCACAAGTGCAAAAAACTAACATCCCCTGTCGCCCTATAGTTTCCAGTTTCAACTCTCCCACCGAAAGAATTTCCGCATTCCCTGGCCACTACCTTCAACCTCTTGTACTCTCCTTGCCCTCCTTCACGAAAGACACATATCACTTCCTCCACCGTTTAAATCCTGTCTCCATCCCCTGCACCTCCAACTTACTTATGGCCATCATCGACGTCAACTCGCTTTACACCTCTATTCCCCATGCAGAAGGCTTATCCTCTCCCCGACATTATCTTTCGCTACGCCACCCACCCCAGCTCCCTTTGATGGAATTTCTCCTCAATCCAGCGAGTTTCTTGCTGACAAAAACACATTTTCATTCCAAAATTGTTTTTATTTACAGACCAGAGGCACAGCGATTGACACAAGGATGGCATCATCATATGCCAATCTCTTCATAGGCCATCTTGATGAGACTTTCTTGTCACAGCAACCCTTCCAACCTCTTTTCTGGGTCCGCTACATAGACGACATTTTTATTCTCTGGACACATGGCTCTGAGTCTCTCAATAATTTCTTATCCGCCTTAAATTCATCTTTCACTGTTAAATTCACCTCTTCCCTTTCAGACTCCACTATCACCTTTCTTAACACAGACATCTCACTTCACAACAACAAATGCACCACTTCAGTACACATCAAAGCCACCAACCATCAGCAATACCTGCACCACACAAGCTGTCATCCTCAACACACCAAACGCTCGATTCCCAACTCTCTCTCTATAACCGCGGACATCGACTTTGCAGCACCACAGCCACTATCAACAAATACCTCGACAATCTGCACCTTGCACTCCTCAAACGCGGTTACCCAGAAAAGCTCCTATAAAATAAAGTCCACCGCTCCACCCGAACACACACACCACATAAAAACATGCCCACATCTGACGCAGGACTCAACCTTACACCACCTATTTCCCCAGATCACACAGACTGAAAACCTTCCTTAAAGAAATGTTTCCTATTTTACATGACAATGGCGCGACCTCATCCTTACTACCCCAATGCTCATCTATCGCATACAGACGACCCGCCAATCTCAAAAACCTTCTGAGATCCACCAACCCTTTGACGCCCCTCCGCAACGAATTTCCTAATATTTCCCCTACTTGCAACCGCCCCCGATGTAAAAATTGTCCACTTATTAGATCTACTCCCCTCTCCCTACGTCCCCTCATTGCCCCTTCACCTCGTTCCCACGCTAATTGCCTCTCAAAAAACATTATTTATCTTTTGTCATGCAAACATTTCACTTCCTTTTACATAGGCGAATGCATTACCCCCTTATCCATCCGAATGAATAATCATCGGTACTCCTGCAATTCTGCCACACTCTCTTCTCTTCCTATCCCTTCCACGCAAAGTCCCACAACCTTTCATTCGACCAATGTTTTACTCTTAGCATCCTAGAATCTCACCCGATTACGCCACCAATATAGAGGTGAGGACTCGAGAATCTGAGTATATTTTAGCTTCCCGATATTTCAAAATTCCTACCCTTAACCGCCATTTTAATTTCCCTCCAGCATTCCCTGCATCTCCCCTGCCCCGCCCAGACCCCTAATCGCTTTCCAGAAAATTTTCAGTCTTACTTGAAGAAGGCCTCAGAGAAGGCCGAAAGCTTAAAAAAAATTACAATGTGAGTGTCATTTTAAGTGTTACTATTTTATTTGTGCTCTATTGTGCCGTCAAAAAAAAAATATATATATATGTATATATATATATATGTATATATATATATATATATATATATATATATATATATATATATATATATATATTTATAGGTTTATGTCCTTTGAGTTTAAACGAATTTAATTTTCAATTCGTGTTACATTTGCGATGACGATTAACAAATCACAAGGCCAATCGAGTGTTTGTGGTCTGAATCTATAAAACCTATGTTTTTCTCATGGTAAATTGTATGTGGCATATTCACGCGTTGGTAAGCCATCCGATATATTTGTTCCTCCGCCTGATAACAAAACAATAAATGTTGTATATCAGAAGGTGCTTGAATCTTGAGAATAAATCCGAATGCATGTATGTATAAATTGAATTTAAAAAATTTCTTTTTGACAAGCCACTGTATTACTTATTTTTTTTGTCTTATTGAATTTCCTTCCTTATATTATTTCAAGAAGTCAAATATGATTAAAATCGGTACAGCCGTTCTTGATATATAAATCGTGTAACTAAACTGTTCATAGATTTTTAGGTGGTACAAAGTTCGCCGGGTCAGCTAGTATGTATATATATATGATAATAATAATAATAATAATTTTATTTCCCCAATTAACAAGTACATAGTATGGTACAAAATATCATACAATTATGTAATCGTATAGGGTACGTCAAGAAGTACAGTAACTGGATTACTAGCCAGAGAAAAGAAAATAAAATTACACCTACACATATAGTTAAGGATTTACACAATATAAAATTAGAATTACCCAGAATTGAATTAGTCGTTCACACTGTAAAAAAAAATTTTCATTTAAGTACATATATAACTTATTTTTAAAAATAGAGAGTGATTTCTCATTTTTTAAACTAATGGGAAGCCTGTTAATATTTGGATGCACAGAGAACGAGGTCCCTTGGGTTTCATTGTCATGCTAGCAGTCACTACACACAGATGATTTCTTGTCCTAGTCCCATAGGCGTGTGTGCCATTATTTGATGGGAATAGATGCATGTGTGTATATATATATATATATATATATATATATATATATATATATATATATATATATATATATATATATAGACCGTTGCTATTCAACCTGTACACAGAAGAAATGATCAAAGAGGCATGGGAAGAACTCGAGGTAGGAATGAAAGTGGGCGGGGAATTCGTAAAATCAGTTAGGTTTGCTGATGACCAAGCTTTAGTTTGTCAGTCAGCCAAGGGGCTGCAAGCATTGCTTAGTGAATTGGAAATTCAGTGCGACAGGTATGGGATGAGAATCAATATTAATAAAACAAAGGTTATGCGATTTTCTAGAAAGAAAAAGGCCAAGCTTAACATTAAAATAGGAGGGCAAAAGCTAGAGCAGGTAGAACAGTTTACGTATCTCGGTAGTGTTTTGGACCAACACGGTCAAAGTAGTAGGGACGTAAGGAGAAGAATTGCGCTAGGCAAAGAGGCTTTCACAAGGAGGAGGGAGTTGATGACAGGGACTTTGAGTAAGGATGTTAAGAAAAGACTCGTAAAAACTTTGATATGGAGCGTAGCTATGTACGGAGCGGAAACGTGGTCATTGAAGCAGGAGGATAGACGTAGATTGGAGGCTTTTGAAATGTGGGTGTGGAGAAGAATGGAGAAGGTGAAATGGACAGAGAAGAAAACAAATGAGGAAGTACTTGGTATGGTGGGCGAAGAGAGGGGTTTGTTGGGAGCAATCCTATGGAGGCAGGAAAAGTGGATGAAGGGGGTGTTGACCGGCAGTGGGATGTTGAAGACTGTGATAGAGGGTAGAATGTTGGGCAAAAGAGGAAAGGGAAGGAACAGGATAGGGTTGTTGGACGGGATGAAGGGAGGAAGGAAGTACTCAGAGATGAAGAGGGACCTGATATAGAGTAGGATGATTGATTTTGTGTTTTGTTAGGAGTAATAAAATATTTGTTTGGTAGTTGTGTCAGTCCAAAAACCTACCTTAACCGGTAGATTACTTAAAAAAATATATATATATATATACAAACTGGAAATTAATAATTGTAGAAAAAAAAGGATTAACAAGATATAAACATAACTCACTTCGATATTTTGATGGTTTCAGCCACCTTCATCACTCTTATAGTATGTATATATATATATATATATATATATATATATATATATATATATATATTTTTTTTTAAAGTAATCTACCGGTTAAGGTAGGTTTTTGGACTGACACAACTACCAAACAAATATTTTATTACTCTTAACAAAACACAAAATCAATCATCCTACTCTATATCAGGTCCCTCTTCATCTCTGAGTACTTCCTTCCTCCCTTCATCCCGTCCAACAACCCTATCCTGTTCCTTCCCTTTCCTCTTTTGCCCAACATTCTACCCTCTATCACAGTCTTCAACATCCCACTGCCGGTCAACACCCCCTTCATCCACTTTTCCTGCCTCCATAGGATTGCTCCCAACAAACCCCTCTCTTCGCCCACCATACCAAGTACTTCCTCATTTGTTTTCTTCTCTGTCCATTTCACCTTCTCCATTCTTCTCCACACCCACATTTCAAAAGCCTCCAATCTACGTCTATCCTCCTGCTTCAATGACCACGTTTCCGCTCCGTACATAGCTACGCTCCATATCAAAGTTTTTACGAGTCTTTTCTTAACATCCTTACTCAAAGTCCCTGTCATCAACTCCCTCCTCCTTGTGAAAGCCTCTTTGCCTAGCGCAATTCTTCTCCTTACGTCCCTACTACTTTGACCGTGTTGGTCCAAAACACTACCGAGATACGTAAACTGTTCTACCTGCTCTAGCTTTTGCCCTCCTATTTTAATGTTAAGCTTGGCCTTTTTCTTTCTAGAAAATCGCATAGCCTTTGTTTTATTAATATTGATTCTCATCCCATACCTGTCGCACTGAATTTCCAATACACTAAGCAATGCTTGCAGCCCCTTGGCTGACTGACAAACTAAAGCTTGGTCATCAGCAAACCTAACTGATTTTACGAATTCCCCGCCCACTTTCATTCCTACCTCGAGTTCTTCCCATGCTTCTTTGATCATTTCTTCTGCGTACAGGTTGAACAGCAACGGTGATAATGGGCAACCCTGCCTTACACCCCTTCCTAACACTGCCCATCCTGACTCCCCGTTTCCCACCCTCACCTGAGCAGTCTGAGACATGTACAGGTTGCGGATTAGCCTGTACATGTCTCAGACTGCTCAGGTGAGGGTGGGAAACGGGGAGTCAGGATGGGCAGTGTTAGGAAGGGGTGTAAGGCAGGGTTGCCCATTATCACCGTTGCTGTTCAACCTGTACGCAGAAGAAATGATATATAATGATATATATATATATATATATATATATATATATATATATATATATATATATATATATATATGTATATATACATACATATATACATATATATATATATATATATATATATATATAGATATATATATATATATATATATATATATATATATATATATATATATATATATATATATATATATATATATATACACGCACACTCCTAAAGCGCTCCTGCCTCTTCATAGGATCTTCGAGCACTGTAGATATTTTTTAGGCAGATGAGTAGGTTAAGTAGTGGAGTAAATTTAAATTTAAAGATTAATTTCCCTGATAACGATATTATAAAGTGTAGGTCAATTAGTGGGTCTCACAATACTAGGTTGCCTAAAGAAATTTCTCGAAGTACGTACAATTCTAATGAGACAAAAGAAAGAATCACTTATCAGAATATGGACCGATCGTGTATTAAGACACCCAAAAGACTTATAAATAGCATCACCAGAAAGCAGACCGCAACGAACACAAAGAAGGTTCTAGACGAAGAAATAATTTCTGTAGTAGTAGTTAACTGTCGCAGTTTAAAAAATAAGATACCGGAATTTCACCACCTCATTCATAGCACAGAGTCAGATCAGACCTGAAAGTTGGGTAACAGATGACATCGCAGACAGCGAAATATTTCCCAAGACCTTCACAGTTCATAGAAACGACAGACAGAATAGAGCCGGAGGAGGAGTGTTTATCGCGGTTAAATACTCTACCATCAATAGAGCTGAGTTATTTCCTGATAACTGTATAGAAAGTGTCTGGTACTCAGTAAAAATACCCAGTGCGAAAAGAATATATGTCTGTGCGTATTGTAGACCACCCCATGCTGGCGTTAACTCAATACTAGATCTAGAAAGGCAGATAAAAAGCTTTACATTCCACAACAATGAGAATAGATTAATAATCGGTGGCGATTTTAATGTTCCCACAGTAGATTGGGATTCGTACAGTTTTATAAATGGAGGTAAAGACCAGGATTTATGCGAGTCCCTCATTTATACGTTCACCTCAAATTCCCTACATCAATTAGTCACTTCACCAACAAGGGGAAAGAACATTCTTGATCTATTAGCTACTAATATACCCGAAAGGGTCTTAAATGTAGGAGTTATTGATGGAATCAGTGATCACAGGGCTGTAAACGCTACATTTTCCCTAAGCGTTGAAAAAGTTAACAAGCCTAAGAGAAAAGTTTATTTATTCAATAAAGCTGACTATGATGGCTTAAAACGTGAGTTAAACTGTTCCTTTCTTAGATTTGACGAATTAAGCAAAACTAGGAGTGTCGAGGATACCTAGAATAATTTTCTTGCGATAACACGTTCAGCAATACAGAGATTCATAAATAGAAATAGATATATAGAATAGAGAAGTAAATATATAAGAGAGAATAAGGAACCACGTTGGTACAACTCTGAAGTTCGGAAATCACTAAGACGGCAAAGGGCGTGCCTTGCCAGAGTGAAAAACGCGGTTAAAGATTCCTCCTCTGATAAAATCAACGAAACCTTACAGAATTACAAAGCATCTAGGGCCACTGCCAAGAAGGCCTTCCGGAAGGCGCAAGCGGAATTCAAAAGGAAAAAATTAGGTGAACATTTAAACAATAATCCAAAGATGTTTTGGTCCTACGTCAGGGAAGTGTAGGGAAAACATTCCACCGTAAACTCATTGAACAACGAAAAAGGGGATAAAGTAACAAGTAGTTTAGATAAAGCCACCATATTAAACTCATTCTTCCACAGTGTTTTCAACAAATGCTCCCAGAATATACCAGAGAACCTTCCGAAAACATTTCTACAGCCAATGCATGCAATCGACTTTTGCACCCGCGGAATAGAGTTACTCCTTAAAAATATCGACCCCAACAAATCTCCGGGACCTGATGAGATACCGGCTCGCATGTATAAAGAACTGTCGTCTGAAATTGCTCCTTATCTTAAAATAATATTTAAGAAATCATTAGCAGAAGAAAGCGTGCCAAGCGGCTGGAAGATAGTTTTTGTGACACCCAATTTTAAAAATGGAGACCGGGAGGACCCCAGTAATTATAGGCCAATATCGCTCACCTCCATCTCCTCTAAGAGTTTTGAGCACATCATTGTTAATTCAATAATGAGGTACCTCGATAGCCAAGATTTATTGATTAATATCCAACACGGGTTCCGTAAAGGTAGATCCTGCGAAACTCAACTCGCACTCTTTGTTCATGATATAATGCATTCCGGTGAAAGTAATATTCCAGTTGATGCGATATTTCTAGATTTTAAAAAAGCTTTTGATAAAGTCCCTCACTGCAAGTTACTCGCGAAGTCGGAAACTTATGGAATACACGGGAGTGTTATATGCTGGATTAGACAATTTAAAAAAAATCGTGTTCAAACAGTCGTCCTGGACGGTGTATGAACCGATACTGTTAAGGTCACGTCGGGTGTACCACAGGGAAGTGTCATAGGCCCCCTCTTGTATCTTATTTGCATAAATGACCTCAGCGCCGTGGTTAATAGCAGGCTCCGTCTTTTTGCTGACGATGCGGTGATTTATGTGGACATTCGAAGTCGCAATGACAGAGTCACGTTAGCTAACGACCTAAATGCAATCCAGACTTGGTGCGATACATGGCATTTGGAATTAAATTTGAAAAAATACGTAGTAATATATTTTTGGGAAAAGAGTAACACCCAAACCCCCCATTTAGTTACAAAGTGAAGCAAACAGAAATCGCGAGGGTAGATTCTATTAAATACTTGAGTGTAACAATTACTCACGATCTGTCCTGATGAAGGCAGATACGGGAAATATACGGTCGTGCTAATAAAAAATTGGGATTTGTAAAAAGAGTGCTGGGTAAATGTGACGAAAAAGTGAAGGAACGATGTTTTCTTGCCCTAGTCAGGCTCCACCTAGATTATGCTACCAGTATATGGGATCCTCAAGAGATAAATTGAATATCGGAATTGGATCGAGTTCAGCGGAGGGAGGCTAGATTTGTCAAAACTTTGTATGACCAACGCAGTAGCGTAAATACTTTGCTAGAAAACTTAGGCTGGGATTCCCTTACACAGCGGCGTTTACAATATACATTAAACTTATTAAAAACATTTAAAGATGGGTCCTTTTCCGATGACATCAAGAACATAATACGAACCCCAACGTATTACGGGCGGAGGGATCACGAATATAAGATTAGAGAGATTGACTGCAAGACAGACAGGTTAAAATGGTCATCTTTTCCAAGAACAATAAGAGACCAGAATGCTTGTTATCGAAATCCCCCAGGAGCCGGCTCGACATAACAAGAATTAACCTACAAGGTAGTGACTGCACATGGTTATACGATCATATTTATATATATTTTTTGCCGGCTCCCCTTACCTTTCCCCATCCATTTCAAAAACCCTAACCCCCTCATCCCTTACCCTTTCCTCCTGGTGCTGCACCCCCTGCCACACACCTTTTTGGTGGCTTGCAGGGTACTGATATAGATGTAGATGAATGTGTACATCATATATGTATTAATAAATAAATATTATATATATATATATATATATATATATATATATATATATATATATATATATATATCTATATAAATGAGTATTTATTCGCCGTTTGGCGGGATTTTATGTTTGAATGTGTATTTGGCCAATGTGGCTCATCTCTTTCTTCTGGCTATGCGTGCCACGGAACGCAATGTTCCTTTCCTGTATGATGTTATATGAATTCTAACCCACTGTCCTTTCCTCTTGTGTGGTGTCTATTTCTCCTTTGGTGGGTGAAACAGCCCCCTGACGCCATCTCTTGGCTAAAGAATCGGGGCGCTTGGCGACATATTAGACTGCCCACGGATCTAAGGGTAAATTACGTTTCCCCGGGCGCACGTCCTACGATGTAGAATGACGGCTGCTGCCGACATCGTCCTCTCTCCATCCCAGTACGCCGTGTTGAAAACGCGAAACATTTTCGATGCAGCACTTTTAATTCGCGACATTATTTTTTCCGCGCCCTTGTATAGCGATCGTTTTTTATCACTGCTGGCTATCGATCTTGAGAAAGCATCTGACCTGGTCCGGATCGAATGGATTCTCACCGTGCTCAAGACGATGGCCTTCCCCGAGTACTTCATTCGTGCCGTATCAACGATGTATAACGGAACATACTCTATAATATGAAACAATGCCTCCTCGCCGCCCATCCCCGTCAGTAACTCCGTTCGGCAGGGCTGCCCACTGTCAATGCTGCTGTTCGCCCTTGCCTTAGACCCCATACTCAGACGACTACAGAGCAGTGGCATCGGGGTACGCCGTCACGGCGCCGTCTGCCTGGGCATCGCATACGCTGACGACATAACCCTATTCGTAGACGACCCGTCCCACATGGCTCTAGCCCACGACATATTAACGTCATATGAGCAGGGTGGTATCTTCCTCAACACCCGGAAATCCGGGTTTTTGCTGCTGAAGGGCGACCGGTCCTCGGTCAGAAGCGCCCTCGCTCAAAATCTTGGGGTTCTGGTGGGAGAAGGAGTTGGCTCCCACGATTGAGCGAAACTGGGGAATTATTGACCATCATTTAAAATGGAGTGCTGGAAAGCTTTCACTCCCTTCCCTCCCGATCGTGACCCGCGTCCGCCTCCTCAACCAGATTGTCTTCCCAAGGATATGGTATGTGGCCCATCTATGGCCCATACCCGCTAAATATAATGCATACTTTATTAGAGTGACCAACCAAATGATCTGGAATGGCTACGTAAAGAAAGTGTCCCGAAACCAGCTCTATGGCCCGTTTGAGCAGGGTGGTCTCAAAATAACCGATACAGCTCTAAAGGCGAAGGTGGTCTACGCGAAGCTTAGCCTGAGCATCCTCGGCGGTGACGACGGGTGGCGCAAGGCACTCCTCAAGTACGCGTGGCAGGAACTCGCGCGCGACGTATGCCACCGGAGGGCATTTGAAGAAACGAAAAAGGTCGCTTCTCTCCTGCGAGATGGAGAAGCAATTCGGGTCAAGACCCTGTATATCAGAGCGCTTACCGAGCAGCAACAAAATACATCAAGAAGAACGATTTCTTGGAAAAACTGGGCGACCAGCAGGGCGAACGATGAGGCACGTAGTGGAATGTTTAACCTAATCGCGAACACAGTCATGACGAGGGAAGTGAGGCACCACCTTCAGCTAGCCGATTCGCCCCTTGGCCCGTCATGCGGTCGAATAGACAACGTCGCGCATCTGATCCTTGGATGCAACGATAAAATCAGAGAATGGTAAGCTCTAAAAAAGATCTATAAAACGTGGTACGTGTTCGGTGGTGGTGCCATTACGACATGAATCTGATCACCTTGAACTTTCGGCTCTTTCCAAGCTTCAAATCCTTCATAATGACCACCCTTATCGTGAAATTCACATAGTTGAGAACCGCAAATAAACATTCCGCTAAAGGCATGCAAGCATTGGTGGAACGGATGTGGCTGCCCCCGGTACCGGACACACTTCGTCCGTGGTTAAAAAGTTGTTTTTCTGAATAACTGTGCTTCAAAGCTATCAATAATTCCAACCAAATCTAATGTTCCGTTGCTAATCCAAATATTTCCTTCTATATTTTGTGAACCCTGCCTTCATTATTTCCTTCCACAGTATTGTTCATGGTCACAATTGTTTTATGCAATGTATATGAATGTATGTATGTCTATGTAAGTGTGTAACCATAATAAGAAAAAAAATATTCTGGAACCATAATCTGTAAGCTGACAATGTGTACAATGTAAACACTAGCAGTGTAACATACCAGACCGAATAAAACTAAATTGAAGCATAGCTCAAGTGGTTAAGAGCATCCGCCCGGCAAGTGGAAAGATCCGGTGTTCGAGTCCCGGTCAAGGAAATATTTTTACTCTTGTGATCCGTTCGATTCCGCCTTCCCCACCTCTATTGTGTTCGTCCTTTATGTGTGTTCCTATGCCTTTTTCTTATATCTGTTCCTATATAAATGAGTGTGTATATATATATATACATATATATATATAAATATATATATATATATATATATATATATATATATATATATATATATATATATATATATATATATATATGTGTGTGTGTTTATTGGGAGGAGTGCCTTCTAATACACGGATAAAGGTGGCTGAGACAATCGTGATATCGAAGTGAGTTATATTTATGTCTGTATTAATGTTATTTTTTACTACTATTTTCAACTGCTAGCGTGCATCAAGTAATCCGAAAAGTGAGACATTCAATTTGCAAAAAATGAAAAAGTTAACTTTCAATAACTCTTTTTCAAAATTTCAGTTTAAAGCTTGAAAAGTCCTATATTTCCATCAATGCATATTTTTAAGATCTGGGCAGTTTTTGAATGCTAAATTCGCATCTGCTCGCCGCCATGTAGTTGTTGAGAAATCGTTGGACATCTTCATCTGTCGCTTTGTCGCTAGATATGGGTGACGAAACCCGGTTGCGATCCACTTCGCACCTGAGACCAAACGGCAATCACGTAAGTGGCGCCATTCCCATCCATTCAAGCCGCGAAAATTCAATGCAAACGCAGCAAACACAGTCTGCGGTCGAAGTCATGGAACCTGGATTCTTCGATCGAATCCGGGCATTGTGGGTTGATTGCATGGCTCACGGGGCCGTAATAAACGCTGGCAGATATTGTGAGTCACTTACACAACTCGTCATAACTACTCAGACAGGCGATACAGTACGGGAAAAAGAGAGGGATTTTTGAGCAAGGGCGTTGACCTGGTGAATCGAGAGAAATGACAATTATGTAGAGAAGGATGTAGAGAGTACTCAAACATTAAAATGATTATTTATTATTAGGTAATCTACCGGTTAAGGTAGGTTTTAGAATGGACAACAATTTGCGACCCCCAGGAAAACACAACATCCCCCGCTACACAGGTCCCTCTTTATCTCTGAGTACTTTCTTCCTCCCTTCATCCCGTCCAACATCCCTATCCTGCTCCTTCCCTTTCCTCGTTTGTCCAACATTCTCCCCTCAATTACGGTCTTCAACATCCCGCTGCCGGTCAACACCCCCTTCAGCCACTTTTCCTGCCTCCATAGGATTGCTCCCAGCAAACCCCTCTCTTCGCCTACCATACCAAGTACTTCCTCGTTTGTTTTCTTCTCTGTCCATTTCACCTACTCCATTCTTCTCCACACCCACATTTCAAAAGCCTCCAATCTACGTCTATCCTCCTGCTTCGGTGACCACGTTTCCGCGCCGTACATAGCTACGCTCCATATCAAAGTTTTTACCAGTCTTTTCTTAACATCCTTAGTCAACGTCCCCGTCATCAACTCCATCCTTCTTGTGAAAGCCTCGTTGCCTAGCGCAATTCTTCTCCTTATGTGCCTACTACTTTGACCGTGTTGGTCCAAAACACTTCCGAGATACGTAAACTGTTCTACCTGCTCTAGCTTTTGCCCTCCTATTTTAATGTTAAGCTTGGCCTTTTTCTTTCTAGAAAATCCCAGGGTATTTATATATATATATATATATATATAATATATGTTTTTATGTTTTTTTTAAGGTAATCTACCGGTTAATGTAGGTTTTTGGATGGACACAACTACCAAAAAACATTTTATTACTCCTAACAAAACACAAAATCCATCATCCAACTCTATATCAGGTCCCTCTTCATCTCTGAGTACTTCTTCCTCCCTTCATCCCGTCCAACATCCCTATCCTGTTCCTTTCCTTTCCTCTTTTGCCCAACATTCTACCCTCTATCACAGTCTTCAACATCCCACTGCCGGTCAACTAAAATGATGCATGAATTATTGCCAATAAATAGATCCTTCTATTTTCAAAAAGCCGAAAATCTCAAATTTGGGATGACCAAATTGGTGTGCATGTGTCTCTTCCTTGTATTTCTGTGCTCAGACAAGATTTTAATCGAATTTCATGTCTACAATGTGATGTTCGTGATCGCTTACGCCACTGTTCATGTCGGTTGTGAAGACCGTTTTCGTTTTCGAAGAATTATGCATAGATATGTGCGCATGAAATTTCCAAACTAAACTATGAAACAAACCTTCGGTTGATAACTCTAATTATTGCATATACGAGGTCGGTATATAATTCTAGAAATATGTATATGTATGCTCATTCATATCGAAATAGATATAAGGAAAAATGATAGGAACACACATTCATACGAGGTGTGTCCGAAAACTATCCGACCTGCGTTCATATCTCCGCATTGGTGCTAATCTTCGTCATCCGGGCCACAGAATCCTTTTAAGAAAGTCCCCATTTGATTGAACCACACACTCCCAGCGGTGCTTCCTCATCTTCTTAAAGTAGTCTCCGAACGCATATTTTGCAATGGCCTTCAGCTCGCGCGTCGCATTACTCCGAATTGTCTCGACGTTGTCGAACCGCTTTCCTTTTAGCGCCATTTTCAATTTTGGGAACATCCAAAAGTCGCAGGGAGCTATGTCCGGGCTGTGCGAAGGCTGGCGAAGCTGTACAATCTTGTGTTTCGCCAAAGATTGCTGCACAAGATTCGATGAATGCGCTGGCGCGTTATCGTGGTGAAGAAGCCAGTCGCCGCTTGACCAGAGACACCATCTTTTTCTCCTCACGGCATCAAGCAATCTTTTCAGAACTTCAACGTAATATTCTTTGTTGATCGTCTGACCTCTAGGAGCTAATTTGTAGGGCACAACACCCTCATAATCAAAAAAATAATCATAATAAAAACTCAGGTCGGATACTTTTCGGACAGACCCTTTATATACGAGGGTGGTCTAAAAAGTTTCCGACCACAGAAAATTTCAGAAAAAATGTCTTGCATAGGTCGGAAACGTGTAATGTATACATAAACGTTTATAATATTGTATATAATCATCATATATAATGTATACCTAACAATACATGTACTGTTAGGTCGGAAACTTTTCAGACCACCCTCGTATAAGGTCTGCCCAAAAGGCAGTATGGCTTATTTTTTCCCGTGAAAATGGAGGGACAGGCGGTGTTTTCTCTGGCTGAGTTCGAGGGAGGGAAGACTTAGGAAAGGCTAGAGCACGGCTGTAGTTGGCTCTCAGCCTTGCAAAGTGTCGATCGTTCGTTTGCGAAACCTCTATAACGTTCACCTTGCTACGCTCCATCATGAATTGGTCATAGAAACAGCGCTAGGCTATCAAATGTTGCGCGAAACTGGGAAAAACCGAGAAAGAAACTAAAGGCGACTTCTGGTGATCACGCCATTGGTGGATCATTATTTCGCCGATATACGACGCGGCGGGAGGTATTACACCCACTGACGGAGAAATGGACGAGAAAAGTAGAGGGAAGGATAGCAATGGAATCAATGTTTCCTTGAAATCCGCAGCTTTTCATCTATTATGTATACATATATTCACACAATGCTGGTGACGACGAGTTAAAGCGTAGAGTTGAAAGTCCCATAAGATTGCTAGGAAGATCAATTAAACCAGAAATCAAAATTAACAGAGTTTGATATGACAAAATGAGCTGGCAAAGGATAAACAACCACACATCTTTGTCAGAGTGATGTTTCCATGAGGGTTTTAATGAGACTTCAGCTGGTTAGCATACCCTTCCAGCAGCTGGAAGTCGTGATGATACAATGGACCGTTTCAATTTTCTCGATCAATTTTCACAGATAATTAGTGTAACTTGCACTCGTTTGTGTGATAATTTAATTAATGACAGTATTAAGCAATTGCATTACCTACGCCATCAGTATTTCACGCCTCTGACCGCATGGAGTATTCGAAAAAATCGTTCATACACTTTTACTAAGCCTGGAGCAAACTATTCCAAGAAACTGTGGGAGATACCGCCACAGTAACTTTTATCGGATTCATCCTGTACATCTGAATGAATGTACAAAAATTTCATAACTATTATTATACTCTAAATTTGTTGCATAGTAATGGAGAAAACTGCTTATTTATCTTTTTCCATGTGAAATTGGTTGATTCAGTTGAATTTATTCTTCAGGTTTCCAATATGTGAGCCTTCGTGCGAGTATACCAGGAAATAAGGCGCTATAGACGATGGGATGGTGAAGGCAATCGGCACTTAAATTTGGAAAAAAGACCCCTCGCACACTTCCCTCCAACGTATTGGCTCCTGCGTACATTCTATTCTCGTCGGCTGGGTGGGAAAACAACAAATGACTACGCTCACATCACGAGAAACGGAGAGATCTACCCGTACAATGGGGCAAGGAGTATGCTGCGTTTCGGGCATCTCGGAATCTAGTTATTTCTTTCTTTAGAGGTCTCAAGCACCGCTCAGATAGGACTTACATAGCTTCCGGGATGACCTCTCTTATTCCTCCACACCGGTGCAGGCAATATCCAGAGGGGACGGCGGATGCGAGATTCTTCCACTATTCTAGTAGATTGGTGGTCCCTGCTCGGTGGACCAGGGTCCGAAAACTTTGAGCATCCCCGAGAATGGAGGGGAGGGAGGGAATCGAAGAGGACAGGGGTATTATTCCCGGGGAATGTTGCAGGCGCCTCCTCCCCGGGATAAAACTGACAAGCCCTCCACCCTGCCGCCCCCCTGACGTCGTGGCGCGGGATGTGAGAAGATCAGGTATGTTTTGCTTTCCAATGCTCCCCCTGCCACCATCATTCTTATCTCTCTCTCGCCCCTTGCCCCTCCCAAACTCACCAACCGCCCCCGTGACCTCCAGCGCCGCCCCTCGCCCCGCCCCGCCCCCCCTGCGCGGGAGAACCTATCGATTATCACCCCCCCCCTCGCCGTTGATGATGATACCCACCCATGTTTCGCACGCGGCACAGTGGCGTTTTGGTGGGAGTAGGAGAGAGAGGAGGGTAACGGGGGGGAGGATGGGAGGACAACGACTAACCCCCTCGTCTCGCCCCCCTCCCCCTCGAAGGGCTCTGTGTTTTTTGATATTTGACGGAAATTATCCCTATTAAGCGGGCCAAGGAGCGACTGCGATGTGACTGCCGACGGCTCGAGATTTTGGCGTGTTTGAAATTGTTCGCGAAATAAATTATCCGCATCTCAAAGAGTTCTCTACTCCCATTCTCATCGAGCGCGTTATGGCAGAAAGGACATTGTTAACCTCTTTGTGAAATCTTAGCTTTTGAGTTGACTACCACGGAGTAGCAGGCGCTCAATTTGCCTTATTGTGCCGTCAGAAATGAATACGAAACTTAGATCCACACTTAACGTGTTTTAAACTGGGTAATGTAACGGCTTTAAATACTTTTTAAATAGTTCATTTAGAAAATTTTAAATGAGTTAGAAAACAATGCAGCAATTTTTAAGTATTAAAATGCCTTTTGAAAATTCGTCTTGGCCGGGATTCCGGTCAAGGCGAATGATATACTTTGATATTGTTGAATTGTAATGCACATTTAGCGGTTGACTCCGTTAAAAGTTACTGTCTCCGACATCTTCCACAGTTTCTGGGAATTAGTTAGCACACATCGAAATAGTTGAAAAAGTTGCGATGTGTAGTTTCACTTCATCGGCGCCAAACGGTCAGCTATCTATCAGTTCATATGAAGTAAACGCAGAGCAGACAACTCGGAACCTACGCACGAGTGGATGGTAAAATACCCTAGGTAGGATATCGCTATGGCGTCAAGCCAAGATTGAAAATACGCTCAATTATGACTCTAGCGACGAAGGGAACAGAATTATTCACGATTATAATATATCTAGGGGCAATTCCAAGAAAAGGTTAAGGAACTTCACCTACAGAAATTAGTTGAAAGTTTAAACAAAAATCCTAAGGAATTTTCGTCTTACCTCAAGGATGTTTAGGGAAATAATTGAAAAGTTCACTCACACAAAAAGGACAGAAGTGAAAGAGTAACCAACAGCTAGGAAAAGGCCAAATTATTGAATTAAATACCTTATTTGCTTTAAAAGCTCCTTCACCGCATGTCTCCTGCAACTGTCTAATTGGTTTTTCCATTCGATGACCAAAGTCTAAATTTTACGAAGCAGAAAAGAAGCATCTAGCGTTGACTTTTAAAAAGTTTGAAACACTGCAAACATTTGATTCCATATGCTATTGCACACGTGATCTTCCGTGCTCATTCTACGCATTCCGAGAGATTTTTATGAGCAGCATCATTAGCTTGTGCCAATAAATCACCTTTTTCACCCGTGGGAATCTGGGTCCTTCACCCACCCTCCAATCTGGGTTCCTCACCTAATGCTACCCTAGTCCAGATACCTTATACCCTAAAGCGCTTTTTCTCGACTTGTGACTACGAAAGAGCAAGTGAGTGGCACATGCCACGTGGCCAATCAAAATGGGAGTGGCAGGTTATAGATTGGGGAGCGGATGAGCGTTTGCGTCACTCCGGGACTGACTCTCCGTGATTCCAGATGACATCGCCAAATCGAATAAATGTGCTCGCAGCCCAGGACCTCATAGTCATTCCATGTTTTGCAAAATCTGAAAAATGCGGTCTGACGATTATTTTCCTTTCTGAAATAGTAAAAGCCGTTGAGCGGAGGGGGCAATGTCCTATACAGGCTTGTATTTGTTCCATTACAATTATTGACCATTAGAACCGACAGTTGCGGCCAAATGAGGCGGACCCCTTCGGCGAATCTTAGGAATGGCGACTCTATCCTACGAATATGAATAAAGGATAGCAATTAGGAAAGGATGAGGTAGTCTTGATAGAAGAAATATTGTGGAAGAGAAAAAAGAGTGCACATGGCAAGGGGGGGCTAGTGGCAGAAATAGAAGAGCTCACGAAAAGGCGAGAATTTATGTATGCATAAATATATACACACACATACGTATATATATATTACCTGTGTTTACGTATTTTACACATATAAATATTACATTCACACACATACACATTTATTTACACACACACAAACACACACACACACCATATATAAACCATAAACACAGTAATCAACCCGAAGGTCGGTTTAGTAGGTGATGGTAGAGATCACCCAGTACTAAGCCCTTTACGGCGTGTGAAAATTCACACATCAGGGTAGGGGGGCCAGTTCCTTTCCCTGTGCCGGTTATGGTTTCCCAGGAAGACCTGGTACCCGAAAAATCACTTCAGCTTGGGTGGAGCTGCAGGTGTCCAGAGTGCCTTGCCCGGGAATCGAACCCGAGACCCTTCGGTCAGCAGTCCAACACTCTACCCACTGGACTACCGCGAACCACACACACACACACACACACACACACACACACACACATATATATATATATATATATATATATATATATATATATATATATATATATATATATATATATATGCTTTCGTAGACGTAACACGGAAGTGCCGAATAGTACAATACACAGTAACACACAATATAGAAACACAAAAAAAAGAACACCCACACGTATTTTCTTGATATTTCGATGGAAACAATCCGTCTTCCTCTGAAGATATAGAAGTAATGACTGCTGGAATTGTTGAGGTGAGGGGTGCGAGAGAAAGGGAAGGGGGCCAGGGGAAGGGGAGAACGGGAGGCGAAGGAGGGGTGAAAGGAATGGTTGGGGAGAGGAAAGGGAGAGGGAAGGGGTGGAATTGACACAAAATCGGAAAATAGCAACAACATGCTCACCGCAACTATTGCAACATACGAGACTCATGTTTCAACCTACAATGTATTGATAAAGACCACGCAAGTCAAAACAAAGGCCACGTACACCAAAACTCATTCGGAAAAACACAGTGTCCACCCCCCGATATGCTTTGCTTCCACAAAGTAACAATCTTAGGCCACTCCCATCAGTGAACGACATTGAGCCCCTTCCCTTTCTCTCGCACCCCTCACCTCAACAATTCCAGCAGTCGTTACTTCTATATCTTCAGAGGAAGACGGATTGTTTCCGTCGAAATATCAAGAAAATACGTGTGTGTTCTTTTTTTTGTGTTTCTATATTGTGTGTTACTGTGTATTGTACTATATATAGCAGTACTATATGTAGCAGTAAAGTAAGGCCTCAAATTTTTTTTCAAGGAAAATCAAATGTATTCTCAACTTTGTGTACATCGTAGGAAAGGCTAAGCATTTAGCTATTTTTCTACATAGTTGCCTAGACGATGAATCACTTTTTGCATCCTTGTAAGCAGCTTTTTCATACCGGCGTCGTACCTTTCTCCCGCCGCGTCGCGAAGGCAACTGACGACTGCCAGTGCCATCCAAATTTTGAATATTGCTTCGCGAAGCTTTCTAAATGCATATCGAATGTATGAAAAACTAAATTGAATTTTATTCTAGCAAATGTTTTGCGCACATCAAAATAAACGGAATATGTAATACATTTATGTGTCAATGCATGTAATCAACGCGTTTCTCAGTCTACTGCCGTTTATTTTAGTGTTCCATTGATATTTTTTACTTACGCCGTAGCAGTGGAAACCATTCAAAACACTTTTATTCATCCATTAACTCTTGGTGCATTAAATTATCGTTATCGTAAAATAACTGAATTGAGTTTAAAAAAATAAAAGTATAATTTTTACTCGCGTATGCTTTAATGCTTCTTCAGGACAACCCGTGGTTAATCAGAATACGTTGATCAAACAGTGTTACTCCGCGTGCTCGAGCGTTGCAAACAATGAACGTCTTAACTAGATTTTCTTTCTACTCATCACGTTGAAGTTATCCCTATATTTTCCCCGTCTTAATAATGCTTTTAATGCGGGCACATTAGCAATCCTTTTGACGACGGTCGCATAGCGAAGAAAACAGCAGTTTCAGTGGAAACACAATAGTCCACAGGGGGGTGGGTTAATTGGATCCAGTAGTCCGGGTAAGCGGGAGACACCCGGTACGCCCCAGAGGCCGCATTGCCGGAATGTGAATTAGTAGCCTTAACTATGGTTCCCTGGCCCACACGAAAGCGCTAAGAGGGAAACACTCCGTTCGAATTACTACATCCATTATGACTTCCCATTCTCTGTCTCCCTTCCGAACATGACACCGTTGTAATAATAATAAATTTCCTTCTTAATTGATTTCTCGGCCGGTTCTCGAGATTACCTAATCGTAAGAAGGCGCTGACCTCGTAATGTCAGATTCGCCGCTCCACTTTGACTGCGCTATCGTTCCGGTCTGGCTCCGACACTGCGCAAGGCGTGCACGTTTATAAAGAGGATTATATATCTGTCACTGAATAAAGTGTTTCCACCATAATGATGCACACTTTTTGTCCACTGTAAACGGAAGAAAAATCCACGCAAAACGCCATAATTTCGATACGATACATGATAAACCATTTGGTCAAAGCTCGGCGTAATCCGCGTAGAAAATGACTGCCTTGAGCCATTCTTGTGTTTGCTGCTCCGGTAGTTTTTACTTAATTCCGCTTCTGAATTGCCGCAACTATAGATTGGGAACAGATCTTTATATTTTTTTGTCACACTTACATGCCAAGAGCACCTATTCAAAAATATGTTTCCGTCTCTTTTCTCTCAAAATATCTATTTTTATTATTCATAGTAGTATTAGGATTAAACCACCGCGGTCGAACAATGTTATTATGATCCCCTATCGTTCTTAGGAAAAAACGACATCTTAACTCTATTTGTTATAAACTTAATCTCTCTAATTTTATTGACATGATCTCTCCTACCGTAGTACGATGGGGGTCATAATAAATGTTCAACACCACTGCTAAAGAGGCGCCCTTCCAATTTATGCAAGAGATTCAATCTGTAATTTAACCTTATCTCCTTGAGTGATTCCCAGCGAACTACTCTAATATTTTGGTTACACCACTAAGTTTATGATAACAACGTTTTTCAAACCTAGCTCCTCTGCGCTGCTTGCGATCCAATTCGGCAATTAATCCAACTTTGTGAGGATGCCATATACTAGCAGCATATTCTAAATGAGACCTAACTAACGACAGATAACATTTCTCTTTGACTTTTTCATCACATTTACTTAGTACTCTTCGAATAAATTCCAAATTTTTGTTAGTTGATCAACGTATTCCCCGTATGTGTTTCACCCAGGATAGATCGTGATTTAGGGTAACACCTAGGTATTTAATTGAGTCTGCACATTCCATTTCGGTGTTCCCAATGCAGTAGGCGTTCGGTTGGGAATTGCTTTTTTGCCAAAAATTTATGACTACTCCTAAAAGAAGTCTCAATCTATATAGTCGTAAAAAATCCTCAGTGAATACATACGTAAGCTTACATAAATAGGATTGTAAAAAATGAGTGCTTCGCTAAACAAGAATAATAAGATAATTACCATAGAGACGAAGATGGAATCGATAGCAATTAGTTTTCTCTTGAAAGTTCAAACAGTTAGTGGCTTCATTCAGCTGGAACGACTTGTGTTTATTCTACCATATAACTTCTGGATTATTCTGGAAACTATTATTTCTTGGAGATATGATCTTAAACATTTTTCATTGAAATATTCGAAAAATTTATTAATTGTATCTGCAGCTTGTCAGTGACTGGATTCATCCTAAGGTCAGATTTGAGAAATATCTTCGTAAATGCCGTGGTTACATGCCGAGAGGGAGCAACTAACTTGACAACTCCTGAATTTATTCCGAATATATGTGAGTGGTTTGATGGAACATGCCCATTATGTCACTCACCCATTTCGAGTTATCACGAACAGGTATAACTTATAGACGCAGCAGCTGTGAAGTTCATTTATAAATTATCAAATTTATATAAGCAGTGATGTACATGATTTCTATAAAACGTATTGGGAACAGTTTTGGAAAAATAGATTTATTTATCAGTTATTGCTGCAATGCCTGGACATTCTTAAATGTACATCCTTTGAGCGTCAACATACTTTTGCCAAAGACTTTTCCTTTACTCGACGACTACCTGGGAGATGGATTCCTGAAGGTCCTTAAGGGTACACTTTCCAGATTATTTACGGCTTGACTTAGAGTCCCATGGTGGTGTCCTTTTAGTGAGAGTTTCATTTTTAGAAATAGGAAATAGTCTGCTTGTGCCAATGCGGGACTGTAAAGGGGTTGGGGAGTGGGGAACGATGTCGTTGCAGAAGTTTTTCGCAAGAAGACACTCGACTCTACTCCTGATCTTCCGCCCAAAGACCTTCGGGAAGATGCGTTTAGCGCAGATCTTTTGCCTCACCAAATTTTCAGTGATAATGGTGTATACTGTCATCTTATCAATGCCAATACGATCGGCAATCATGGGCACATTTAACCGATAGTTATAATTCAGCACTGCACGCACACCTTAAAATTGCTACCAATACTTTTTATATAAACCTTTTAGTTTGAAGCACATATAAAGATTAGGGAAAAATTCCTACGGTGGATTTTGCCACGACCGCGTGGATTAAACAGAAGTAGTAAATGTATTATACGAAATTCTTTCAATATTTTTTCCTGACCTCAAACACCTTAGGTATTCGGTGCGTGAGGTTATTAGTCTATAGACTGCGAGGTTGCAAACAACCATATCGTATGAAAAACAGATCAATTGGGGTGTTTAAACAATTTTCAAATGAAAAGCAGGGATTGAGTAAGAAAAAGACCGCAAGCTGAGGAAATGTAAGCCAAATATCTCTTTAAATAAAGGACGATAGAAATAATATCACAAGGTATTCGCACTTAAGGCATTTTAGCTAAAATTGAAAGACGAAATCAAAAATCATTTTTTATCGAAAGAGTAATTAGAGAAATTTCTTAAAGAGCATGCAAAGAGTTCTCCTTCCATAAAAAGGATGTTGAAAACAAATTATAATAATGGAAGGGAAGGAAAATTCTGTTTCATAATAACTTTTGTCTTAACTTTACGCGGTCTGCTCGATGAAGAATGTTCATGCTTTTTGAACTAACACAGCTTTAAACGAAGAGGTTGTGAACTATTGGCTGTGAGTTTGTAATGTGTTGACCCTAGGGCCAATATTGATTTTTGTGGAAGTATAAACTGGTATTGCGGTCAACTAGGTGACTATCAACAGGAGTGCGATATTTGACAGCTGGAATGGCAACAGTAGCGAAGTACTGCCCGTGATCAATTTTCACTAAATCAATATTGGCTGTAGGATTGGCATCTTACAAAACCCAACTTTTATCATCCTTCAAAATTTGATAGTTGCCCACAGAATGGTCTGCACTGGATGCAATGCACTTGCTCCACTTTTCTTCTAGTCTTTGACCCCGTATTAGATAACATGTCATGATACTTCCTTCAAAATAGCCTGAGAAGCCTTCACCCTAGATCCTTCCCATAACATTGCTTCTTCGACATCGACATAAATACCCCGCGACCCACCTAAATGGTGCATGGCAGTGGGTGCAAGTACCAGGTGGGAAGTGAGAGGGATATAGATAGATAGAGGTATTTATTTAGGATATGGGAGGATATAGGAGAGGAAGGGGAAGGAGAAAAATATTTGTTAAAAACTATCTAATAATGTACACATTTATTTGCATGCTGGAGGAAGAAAATTCAAAACATAGGTTAATTCACATAATAAATTAGTTGATTGCTGTGGGAAAAAAGGGAATGAACATGAACCAAAACTATTTATATGACAGGATTCCACCTTAACAAGACAGGTCATGAACAATTGAAAAATAAGAGGGGGTAATTCTAAAATCACATGGACATGCAACTCATGGTCTCCGTCCCGAAAGACAGAGACGGCAGGGAATGTGACACAACGCAACAGGCAGGCAGCGAAGTGACCCCCGAACAGAGAGATATGAGGGGTGGAAGGAAAAGCTTGAAAACAACAAAGCAGGGCAAGAAATGCTGCAACGGGCACTACAGTCATTAAATGGCAGTCCCAGTTCTCAGTGGGAGACAGGAAAAAATCACACTGAGCTAAGCCTTGACTGTAGAATGGATTAGAAAAACACTATGCAATGATTTTCGCCAGGTACTCAGCAACATCATTAGCAAGGTGCAGTTCTTATGAAATATCCAGCCTGTTTCTCGGGCAGGTGGCCTTTTGCGATTGATATCGCCTTTTCTGGTACATCCCTAGTTCCTGATACAATTCCCGGATCATAAAAATTCAGAGGTTAAGGAAAGTCCTATAGCCAAAAATAAGAAACTAAAAGAATCCAATGATGTTATTTCGGTCAACTGGTGACCATCAACGAGGAGACGTAAGGGCTTGGTAGCGAGAAGAAGACGTGTCACTATCGTCGGAGATTGTTGTTAAAATATTTTAAGCATGTATTTATATGATAAAAATAATTTTAAAATATTACAATATCGTTAAACATGATTTAAAGGTGACAACTTGCGATACATATGAGAAATGAAAAGGTTAAATAAGGAGCAATAAATTGATATTTCATTTCGTACAGTTCCAATTCGAAAGAAAGCAATAATTCTACACTATGATTTCCACATTTTTCGGGCTGCGTCCGCGTATGTCGTTTAAATGTACAACAGTTTCGCCAGCTATCCTGCTGGCGTCCTCAGCTCAAGGATGAAAAGAAGCTTGTTGTCCCGTCTTATATAGGAAAAATCCGGCGCCAAAACCGGGGAAACACGCATGAGTGAACACCAGAGGGCAACCAAGGCCAAACAGTTTAGAGCATCGGCCATCGCTGAGCACGCCTGGAGTGAACCTGGACACTCTATTCTGTTCGACGACGCTAAAATAATAGCGAAAGAAGGAAAATACTTCCAGAGAATAATCAGAGAGGCCATTGAAATCGTTAAAAGGCCAGAAAATTTTAACAGAGAGGATGGATATCCACTCCACAGTGCGTGGAAAAGAATTATTCCGCGCAAATATGAGGACGTTCCCTAATTGGCCAAGAAATTTCCCGGTTTTGGCGCCGGATTTTTCCTATATAAGACGGGACAACAAGCTTCTTTTCATCCTTGACCTGAGGACGCCAGCAGGATAGCTGGAGAAACTGTTGTACATTTAAACGACATACGCGGACGCAGCCCGAAAAATGTGGAAATCACCTACTCATCGCCGCGGAAACCTTCGAACGAACAATTCTACACTATATTTTTCTTAACTTTAGAAACTTTCTAAATTATTTACTCCTCATGGCATTAGCCTAAGAGGTAGAGCCTGAAGTCATAAGATGTAAATACTTTAATTCAAGACAATTGACGAACACCATGAGCACTACTGATTATGCTAATGCATAAAATCCAATTTCCCCAATGAGGAAAGAGAAAATAAGAGTGGAGAAGGATGGGGACGTCGACGTCATCCCAAAGGCTGACCAAATATGTCACCGGTTTCACCAATTTGGTCACACCTCTACTTACTTTGCTACTTCATCAATCCGTAATGACACTGGACGAGTTTTTTTTATTCTCCAGATGAAAATGAACGCAAACGAAGAAATCACAACGACTGAATGGCGAAAAGTCTCGCAATTCAAATGCTCCTTTTCATTCGGCTAACTTTTAAACTAAAAGTATATAGATCGTGACGACCGTTAGTGCATGAATACCATAAATTGAATGATTTTTCTTAACTATTAAAGGAAGAATTAGTTACTTTGTTGTTAACCGAGACAACCTGAGAATAATTCTTTCAACGCATTTATTTATCCACAGAATATAATTCAATTTGACCCTAGATTGCCAAATCGGTCTACATTCCGCATTTTTTAAACATTTTCTTAACCATACGTTAAACCTAGTATTTCCTCGTACAAGTCTTCGGAAATATGGTATTTCCGAAAATGCTAGAGCAAGCTGTCGTCAAAGAGTTTTAGCACTAGAGAATTAACAGAAATCCCATCTAAGAAAAGGTAAAAAAAAATTAATGGCTCCCCTCGAGCGAGGTCGACGCCCAGCTGCAGAAGTTTCCGTCAATTTAATTCGAGTTTCATCATTTTATCCGTAGCTTCGGAGGAAGCTCAGGATTTTATCCGATAAATTCCGAAGAAAAGGGTATTGAGTAACAGACTGGAAAGCTCTTACAACCTCTCACTCGGCTGCTTGAAACGCGCGTGTCGGAGGTACGATCAATTCACCGAATGTGTATTCATCTGATTCAGCTGCATACTCGTCACAACCTTGCTCGTACGCCATGTTTGCACTATGACGCGACGCACTCATTCATTTCCTCGTTCAAAGTTAATCAGTGGAATCGGACGCAAAAAATCAATACGTCAGACACGAGCAAAGTAGCATTCAGGAAATACGAGCGAAGTAAATTTTAAATTAACCAAAAATAAAAGATATTAGACGCAAAAAAGTATCTCGAGTGAGAAATGAAGATTTCTTATAAAGCAAAACCTACCTAATGCGTCAAAAGTAAGCTTAAAAATAATTCACTCTCTATCAAACGTTAATTATATTTTTCTTTCGAGAAAAGGACATAGGGGTTTTATCATAGATAATTACCGCACTACATTAATTACACTGAATGAGCAGTTTCACTGAATAAATAAACTTGATATACTTTCACGTAAAAAAAATTTGTTACAATGATACTGATTTCTATGCATAGGCGACATCATCTGGTAAAATACTAGAGGGGCTGGGTTAGGAATCACACACGGAGTGAAGGTTAAATTACAGATTAAATCTCTTGCATAAATTGCAAGGACGTCTCTTTAGCAGTGATGTTGAAAATGTATTATTATCCTCATCGTACTACGGTAGGAGAGATCATGTTAATAAAATTAGAGAGATCGAGTGCTGAACTGATAAATTTAAGATGCCATTTTTTCCACGAACAAAAAGGGATCAGAAGAACATTGGCCGACCGCGGTAGGGGTAAAAATATTCGGGTCAAAATTAGCCTGGTGTGTATTTACCCCCTGCCACACACCCTAGCGTTGGATTTCAGGGTACTAAAATATAAAAACATCTAAAATACCATAATGATTTCGCTACTTGCATCGAAATTGGTAGTATTGCAATCAAGTTTTTTGTGTATGAAAACCTACCAAGTTTATTTATTCAGTGATCACGAATTTTAGTAAATTAGAGCCTCAAACCATAAAAAACAATGAACATATTTTTTTAAACTCCCGAATGTTGCGAAGTACGTACTGTTATTAGATTTTTGTATGCAAAAGAAAGCCAATATTCATCGGGAAACCGTGCCTGGTTTATGGACCTGCAGAAATGAGTGAAGGAAAGGTTAGAAAAAGTGGTGTCGAGACTTCAAAAATGGCCTCTCAGATGTCCAAGATGAATAGAAGAGTGGCAGGTCCAGTGTCCAGACCGATGAAATCGTTCAACAAGTTGACCAAGAACTTCGATCTTATCGACAATAAGTGCCCTGGCTGATATATTTCCTCTTGTTCGACATATTACTATTGGCACGATTGTCAAGAAACACCTGGGATATAATTAATGGTATCCAAGGTTGGTACCGGAAATGCTTACCGGAGATGAGATTTTTATGCAAGAACACTTTTCTTGGACCACTATCGACAAGACGGAGATGACTTGACCTTGCATCTAGCAACTATTTCCTCTTCTCGCACTTTAAACTGTAACTTGATGGACAACGGATTTTAGAAGATGAGGAACTGAAGACCGCCGTCGTCAACTGGCTTCATACCCAAGCGGCCATAATCTATATGCTTAGGGATTAAAGAAGATGTTGCAGAATCACAAAAATTGCTTAGAATTAAACGGCTATTATGTAGAAAAGTGAAGTATGTTTGCGCAAGAAAACTAAAACTGCAAATAAAATGTTTTTAACGAATATATTTTTTATGACCAAGAGAACCTTACTCTTTGATTATGCCTCGCATTATAAATTATTTGCTGATAAAGTCTGTAGTAATAACCTGAAAATGTGAAAGTTTATGCACATAAATATAAGAAAATCTTTGAGTGACTAATGATATTTGGATTTTAAAAATTTTTTCTAAAAAGTTGTTTCAGTCCTGGAATTTTAGTTTGCTGGAAAAAGGAGGAAAATCATTCAATGATATCAGGAAATCAACAATGGAATGAGATAAAAATTAAATTTTAAGAATTTAATCACCATTGATAGCTATATAAAAATCATCACAAGAGTCAAACAGATTTTTATGTACCTAGTAATACACAGTGCAACATTTTCGTGTCATAATATCCTTACGCGTACAAAAATAACTTAAAAAAGTAAGGCGAAAGATTTCAAATCACATTTCAACCAACGAGAATCACACTAACTATGATGAGCCACCTCTACGAGGTCATTTTAAGAAGTACCGCGACGTTTGTGTTTTTTTAAAAATTATTTTTTTATTCATGAATATCTATTTTGTCCCCTTCAAAGTAATTCCCATCAGATATTATACACTTGTAACAACGTTTTTTCCATTCCTCGAAGGATTTCACAAAATCATTTTTTGGGATCTTGTTCAGCTCCTCCTTCGATGCAGTCTTTATGTCGTCAATCGTAGCGTAGCGTCGTCCTTTCATGGGCCTCTTCAGTTTCGGGAACAAGAAAAAGTCACTGGGGGCCAGATCTGGAGAAATCGGTGGCTGCGGCATCATTCGTGTATTGTTTTTGGCCAAAACTTCGCGCACAAGTAACGATGTGTGAGCGGGGGCGTTTTCAGGGTGCAAAAGCCAAATTTTGTTTTTCCACAAATCTGGGCGTTTGTGGCGGATTGCTTCGCGCGAATTTCGCATAACTTGCAAGTAATATTTCTTATTTATCATTCTACCCTGTGGCGAGAAATAATGATGCACCCTCCCCTGAAAATGAAGAAAAGTGTAAGCAAACCTTTCACGTTAGACCGAACTTGGCGCGCTTTTTTCGGTCTTAGCTTGAGCTGCAGCTTTCATTGGGATGATTGATCTTTAGTCTCCACGTCATAACCATTAACCCCATGATTCGTCACCTGTTATGACCCTCTAGAGCAAATTTGATCGGTGATTCGACGAAGGGCCAATACTATTTTCTTCACTTCATCAATGTTTTCGTCTATTGTGTCCGTGCTCGGGCGTCCGGCACGCTCTTCGTCGTTCACATCTTCTCGGTCCCCTGAGAACTTTTTGTACCACCGATAAACGTTGCTTCGGTCAAAGGTAGCTTCTCCATATGCCACAGTCAACATTCGGAATGCGTCCGCGCACTTAATTTCGTTTTCACACCAAATTTGATACGGATCCTTTGCTTCGTATGTAAGCACTCCGGTTGACTAAGGGGGACAACAGAAAAACTTGCCACGGGAGTCTCTGATATATTTTTCTTATTTATATCTATTTATTCCACGCTAACAGAAAGATTTAAGATGTATTTTTTCACGAACGAATAGGGATCAGATTAACATTGTCCGACCGCGCTAGAGGTTAAAACTTTCGGGTCAAAATTAGTATGCTGTGTAATCTCCCCGTGCCACGCACCCTAGCGATGGCTTGCACGGTACTAAAAATACAAAATACTAATGGAAATAGCGCTCTGAATGGAGGAGGATGACCGGGAGGGAGGCACGCATTCCGAAGAGTTTCCGGTTCGTGGGCGACGACTCATATAAAAGTTTCCACGCGCCTTTTTCTTCCTCGGCCCCTGGGGAAGGAAACCCGGCGCAAGACTCAAAGCGCTGAACGCCATGGCAATCACATCACTTCATTTTGTTAGCACCAGGGTTCCTCTTCCACCGAGGATCGCGTTCCTTGCGTTTCTGTACCCCCATTGGGGTACAGACCCTTCCACTCCACCAAACCCTTACCCCCTCCCTTGGTGGAATGGGATGGAAAATTCACAATGGCTATAATTTACCGCTCCCTTGTGAAAATTATGGTTAGAACGGGGAGAACAATGATGGTTGTTGCCAATGGCACAATCTGCGCAATAATGGACTCGAGAATCGCTGGCGTGATGACCCGGTTGTCCTAGGTTCAATATCAGCGTGGTTTCAACGGAGGTAATGGATTTATGGAACGGAGATAGGCAGGGGATGTGGAGAGTGAGGCAGGCTTCATGTACAGGCGCGGAAGGGCACTCATGAAATTGAACGACATTTAGGCATCGATCTTCAAAGAGCTTGATTGCCGAATCGAATCGCGTGCAGCGTAGAGGAGCTAGAGTTTTAAAAAGCTGTTGTGATAAACTTAATAGCGTATCCAAAATATTAGAGGAGCCAGGCTAGGAATCACTCACGGAGCTAAGGTTAAATTACAGATTAAGCCTCTTGAATCAATTGGAGGGATGTCTCTTCAGCAGTGATGTTGAAAATATTATTACCCCCATCGTACTACGGTAAATTTATGTATCGTGGATGTAAATGAAATTAGAATAGAAATCAAGTGTAGAAGAGATTGATTTAAGATGTCATTTTTTCCACGAACGATATGTGATCCGAATAATATTGTCCGCCCACGGTGGGATCACATTCGAGCCAAAATTAGTCTGGTGTGTATTCATCCCAGCGACGGCTTGCAGGGTTGTAAAAATATTAAAAAATACAAATATAGACCTTTGGTTAAGCAACATTCTCATTGGTCAAACTGGTGACATCCAATAGCTACGCCATCCGGATAAACAAAACTTTCTTATGCAGCATAATGAAAAAGACATTTTGTCCCTATTCTTATTTGAGTCAGGCGTCGCAAGTGCGTAGTGATAAATTTTTTGGGAGAAACAATTCCCTTCCGAACGCCTACTGCATCGGACACACCGAAATGGGATATCTAGGTTAAATACTCAGTTAAATACCTAGGCGTTACCCTCACTCACGATCTCTCCTCGGTAAAACACATACCAGGAAAATGTGGACAAGGTACAAGGAACTTTGACAATACATTGATTTTCTACGTATAATGGCTCCATTGTAGGAGCCATTCGGGATTTATTTGACCATTTCATTTCATTTTTTGCGTTGAATATTAACCTTCAACCTCACCATTGGCTGACCGCGTACTTCATGACATGACGAAAATGGTGCGCCAGACATATCATTGATCATTAAACCAGCTTACCTTTAGGGTCACAAGATGGACGATTCAAGAGGTCATCGAGCCAAATTGAAGCCTTGCCTCTGTGAAATGATTTATTAATGATGATATAAGGGATGAAATATTTCTCTTACACAGAGTTGAGCACAACGGACTACTTAGGTTTAAAAAATAACTGAAGAGCGCGCAGGTAAATTAGTGGACTAAGAGTAGTAGCGTTAGCTGGTAAAAACAACGCTCATTTTAGTATTTACCATGCAGTGGTCTGGTGGGCATCGAGGCTTTTTCATAGAAATTTTCTTTAAGAACAATGATGGTGTGGTAGTGACGCAGAGAGCGCTGCGTTCTAGCGATGAAACGCGTTTTTACTTCTCCTGCTCAGGTAAATAAGCAACATTTTCGTTACTAGGTTAATTGCAACCATCGCGAACTTCATTAAAGACCTTTTCATTGCCCCTAAGTGAAAGTTGGGTGCACTGTGTCCTCCATAGGCATTATCGGGCCTTACGTTTTTAAATCTCGAGGTTCAACTGTTGCTGTAAACTCTGTGTGCTATTGTGAGATGCTGTAGAACTTTTAACTCCCCAAAATAGAAGAGTATGGTGAGGAATACAGGACCGGTGTGGCACAGAAACCTTATGGCTTCAACAGGATGGTGCCACGGCTCATATTGCCCGTCTTTCACACCAAATTCTGCAAGAACAATTTCCCCTGAACTGATCCCCTTACGAGGTGATGACCCTCTCGCTCCCCGGATTTGAGCCCATGTGATTTTTTTCTTTGGGGATATATCAAAGCTGAGGCGTAAATATTTCGACCAAGGACATTAGTTGCTCTTGAGAAGGCATTTACAGATTTCATTGCTGGAATAACGTAAGATATGCTGAGAAGAGTTTTCAAAATCTTTTTTGAACGACTCAACATTTGCATCGCTCGCCAAGGTCGTCGCTTGAATGAAATAATTTTAAAAATCTGATTTAAAAAATGGTATTGGATTTAGTTTTCAGAAATAAAAACTTATTTTAATTATCTTGGCGGGTTTGTTTATAATTCACCCGTCAAATCAGGGAGTCCATTCTGCTTCACCCTGTACATTGCATACGTACTCGTATCTACTTACACTGACATTTTCCGGTAAGGAAAGAATTTGGAAAACATGTAAAAATGCTATTGCAACAATTTCCCATCGCGCTAAGGAGAAATGTATTTCAGGTGAAGAGTGATCAGGTGTGGAATGGCACACAGCCACCAGTCCTAACGGTGGCTTGATGAGAACCATTGCAAATCCGTGTTACAAATGGAGATCCACTCAGCAATGATACCACTGACCTGCATCAACAGGTAAACCCGTGTCTCCGATGGAAAATACCAGTCGCTATAGCTTCCAAATCATCGTTAGTCAACTATCAAAGTGAAATCTTGATGGGAGTTACAAGGTTAGTACTTGACGTATTGCGCATTTTACACTAAATATCTCGAACCTACAATTCGCACAAATGAGCAGAAGTATGCAGATATGGGGACCATAGAGTCTTGAGGCGGGGAGTCTCCAAAGCTTGAATTTGAAGAAATTTTTGCATTTTTTAGTACTCAGCAAGCCACCGCTAGGGTGTGCGGCAGGGGGTGAATACACACCAGACTAATTTTTACCCGAATATAAGCCTTCCGTGGGCGGACTATGTTATTCTAATCCCTTATCGTTCGAGGAAAAAACGACATCTTAAATCTATTTGTTCCACGCTTAATCTCCCTAGTTTTAATTAAAATGATCTCTTCTACCGAGGGACGATGGGGGTAATAGTATATTTTTAACATCACTGCTTAAGAAAATTCCTTCCAATTTATGCGAAAGATTTAATCTGTAATTTATCTTTCGCTCCATTAAATGATTCCTGCCTAGCTCCTCTAATATTTTGCATGCGCTAATAAGTTTATCGTTATAACGTTTTAAAAACATAGCTCATCTACGCTGTATGTAATTCAATTCGGCAATCAATCCAACTCCTTGAGGATCCCATTTGTAATATTAGCGGCATATATCTATGAATGAGGTCTAACCAGCGAAAAATAACATTTTTCGTGGAATCATGGAGATAAACACAGTATATGATGTAGATTTTATGACAGCGTATGCATTATTGTATTGAAACAAATGAATGCATACGAAGCTTTCTCTAAAGTTTGAATAAATTGGGATATTTCCAGGTCTTCTCAAGGAGTGCGATGAAGGCAGAGAGAAGACAGGATACTCCATAGCAAGCCAGAATGGAAAATAAATCTGGAATAGTTCAGAAATAAACACAATGGCGCTGCTATACATATTGTATACCAGCTTTTCCATGGAAAACTTCCATTCACACAAAGCTTCCCGCGAACTTGGAATAAATTGGGAGACTTTTCGGTTCAATGGAGAGCAAGGGAAAGAGGCGGACAAAGCAGACGGAGGCATGCTTTATGGGTCGCGACGAGGAAAAACTAGAAGAATCGAGAAAATAAACACGCATACATTGCCCCACACTGAATATCGGCGATGCCATTGAAAAGAATCAACTCAACATACAAAGCTTTTTGCGAGCTTAAAATAAATTGGAGGCTTTTCCGGGCTTCGAAGGTGGGGGTGGGGGATGGAGGAACAATAGCGGCGGCGTCTCGTAGCGACATGCGACTTTACTTATTTTCGCGCTTTGAGACCGCAATCGGATTAGGATGAAAGAGAGGAGGGGGGCAGGGGTTGCGTGGGGGAGGATAGGGCGTCGACCTCAATTTGCCTCTCTTTTCACGGCCACTTCCGAGAACGCACGCGCCGCCGCTGCCGGGGGCGGAAGGCGAGGGCGGAGGGCGGAATGACGAAGAAAACGACCGGTCCCTGTGGTTTACTGCTCCGAACGAACACGGGATGGCCCACGAAAAATGGCTGACCCTGGGCCTGCCAAGACAGATGCGAGAAAAACGTATCCACGAGGATTTAATTCCGGGACAATTCCACAACCGCCGACAAAATTAAGACGCATCGGATTCCGAGGTAATCGTACCGAAAAGAGACACGGTCATTGACAGGACAGTAAGAAAGTTAACAGAACATTTTACCAAATCACAAACCCTTGTTTCGTTTTATTTGTTATTTTACCACCCTGAAAGAGACCGTTAGGGTGCTTAGCAGGGGGTAAATACACAGCATACTATTTTTGACCTGAATATGACCCCGCGGTTGATTAATGTTATTTTGATCCCTTATCGTTCGAGGAAAATATGGCATCTTAAAGCTATCTGTTTTACATTAAATCTGTCTAATTTTATTAGCATGATATCTCCAACAATGCATATTTTCATAAATTAATTTTTTTTCTCCCGCCTTGATGTGACCCAAACTTTGGGAAACCCAAGTGGAGCTGAATGAAGAACAGTTGCGATGTTCTTTATAATAACGAGCTTATCAATGACACGAAAGGAATTATTACAGCCCCATAATATTTAGGTAGGTCAGACGAGAAAGACAAAATAAGGAAGCACCATCACATGGGACGGAATAAGTGCAACAGATATCAAGCGAAGAATAGCTCAAGCTAAGAGAGCATTTACAATGAAAAGACAACTGCTGTGTCAAAGAAGATAAAACTACAGACGATAAAACAGTACGTGAAAACATTCCTATGGAGCTTGACTGGCGTCAGAGGCATGGACCATCGGAAAAGTAGACCAGAAAAGACTAGAAGCCTTCGAAAGCTGGTGCTGGAGGAGGATGCTTAAGATCAAATGAACGGATAAAATAAGAAATGGACGAATATACAGAAGTATGGACGAAGAACGGACCTTATGGAACACCATAGAGAAAAGAAAAACCAGATGGATTGGCCATATTCTGAAGCACAATGGATTTGGGAACAATATAATAGAAGGAAAAATAGAGGGAAAAGTCCCAAGAGGAAGGCCAAGGGATACATACATGGGACAAATAAAGAAGAAATTAAATCGCAAAAAATACCAGGATATAAGCCAATTAGCATCTGACAGGGTAGGATGGAGGGCTGCAGTCAACCAATCTTTAGATTGCACGGGCAATGATGATGAAGGGAGATATACTTCAGTACAGATAGATACAAACACTCGTTCTTTCCCCGAGAAATCAGGAATTATAATAGCAAGAAATCAGTCACAATAGTATTGTTCTGACTTATAAACGGAAGAGATTCCGTTTATAAGTCAGGAAATTAAACGTTACGTAGACATAAGGTATAATCGTAGGTGCATGTGTATGTTAGTTAATAGTATGAGTTGTATGTATTTGAATGTAAGCAGGTTAAAAAGGTTTTTGCATTAAGCTATACGCCTCTGTGGACGTGAATCAGAGCGAATTAATTTGTTGGTTTTGCATGTGGTTTTATTCTCATTTACGGGTGGTGACCTAACACCCCCCCGCCACACGCCCTTACGGCGGCTTGCTAGGTATAACGTAGATGTACACGTACCGACACACGCCTTTTTGGAACGCGCCGTTCACCCGTACCCTGACCGATTCTTGTTCTTTTTTCTTCCCTTTTTCAGGAAGATGGAAATCGTCTCGTCTAAACCAAGATATTGCTCGGTGCCACACTTGGGAAGGAGAATTGTTATGATGGCAATGGGTGGGAGTAAAGAACTCCGCGCGGGACGAAACACTGGGTATTCAGAGAGAGAATCAATGCGATGGAGCCAAAACAGCAACAATATTCCAGAAAACTCGGGAACAAAAGTTATCGATAAAAGTAAGTAGGTTAGTGGGAGATACAGAGAGAACTCCGGGTTGTCACACGCTGACTGCAGGCACATACGAATCCGTGACAAAAAAACTCCAAGAGTGTACGATTACCCGCGAAATGAAACGGATGGAGAGAAGGAATGGATGCAAGGGATTTTGAAGCACCGAATACAAACTTTTGAATGCTTAAATAAGGCAGAAAATTAGAAAAAAAAATCAACCATTTCTGAAGGGCAATGTAGCATAAACCATTGTGAACCGAACGAATCACGGCCTAGCCTTATGACAGGCGGCAAATGGCTCCAGGGACGGAATTGAGAAGCTTGTGTATCGTTATGAGAAATGCCTCATTTGAATGGCGACTTCATAGAAAAATAGTTTTTAAAACGTTCCTTCCCAATGCGAATAATAAAAATTTATCACTAGGTTCATATTTTATGTAAAAACGAAAATTACTTTCTGGAGAACCCTCGTAATTATACTAAAACATTTTAATTGTTTTGCGACTTTATTCTCATTATGTTTTACTTTTTGTCTACAAAATGGAAAAGCAAATATGCAACACTGTAACGTCATTAAAAAAGAACCAGTATCATATTCTGACTTCGAATACGGACTATGTACTCTTTTCTTCCTGTTTTATATTGATTTCTGTCCTGACATTGAAATATAAACTATATTAATTTCGTACCCATCGTACATATCCCGTGATAATCTACTTATATCGCATCTCTCTAATCCAAATATATGTGAGGAGATTTTAAGAAAACTTGTCATAAATCTCAGGTACGCATAGGACTGTCGGAAGTGTGACTAATGTTTTCACGTACTGTTCTTTAAGGCTCAATACAAATCACTTCCGTCTTTCCTAATAGTTTCAACCGACAGTGTGCAGTGATAGTGCTATAAGTACTCCTATTTAATCCTAAGGAAGAGTGCGACAGTGAAAGTGAAAAAAATTCACTGATTCATTAAAAAATAATGCATCGAGAAACACTTCCGTTGTTATAACCATTGTATACATAATTGAATCATTGTATAAATTATTTAAAAATGCAGAAATCGACTAAAGAGAAGAAGTTTTATCATCCAAAACATTTTTGAAGTGAATTCATCGCTCATTGATTGCATCAAGATTGCCGAAGGCATGATGCTTGCCAAAGTTGACGAAAATCTGTAGAGTAAGCAGTATGTCTAGGGGAAATTTCTCTGTCAGGGGTTGGTTTTTTTGTGGAAGATAAAGGAGGGGAGTTCATCATGTTTATGAGGGATGAGCACCTTTTTTTCAAAGTAACTTTTTGTGGAAGATTCGATTCCTGAGGTCCGATAAGAAATATTAGAGCTCTTTCTCCGCGTATATATTATCAGTGAAAAGACATTTTCTCCTTAAGAAAACGTGATCAATGAGAGCAATTTCTCTTCTTTTGTCCCAGATATTAAGTATTAAAATATGACATGAAGCCAGCGAAGTACATCACAAACACTTAAGTTTAACTTGGAGCATTTTTTTAATCCTCAATTTCAACGTTTAAACTGCTGATTGCGTTCACAATTTTACGCCATTACATCTTTTTCTAGGATTCTTATTCTTCTATGAATCCATTGAAATCAGCATTTACCAGTCATTACTATTTACATAGTTATCACATCAATTTACGTGAGTTTTTCATGACACACAATATGACCAATCTTCATGGTGTATTTGCTTCTCGTTATGATGTCTTATTCAATTAAGAAATATGCGTAAGACGCACTTTTAGGGGAAAATTTACCAGTATGTCCATCGATAAAATGGTTGCAGAATATTTCGACTTGTTTCACTTGTATTTCGGATTTGACTTGTCGGCCATATTAATTAAAGAATACTAAAATCGTGCTGATGCTTTCACGAGGCATTTCCGAAAGACTTCCATTCCTCAGTTGAACTATTAGCCAATGCCCTAAACTAGGGGTTGCATATTCGCGGACCTTAATCCTTTAAGAAAGGGCATTATAATTCTGATAATTTTAGTGGCGTTCAATCCTTTTGTTGATTTATGCAATAGGGAGTTTGCTACCTTCCCCATCTCTTAATACAGCCACGAGACCGCTAAGCAACGTCACTACTTTATTCATATAACATCGTTACAGACGGCAGTATGACTTAGCAATCGGAAACGTTACCACAAATAGTCCTCGTTTAAAAAATAGGGTGAAAATTTTAATCCAAAATAGTCATCCTTTGAACTTATTATTAGTGGTTTTTCATGAGAGATACATTTTAAACTTATTAGTTATTTGGCTTGATTCAACTTCTTTTATCGTTTATTTCACGTCACTGCTTTAGATTTCTTCCACATAAGCTTTGTTATGCTTCAGGGGACCTCATAGTGGAGATAGCCACAATGTTGTTGTGTCATTTTATGGATTGATGTTATATTACAGAACAGATAATCCCCAAAATCTACATTTTTTATACCTGACCAGTACTTTTAAAAAACTATTCTCATTCATATGCCCCTGTTTTTGGCAAGTTTGCGATAAATTACAACAGACCACCCAGTCTTACAAGGGACGGGGTCACAGTGGTAGGCATGGACGCGGAAGTTATTGATCCCCCTTCCAGACTCTTGAACCATGTCCACCGGCTAGGAACTTCTGCTCACTCTGTCAAACCCAATACATGGCCTGACAGCGCTACTGATAAACCTGGATCTGATTCCCGGAAGAGGAATCAGAAAGAAACAGTGACCAAGACGACTATTTGGACAACGCATAAGAGTTCGACATTGCGAGGAAAGAGGCGCTGTCCGGTGGCGTATGTCCCCAGGCCGAACACATTACCAGAGCTATCCATTCCGGACTCCCAGAGCGACGTCACCTCTACACTGGACCCGAACGACCTCCCACAAGTCACAGCAGGTTGGGAGGTGAGAGTTGCTAACTATAATGGACTAATGCCAGAAACGCGATGTGAGTGGAAAAAACTATTTGGTGAGTAGGAGCCCCACTTAACATGTCCCCCCACGCTCCTTTGATACCTCGCACCACGCCAATGTCGTCGACGATCGACGAAATCATTCCCTCACTCCTTCATACAAGGTATGTCTCAAAGGTAGAAGGACTGAATCCATTAAATAAACATTATTGCTAGAATTGATACATTCACTCAAAATTCTTAGATGTAGCACCCTTGCATATTCACACACCGCTTCCAGAGGGTTTACCACGCCTCGAACGCCTTCTGGAAGGTGGCGCCCGGAATGCTGCTAAGTTCTATCGTCACTGCCTGTTATAACACTTCCACCCGGCCGTGGTGACGTCCCCACATCACGAGGATGAGGAAGAAGTCTGGTAGGGCAGTGACAAAGAATTTGATCCTCACTCACATGGTCGAGAAGCTCTTGCCAGATCCGCGTACGAGTTTCCTTTTGTTCGTCTGAGAGCAATCGCGGCACCAACTTCGCACACACCTTTTCTCATGCGCATATTTTCGGCCACAAGTCGTTGCACCTCACTTTTAGGGATGTCAACTTCATCAAAAACCAGATGACGATTGATTTGAGGTCCATCCCCTACAAAGACTTCACTCATGCGAAAAATTTGTCACTTTTGGAGGTCAAAGGGCGTCCTGAACGTTTGGTTTCTTCGATATCTTTTACCCACCCGAGAAAAACTTTGTCACTTAAAAAAACCCGATCTAACCATTGACGTTATCACCATAACCTGCCTTGAGCATGTCAAGAGTCTCTTTCACGGTTTATCCCAGTTTCACGCAACATTTCATGGCGTAGCGATGTTCCTAAAACCTGTTTATGACGGAGCTTAGCGAGATCACGTTATAGAAGTTTCGCTGACGAACGATTCGTACATTGCAAAGACTGGAAGCCAACTGCCACCGGCCTCCAGTCTTTCCTGAGACTTTCCTCCCTCGAACCCAGTGAAAGAAATCGCCAACCGTCCGTCCGTTCATCCGGGAAAAAAGAAGGCCTACTACTTTTTGAAAAAACCTTATATTCATTCCGAAGCAACGTATTTGGAAAACTAAACTATTCCCTTAAAATGAATACTCAAAGACGAGAATATTAATGTTTTTCCAAGATCAATGCGAGACAAAGTCGGTTTGAGCTCACGGTTGTATCAAAAAGTAGTCTAAAACTGAGAGCGTAGTTTGTGGACGATCCCAAAGAGATGTCAGCTTTCCAGTAATCTCTCTAATGTACCTGACGTCACCTTGGTCCAATCAGTCCCCCGAGTTTGGTGAAATTATTTACGGAAGACCCTTTAAGATTGATAAATAACACACGACCTATGAATGCTATGAAATCCGCCACTTTTGACGTATTATCTATCTACATTCTTGAATGCGTCTCCCGAACATGGTGAAACACGAGGCTCACCTGACCCCCCTGAAGGGTCAATCGCTACCAGACCTAGCTCCGCACATCAAATAGGATATTCTTTTCGTTCCCTCCGGTTGAAAGTGCCGAGGCTCACATGATTTGCGAGAAGAATTGAGGCGTCCGCGAGGAAGGAATGCTCGCTTCGGCTCGACTCACTGCCACGACGCCGACGTGCTGTGCCGTGGCGCCGGGAGCCAACCCGGGGGATGGGGGGGGGACAAGAGCTTGAGTGTTCGGAGAGGGAGTGGCGGGGAATGAGACAGGTGGTGACGGGAGGAGATGCGTCCTCCCATTGAAACAATCCCGGGCGTTGCCCCCTTCGCACGTGCCTAGTCCCGTCGCAATGGCACACTTCTGCACTTTGAAACGAGCGTGTTACTCTACGTTTCACAGCGATACAATTACGCTGCCCAGGGTTGAAACGAACACGTTGTTGGTACGCGAAGGAGAGAGAGATAGGGAGAATCAGACGTGGAGTCGGGGAAACGGTTGAAAGGAGTTTTTGGGGCACAGAACTCATCCTCCGTCTCCGCATCATCCACGACAGCTGTGGGTTTGAACGTGCGAGCGAGCTCACCCGACCTCGGAATGACCTCGGAGTGTGCAAAGCTATTTTTTTGCTTGGCGAAAGAAAAGCCCGCCTTCGCAGCGGAGGGAGTCTAATGACTGTTTGCTTGGCGCCGTCGCCCAGGGGGAAGAAGGGGTGGGAGGGGGAGCGTGGGTAGGAGTGGAGAGAACACGGAAGGGAAAAGGAATCAAACCCTAAACAGGAAGGAGGAAACTAAAATTAAAAATTACAAGTGAGACAGAAATTTCAAAAAGCGCGATTTCCATAACATACATCTGTCTTAGAAAAAACTGTACAGGCTAAAAGGTATGTTTGGGAGACTTAATTTAGATCTCTTGGGTATAATGATGGGCACTTCGGTGGGTCAACATTGGCTTAGATTACAATTCTACATAATACCCTGCAAGACGCCGTGGGAGCATGTGGTCATCATCGGTAAATTAGAATAAAACCAAATGCAAAATCAAATAATGTTGTCTCTATACAAGTATTATTTTGATCATGCACTCGATAAATTTCTATCACACGAAAAAAATTATTTGCACGCAACAGCATTCAGTAATAGGACAAGTAAATTTAAATTTTGCTGTGGTATTGTTAAAAAGATGGGTTTCTTAAATAAAACGAAAAACATACAGGATATCGGCAAAGTTAGTACCTTACAAATGCTAATGCTAAAAGACATGCCATTAAGTCTTTGGTGAACATGGCTTGAACTGAAATTGATTGAAGTTCGCAGGTCCCGACGTTTTTGGTACTCCTTATATGGTACCTAGTCTATCTAGGGGGTAGACCAGAGGTAGTGTGTCTACCTGTGGAGCCGAAGGTTACTGGTTCGATTCCCGCAACCGGCGAATATGTTTCAACTTAGATGAAAATTTGTTAATGGCTTTCCGGAACGAGGCAAACATTAACACGCAAACACATTAACAGAAAAAAACACAATGGTATTTCGGAACGATTGACTCACTCTACTCAAAAGCTACCCTGAACCCATGGTAGAAGGCAACAGTTTCACCATTAGGCACAAGGGGTCGAGTGGGTCGGCTCGGCATTAGCTACCACAGCTGCGGGCGAGATTGAAGATGTGGAAGGCAACGGGAAACCAGATTCTCCATAGAATATGGAGACTTGCATTCAAATATAGTAAAATGGGGTTTGCAGTAAACCAAACCTAGGATTTTACCAATTACATAAGTGGATTATTTACCAATTACAATAAGGCTATTTCTCTAAGTGCATATCCTAAATTTCTTCTAAATGTTCATACAATTCACGTGCCGCAAAATTGTTTTTACCACTAAGCTCAACAATCAAGATCAAATCAATCCAGCGTCAATCTCTACGTAATTTAGTGAGTCATCGTAGGGACCAAAATCATAACTGACTAAACATGTGTTGACGTTTAAATAAGACAATCATTCCAAAACTGAGGAGCGACAATATTAAATTCGGAAAAGTTAATCTCATTTTAACACCATATTTGTTATTTGGCCACGTATTTCCGATTATCTACGGCTCATAGTAATTCTCCCAATGGGTAAATAACTCATAGAATGCGCGCAAATTTTTATAGCAAGGTTCGGAAATGAGAAGAAGGCAGCACTATTTCCAAATTAGAGTAAGAAAAGGTACTTTTATTGATTACTTGAGATACGTGAGGGTCAAGCGTCCATTTATCCACTAATAAAGACACCATTAGAGTGCCAACTCTCTCATGAGTCACTTAATCTCAAACAGAAAATTTTGAAAATGACTTATAAATGGTAAGATCGACTTTTGTTGTTATATCATTATCAACGACCTTGTCATTTATTTTCAATAAAGAGTCAACATGAAAAATACATTCGAAATTGCCGCCAAATGCGAAGTTTGTTCAGTGATAAGGGTTTGACTGACAAAACACTTCAAAGCTGCTGGCCATTGTCGGGAAATTTGTGCTCTCTACGGACAAATTGTCATGAGTGACCAGAGCCATGCGTTAGTATTATCCCTCGTTTGAGAGTGAAAACACAAATGTCCACGATGGTTTCCAAGAATTGGCCGCCACTCTATAGTGAAAAATGAACTGTACCATGAAAGTTGTTGAAAATGTTCGCGAAAACCGGCGTTTTGTGATATCTGAAATCTTTAGAAAGTTTTCCACAAATTTCTATGATTCTGTCGCATGGAAAAAAACGACTGAAAAGTTAGACCAGTGCATGCTTTGTGCTCGCCTAGACGAGAAACTTCAAGATGACAACGTCATCAGTTTACAGCGATCTCAGTTGGCAGAATTTTATACTAAAGGAATTTGAAAAAACTAGTACAGATGGTAAGTGTTTAAATATGTTTGATGAATATGTATAAAATTAGTAAAGACATGCAGTTTTAAATGAAAATAATGAATTTTATGTATCTATTCCAGTTCATGATTTTAAAGCACAACGGAGATTACTCTTTGGACAGCCCCGGTATAAAGAGCTGTTTCATCATCGTTATATTATTTTACCTCCGCTTACTTCAAAAAGAATATAACGAAAAAAATACAGAGCAAGGGTGCGCAGAATTACGAGTCAAGAAAAAGTAATATATTTATATCAAAGGAAGGGAGCAATATTTCATTCTTGAATAGTGGAGAGGGCTTTAATCTGAAACCGGTAGCTAGAAGCAACGTCTCTAGCTACTGACAGCGGTTTTATCGCCTAGAACAACAACATAAATAGCGTTTACTGAAGAAAATCCGCGTTGAACCCTCAGATTTACTGGTTCCTTGGGAAATTCCACGCGTAATTAAAATGGATCAGGTAAAAATAAAGTGGAAAACACGGAGGAGGTGAGAGAGAGAGGGCGGGGAAGATTGTAAGATGTAATATTTGTACCTAAAAAGGGATGAGGGAAGAGTGCACAAAATAAATAAAGTTAAAAGAAGTTAGAGAATAATAAGTATAATCTGAAAAATTAGAAAATTAAAAAGGAACTGATCGCAAAAAGGAAAACCAAATGTTGTAAATCGAAGCTGTCATTTGTTTATAATATTAGGAAATACCGATGGTAGGCATATTTGGTGGTAACTCAGATGACCGAAATGATGCCATCTACCCGAAAATATGTTGCCATATACGAGTGAGCAGGGGATCGAGATGGTGCGGGGGCTAACGTACTGGCTTCCCACCATGAGGGCGCGGGTTCAAATCCCGGCGGTGTTGAATATTTTTCAGAGGTATCTCGATCCCTACTTGAGGTGCTTTGTGGAGGGCACTTTGAGTGAGTACGCCGTCCGTCGGATGGGACGTTAAACTGCGGACCCCTTGGCGCCTTTCGTAAAGAGTAGGCTAATGCCGACGCCGGGTTTATCTCCACCCTTCATCCTTTCCTATCCATCCCCTATGGCGCAAATGACCTTAGCTGTCGGTCGCCTCCCCTCAAAACTACTACTACTACGAGTGAGCAATCGTAGGGACTACGGAGAGGGACGTGCCGTATAATAGTTCTCTTCGTAGTAAAATAAACAGAATTGGATGGATCGCTTACTTTCTATGGTAAGCGTTGTTCACACAGATTGCTGTTATTGCAACAGAGCGTAATACCTTTGCTGGAAACACAACTACTTTCAATGACGGACATCGTAAAATGCATTTCTTTAAACATGCATGATACTATATAACAAGAATGAGACTAAATTAGCAGCAAAATGATTATTTAGCTTAGTAGATGACTACTTTTATAGTTGACTGATCGTTAAATGTTTCTCCAGGAATTCTAAATCATCAGCAACTGAAACGGTCTGAAAACAGATCCATTTCCATGCAAAAAACCGTCTTATTGATACAGTCACGCAGATGATTGAATGAGCACACCCTTCAAAGCCGACATTATTGATCTGAGAGAGAAAAATTACACAAAAGAATTGGAAATAAACTCCCGGTCTCTAAATTGTGATTTTAATCATTAAACCCAACAAAAATCCTTTTGCCTTAATGCCCAATCAATTATGAGGACGACAGACTAAAAACAGGCGAGACAAGAGTAGCATTTAATTGATGTGATTTTTGTTCTATGCCTTCCATCCAGTCATACAATTATCAGCTTTGGCAGAAAATATTCTTAAAATGGCACGTGCATTATAACTATCAGTGCAAGTCCAATAAAGTTTATGGTAAGAAAAACACTGCTCTCCAAATAATACGCCTAGCGTACTGGGAACAAAACCATTGAGGATAAATAGTTTTTATCTGAATGAGGAGGATGATCTCTTTGGGATAAGGTCGGATGCTTTCCTGTGCAATTTTAAACAATGTAGCCTGAGAGAGGAAGAAATTTATATAGGACAGGAGAGTGAGATTTTACATATAAAGGAAAGGAACTCCCTTACACTCGATGGATACATATAATGCAAAAACTATAACCTAAGTGAAACTGAAATATTGCTCGAATGAACATGGAAAACATTTAGGAAACCCGAGTGTTCTCTCAAGCGTGGACGAGATAGGGTTTTTCCGAAAAGGCTGAGTTGGTAAATTTTATTTTTGAATTGGGTGATATTATTTCAAAAGGCGAGGGCCTGGACTCCTTAAAGGTGAAGAACAAGTGAACATAACCACCCGCGTAAGTCCTCAAGTCCCCCAATATGCACATACATAAATGTGTGTGTGTGTATGTGTTTTTGAACCAGGGAGAGATGCTGCGGCGCCGATTTAATTTAGAGTAAGACGCGAGCCGAGATTCGCCGTATAATAGACGGCTGACCTACAAGGAAAAGCTCTTCGATAGATTTCTGGTAGAAAATAACGACTGCGGCTCTCGCAAGCGCCGTGACCGCCCCTTGGGGAAGCTGGAACGGAAAATTCGGGAAGTTATTTTTCCTTTGCGAGGGACGCTGCACAAATTGGATTGGGGACATAAACATCTCCACCCCTTCCTCCTCTTCCTCCCGGAAGCTCCAAGATCCCGGTATAAAGGGGACGCCTTTTGACGTATTTAAACACATTTACGAGGTATAAGGTGGGGGAGATGCCCATGTGCTATAGACGTACGTACTTATGGCACCGAATTCAGATATCTTCTGGAACACAACGGCATGAGATATGAGATTACCACCGCCGCCACTTCATAAAGGGGTCAATAAAAAAAGATATGGGATTGATGATAAACAATTCCATATCTATGCGTGAAAAGAAAAGGGTAGTATTTTGAATGTCGATGGACAGTTATTAAATACTAACTTCTGACTATGCCATTGAGAAAACAAATTTAGAAAATGTTCATTGTATCTAATTTACCTTGACTATGCAATTGGGGCCTTAGTTTTGTGTATTTGAGAAAAGTTTTGCACGAATGGACTTGTTTTAAAACTCGTGAAATATATTCTCGTTTTTACAAATTAAAAAGTAGCAAAAATAGTACCAGTCGATATGCACAGTTATTTCTATTAAGTCTATGACCAGCGTGAGTAATTTAAGTGCACAGTAAAGAGTATCATACAATCAAACCCATCCCCGTTCAAAGATTTGATACTTTTACGCGAGATAACGCGTGTTGATCTTATATGCTATTATAAATACATTAACATTATAAGTTATCATAAAATGGCACTAAATACATAAAATACTACGGATTGATGTTTTTTTAATCGTCATCTAATTTGGATGTATTATGTTACTTGAAGCGGAATTGATGAATGTTGGAAATTAACTTAAACCCTTGACCCATGTTTGAAATAAACTTCACAGCTCTCAATTGTGGAGAGGGGAATTAATTAAATGCTCCAGAAAGAATTGGAAGTCATTTTCACGTTCGTTATTGCGGACGAGAGCTAAACATGATTCCAGGAATTTCTGATCCAGAGACTCCAAAAATATATTTTTTTAAATTTTCATCTTCATAAAAATAACTGACAACTTTTTCTTAACTTTCTTTATTGAAATTTGAAATATATGTCAAAAGAGGCAATAAATGGGACGATATAAGCTAAATTACCGATGAGTACACAATACGCCTTCGTCAGCAACGTAGTCCGAAGTCGTTTCCATGAGCAGGTCAAGTTAATGATGAACCCTTTCATGTTTACAGAACTTCACAGCTCACACACGCACACACAGCGCACGCTTCACAATCATGAACCCTTTCATGTTTACTCAACACAAAAGAAAAAAATTCTAATGAAATGGGTCTGTCCTCATTTTCGGTTCCCTAAGGATATTCCACGTCATCAAGGGACCATTTTTTCTAAATATTTTTCAAACATTTCTCACACACACTCACACGAAATAAAAAAAGGTAAGATCAACATCGTACGATATAATTTCTTTCCGAAAGGCATATTTTCTCTTCCGCAAATGGTTTAATAATCAGACAAAAACAAAGGGTGGGGGTGGTGGAAGGGGAGACCTTGGAAAGACATGGACCTGGGATTGCGCGACTTTCTGGCAGGGAACTCGCAGTGGAAAGGGTGGGCGTGGATATGGAGAGAGAGCGCGGTGGTAAATCTCAAAACTCCCAACTAAACCCTTGAAAAAGAGTGCAAATTACGCAATTCAACGGGAACAGAAAACATTAATATTCAGCAACACGAGAGAGAAAAGAGAGAGATAGGAGAGACTACGGAGGGAGGAGGGTTGGTAGAGTGGAAGGAGGAAAAAAAGGATATTTACGACTGTGGGCACAAAAAAATTAAAAAGGATACCGAAAAGCAGTGATCCATTATAAAACGAAAAACAAACCCTCGATGTAGGCGCCGAGGAGGAAAGGAGTTCGGGAGTGGGGAGGGGGGAAGAGGGGGGGGGGGGGAAGGATGGGAGGGGAGGCTCTACCCCGGAGGGAAAACTCAAAAGATGGGATGGAGAAAGTCGTAGGAAAAGGAGGCACAAGGGGGGCATAAGAGCGAGCGAGAGGAGAAGAAGGCGGGAGGAAAAGGAAAGGACAAAAGAGAAGACATAAAGAGACGGAAAATGTAAGAGAGTGGGAGAGAGAATTTGCATTTGAAGTTTCTTTATCGATATTCTGGGTCCGTTGGCCCCATAAAACACGCACAAATACACATGTGGGAACAATAACTTGGCCTCTAGCCGTACTTCTCACGCCCCCGAAATACTTCTTGGATTAATCGCGTGCCCCTCACATAAAATCCTTCCCCTTCGCCCCTGAGAAAAAAATAAAAATTTCATAAGAGGAAAATAGGGCGACAGAGGATATGTGCGATTCGCCAGCGGAGGACAGTGGGCAGAATCAAGATATACTACCTCGTGAAACTCTAGGGAGCAGAAAAATAGGCACGTGTAGAAATGTATGACAATAGAGACGAAACGTTCGCGTGTATATATCGTGTCGACGCAGAACTAGGGACAGGCTAATTCACCCTCGGGAGTTTATGTGCGCATACCAGTAGTATGGCACCGAAAATAATGCATCACTCAAAAAAATAGTGGAGAGAAATCCCTCTCGGAGACATTCCTGCTCTCCTTCCTGAAATTTTCACCAGCAAGAGAAGTTAAATTGTGAGTACGAACGTAATATTCTTTTCCAACTCCGAATCATAATTAGGCATCCGAAGGCTCGCTCGTGAATTAAGTTGAAAATCCTCATGACTGCCACTTTAATGACGAGTTTTTTTTATACTTAAATTCCTAATATGACCTGAGTTTAGAAGGGAGAAGTTTAGAAGAACTTTACCAGTGCAATATTTGTCCTTTATTTTCCTGAAGTTATTTCTAAGAAAGAATCTGAGTTTCGAGATAAGAAAGTATTTTCCAATTTCTAATTCTTCTCTTATTAGAAAATATTATATTCATTGTGGTTGAAATTAACCATTTTACCATAATAGCGAGCGTTGTCTTTACGGATTTTATCTTGCACCTATTGTTCACTCCAGAAAATCACTGAGATTATTTGCGTGACTTGTTCCGCATTTCACACTCTTCAACTGTGCCAGCATTAGAACTTCCGTTGCGAAAATTCGAGAGACTATTATGAAATTCTGGGAGGTGGCATCTCAATGAGAATAGAATCAAAATAGTGTAAATTATATTGAATTAAATGGAATGATTAAAAAAATCCGTTTGTCCTTACGATTTCTGTTAACATTGGTTTTCTTGGAAACGAAAAAGGGAATTCAAGATTCCAGTTCCCATCATGGAGTAATAAATATACAGAGCTCATAATACTTCCATAGTATAATGGTTACAAAAAATTCGTGGACTGTTGGAAATACCGAAAACAATACTACCTTGATCAAAAATTTCCCGGAATTTATTCAGAAAATTAAAAATACAAGTTTATTCATCTAAATCTATATTGTCCCCTTCAAAGTAATCCCCATCGACTGCAACACACTTATGCAAGCGCCTGATCCAATCCTCGAAACATTTTTTATATTCGGTTTTCGGTATGTCCATCAGTGCTTCCTGCGATTTTTCCATTACTTCCTCTCGGCTGCTAAAACGCGTTCCCCGTAATGGTTTTAACTCGATTGAACAGAAAGAAGTCACAGGGAGCCAAATCAGGTGAATTCGGTGGCTGTTGGATGGTATTTGTTGCATTTTTCGTCAAAAAATTACGAATAATGATAGCACTGTGCGACGGTGCGTTATCATGGTGCAAAATCCGCGAGTTTTATGCCCACATTTCTGGTCTCTTTCGGCGAATTGCTTCACGCAAACGTCTCATAACGCCCAAATAATACTCTTTGTTTACTGTCTGGCCTTCTGGCAAAAATTCATGTTGCACTACACCGTTGTAATCCATGAAAACCGTCAGCATTGCCTTCTTTTTTGACTGAAAACGACGTGGTTTTTTTGGTCTCGGCTCATTTGGTGAACGCCATTCACTTGCCTGATGTCTGGATTGCGTGTCGTACTCATAAACCCACGTCTCGTCTCCAGTAATGATCCTTTTGATGAATGTGGGATCGGATTCAGCCTCGCAAATCATGTCTTTTGCGACGTCAACACGGTCTCTTTTTTGCATGAAATTGAGGTCTTTTGGCACCAACTTTGCTGCTACACGACGGAAACCCAAATCATTAACCACAATGTCTTGGGCGGATCCATAGGCAATGTTCAAGTCCTCCGCTATTTCTCTGATGGTTAATTTGCGGTTATTGACCAACATTTCTTTTACTTTATCAATTTTTTCACCGACTTTCGATGTCGATGGTCTGCCACTGCGTTCATCATCTTCGATTGACTCACGACCACTTCTGAACCGCTCGTGCCACTGGTAAACGACCGTTTTTTTTAGAGAATCGTTGCCGAAACACTTTTCCAACATTTCCAACGTCCGTGCGCCACTAAATCCGTTTTTTACGCAAAATTTAATACAAGTTCGTTGTTGCAAATTTAAATCCATTTCTGAAATTGTAAAAAATCGCCAACACACACAGAGATAGATGTACTCTTGGCTACGTAACTTTTGCAAATGTCAAGTTATGACACTAAGATTTAAAGGGAATATCAACAACAGATGTACCAATTTAACAAAAAAAACAGAACTCAAATCGGAACGATGGGAGCGCCACAAGGTGGTTATTCCGGGAACTTTTTGATCAAGGTAGTATATCATAATCAGTGGTAATTTGACCGTATAATTTAACGTAATTCCCCATAATTAAAATGGGCCTCTTGAAATGATATAACAGAACTCCGAGATTATCCAAATGAGGCATGCAGGGTTCGTCCGGAAAATAAGTGTAGTGATTTTTTCCCGCCGCTCCAGGCGCGTCCAGCACCGCTCTGACGGACTGCGATTGGAGGGGGGTATGTTGGCAAGCGACGCTGAAAAAGGCAGTTGGCTCTGAGCTTTGGTGTAGTGAGGAGATCTGTTAACGCGAACCTCCACGCTCGACCCACGTCACGGAACGCGATGCCGAAGTTTTTGGAGCAGCGTTATTCCATCAAATTTGCGGTAAAGCTTGGAAAATCATCTACCGAAACTGTCGGTATGATTAACCAGGCTTACGGGGAGTCAGCCATGTCCAGAAACATGATCTTTCGGTGGCACAAGATGTTCGTGGAGGGCAGAGAAGAGGTCGACGACGAACCACGGCCTGGACGCCCATCAACGACACTCACCGACGAAAATGTGCGAAAAGTTCGCGATGTACTGAACTCTGATCGTCGTCTTAGTGTTCGGATGATAGCAGAGCAGTGTAATGTGCCAAAAACAATAGTGCACGAGATTATTAGGGAGCAATTACAGATGCGAAAAATTTGTGCAAACTTATATTCCGGAAAAGTGGGGTGTAAAATTTTAATAATTACTAAGATGAGAATGGGAAAAAAACGAATGAGAACTTAAACAGATATTTTATCCACATAAAATTATTACTGTTAGTAACAAATTTCAAAATATCTTGGAAAAGTGAAATCTTTCCTATGGCAGTTAATTCAGACCATATTTATTTATAAACCTAACAATTATTGTGCATTGCGTAGCGAAATTAAAATTATCACTACCTATTAGTTAGGAAAATAATGATAACCCATTTTCACTTTCACTTGAGAAAAATTAATGTAAAGTAATGAATATTTTTTATGTTTCTGATTGTTTTACCCCACTTAGTAGAGTAAGGAGCATTATATAAAGGATAATAGAGTGTAAGTATAAAGTATTAATATAAAGACAAAAAGTTATAAATAATCAAAAGAGAAAGACATAAGAGTGGTAAAAAAATATAAAAAAACAGAGCGAATCAGACGCTTATTACTTTTGCAAGAAGCTATTAAGCTAGAAATAAAATAATTCCGAAATTTTTATAAGTGTCATTGGTTGAGACCATCCAAAATGGCACATGAGGAGCGCCATTTTGGATGGTCTCGCGCTGAATGCCAACAAAAACATTGAAAGACCTGTGAAGAACAAAAAGGATTGTCTTCTTTAAGATTAGAATAGCAATAAAATAATAAATAATATGTTTTTGTATTTTAATATATAGTTTTATTGATTGCCTCGCTTGTTATGCACCATCGCCTCTTTATACTTCCATGCTGTTGCTATTGGAATAAAATCACATGATGACAAAATGATTTTCAGTGCACGATGATTGGAAAGAATGTGCTTGAAAATCTACATAAAGTTGAACATTAAATGTTCATCAGGACACAACATTAACTCATAAATTCAGATCATATGTTGAACTTGAAAAATGAAAAGTTTATCGATCGCGTACACATGAACTATATTATAACTAAGAAAGTATTGCATTTGAGGGCAGTTATTATGTATTATGAAACCATCCGATATATAACGAGTCGATTCAACAAGTAAGGGCCGTTTCCTCATATATAAATATTGACGGGTCAGCATAGCGTTGTGCGCAGCACCATCTATTGATTGTTGCCGAAGCTAGAAAAGTTATTGTTTTTATTCATTAGTCGTTTACCTGTCGCTGAATGCAGAGATGACAATGTCCGAGAAAATCGTCGCTGCCGCCCAGCCGTGTGCCAAAGGATCTTCAGACGTGCATATTCATCGAGATTTTTGCTTGGTTTATGGAAAAACAGTATTTAGCTGGGAAAAGGTTAGACTACGTTGTGAAGACTACAAAAATGGCCGCACGAATAAGCATGATGGAGAGCAGAGTGGTTAAACTCAGTATCCAGAACGATTAAATCGTTGCTCAACGAGTGTACAACGGGGGGATCGAGATGGTGCGGGGGCTAACGTACTGGCTTCCCACCATGAGGGCGCGGGTTCAAATCCCGGCGGTGTTGAATATTTTTCAGAGGTATCTCGATCCCTACTTGAGGTGCTTTGTGGAGGGCACTTTGAGTGAGTACGCCGTCCGTCGGATGGGACGTTAAACTGCGGACCCCTTGGCGCCTTTCGTAAAGAGTAGGCTAATGCCGACGCCGGGTTTCTCTCCACCCTTCATCCTTTCCTATCCATCCCCTATGGCGCAAATGACCTTAGCTGTCGGTCGCCTCCCCTCAAAACTACTACTACTACGAGTGTACAAAGAATTGCAATCTGATCGATAGTTAATTATTAGTGTTCTATCTGATAAATTTGCTCTTGTTGGTCGCAACATTATTCACTCGTATTTGGATTTTACGAAGAAGTTCGGATATCACAAATTGTGTGCAACGAGGTCACAGAAAATATGTACCTACTGATAAACACAAAGAGAAAGGGATGTTAATGCAAGAGCGTCTTGGACAGCTATAGATAAGAAGACGATACGTTGGCCTTGCACCAGACGATTATTTCCATTTCTGGAATTTGAAACAGTGATTTGGTGGACAACGGTTTGAAGAAGATGAGGAATTAAAGACAGCAGTCGTCAACTGGTTTAATATCCAGACGGCGAACCTTTTTATGCTGAGGGATTAAAGAAGTTGTTGCATTATTACCAAAAATACTTAGAATTAAACGGCTATTGTGTAGAAAGGTGATGTAGGCTTGTAGAAAACTAATGCTGACGATAAAATTTTTTTTGAAAGATATATTTTTATGGGCAAAAGTTCATTACTTTTGGAAAATACCTCGTTTTTTATGTTAATTGTTTATAAGGTCACTATTGATATCCTGAAAACGTGAAAATATATGTGTGTGAATACAAGAAGTCCTGTGAGGGCTTAATAATATTTAAATTTTAAATATATATTAAAATTTTCCTGAAATAATAGTTTGCTGGGAAAAAGGGGAAGATAAATCCATGATATCATAAAATTCACATAGAAATGAGATAAAAATTAAATTTTTAAAATTCACATATAAAATCACAAGAGTGAAACACTTTTTTATGTAATAAGTAATATACCGTGCAATATTATCGTGTCATAATATCCTTACGCGTACCAAAGTAACTTTAAAAAGTATGGCTAGATACTTCAAATTACATTTCATCCAGCAAGAATCACAATATTTATGATGTGCCAGCTATATTTTAACAATATGTGATGAAAAGAATTAGGAGATGTCTTAAAATGTTTAGAAGTGCACAGTCAAAACATATATATTTTCATATTTCACACGTAAATAGATCTTCAAGTTTCCGTCATATCGTCTTAAACTTGTATTATACGAGAGTAAATGGAATACCTAAACTAGAGCCATGGAGGGTATTATATGAAATTTGTTCAATGGTCAGCTATTCACTAGGGGTTAAAAGTCGGATAAACCTAAGCAATTTCGCTGAAATTGTATCGTTCTTTCTCAAAGCCATTACTTCTATAGGTAAACATTTTCGGGGAAAATCCAGCGATTCCCAGAAAAATTCTATGGGTGACTACCTTTTTATCGTTTAAAGAGGACTTTTGAGTACTGGAGTTTAAGTAAACATTTCCTCACACATTTTCATTAGAAAGACGCCACTTGAAAAGTAACGGAATTGAGGTTTTTGCAGTACTTTTTGACAAAATTTTCACGTGCAAACTAAGGCCAACCGTAAAGAACACTAATGAGCAACATTATTTTTGCCATTTCTAAGACTGAATGTTCACTGTCTTGAAAGAGATACGCGTTCAAATGCGAACTCGGTAGAGTTTGAAGCCATCAACTGTAAAAGTCTAACGTATAAAGAAGCAGCATGAATCCTATTATTGGTAAGAACTAAACGTCGTGTTTAAGAGAGGAGGAAGAGATAAGCGTGGGAAGGGAGGTGTTGGCGATAAGAAGGCAGGAACCATCGACCGATTATGGATTATGGGGTGTGGATGCAGTCAGAAGTGAAGTGCTGAGGGGGAGGAGAGGTAAGAAGGGAATGGGAAAGATGTGCGGGGAGGAGTGGTGTTTGGGAACGGGGGCATCTTCTTCCCGGAGCTGGCCTGACAGTCGGAAAGTCAGGCGGCCGGAGGGTGGAGGAGGAGGGCCAGGGGGAGGGGTTGGGGGGGGTAAGAAGATTCCCACCCAAATCGACTTGCCCGAAAATCGAATATTTTAAACTCCGGCTGCTTCTGAATCCACCGGAGCAAAGGACATAAGTTCTTCACCGGAGAGATAAGACGTAAAAAGGATCTCAGACACAATAGGAATCAAACGGATGGCCAAGCAGCAGGACTTAATTCAAGAAAAGGAGGGAGAGAGTGTGGACTCTGCTGAGCATTCTCGGATAAACATTTTAAGCGCTATCCTACAATACTCTAAGGAAGGATAAGATGGTTATTATTGGAAAACAAGTATTACAAGGTTTGTATAAAAAGTATCGGCAACATTTTTTTTCCTAGCGCGTGCGTGAATTACTGAACTAAGACCGTCGGTTAAGTGCGCTTGTAATCACATATCTCGCAATATATTTATACATTGGCAATGGTAAGAATGCAGTAGACACACCATTATCAATGTAAATTTGGCGATGCAAAAGATCTGCGCTAAACTCATCCTCCCGAAGATCTGAACGGAAAACCAAGAGTAGAGTCGAGAGTCTCTACTTGCGAAGACATTCTACAACGGCATCGCTACGATTCCCCATTCCCCTTACAGTCCCGAATTGGTAGCAGCACACTATTTATTATTGACAAAAGTGAGATCCTCCCTCACAGGACACCGCCATGGCTAAGTGCCGTACAAGAAGCTTGCACGCGTACATTTAAAGACTTTCCGCCTACCAGGGAGCCATCGGGTCGAGGGAAAGTCGCTGGCAAAAGTATGTCAACGCTCAAGGGATGTAATTTGAAGAATTTTGGGGAATTATATCAATATCTGAAATAAACCTATTTTTCCGAAAATTTTCCCAGTACCTTTTATACGCACCATGTATTTATTTGATGGTAGACTTCAAAGGTTGAAAGACTAAGGAGGTAAAAAGGGTAATCCCCTTTTACACTACCAACATTCGTTTGAAAGCTATTTATTCAGCTCCTTTCCTTTCCCAGTTTATGGAATCCTTGTAAATAGACTTTAAAATTTCTCTATCTTTCAATATCTCTTGTATCTAATTTTCTACCCACCTGCACTTATCTCTGTTAGCCTTGCCATCTAGCGAGCTTGATACCCCGTCTTCATTACTTCCCTTCTACTAAGCTTATGCTATTTCGTCACAGATAAGTTATACGTGGAATTATAATCCTCTGGTCCATTTTAAAATCATCTAGGTGTACCTTATATCTGGACACTTTGAAAATCTTGGAGGTTTGTATAAAGATTTATCTAAGTTTTTATTTTACTTTAGAATCCCGAAATCCGAGATGTCTCAGACAGGGGCCCCAAGACGGGAAGCCCAACCTTCTTATTGCTTCACTTAGATAGAAAAATTATTATTCCTGAGATGTGATTGTTTCTACCTAAAGCTTTTTCGAAAAATATTATAGTGCATCGACTATGCAAATGATCGTGTTTGCATGTGTTTTAATTACTTATATATTATTAACTCTTGTTATGAGATAAGAATTAGTAGCAGCTCCTCTTATTTGGGATATTTTTGCGAGTTGAATGAAATATTAATAAGATAATAATAATATCTCCTAATCTAATTATTTAATATAATTAGAAACCCAGCTACTTTATTTTCTAATAACTGCGGGAGATGCCACAAAAGTAACTTTAAACGAATTCATCCGTTAATGTTCATTAAAGTTAAGAAATTTTGAAGATTAAAAATCATTTGCTTTGACCAGGATCCGTTGATTACTAGCCTAGTGCTTTAACCCGTTAAGCTACCAAGGCGTCGTCTTACACTCTGAAAATTTTAATTAAAAATCATCAAAATTCAGCGGAAGAATATGTTTTAAATTTCTGTCATAGCATCTCCCGCAGTTCTCTGAACATGTCAAAGATTAAACACCATAGAGTTTTAAACGTTGTGTTTAACCTCTCGGACTTCGGCGCTAAGCGCACGATAATGTGTGACGTTGTACTTACGTCATAACGTATTGTGTCTTTGAAGTTACCAAAGTGTTGAAGCGCAAAATGACGCCTTGGTAGCTTAACTGGCAAAAGCACTCGGCCGAATATCGAGTGATCCGAGTCCGAATCCCTGTCAAAGTGAAGGATTTTTACACGTTGAAATTGCTTTCATTTTTATGATTATTTTGTTAAACTACTTAATGACATTGAAAAAGTATGTTCCACGTAAGCACACTTACATTTTGAAAAGATCCATTCATTAAGGTTCCCTACTTGACCGTCTTATACGCTTCCTCAAGGATGATCGTAAAATAATTTTTTAATCTACTCAGAAGGCAAGGAAATATGATCAGTACTCTCTGTTTCAATACTTTAAAAAACTACGAAGTTTAAGTATCAATCTTAAGCTGTGTATTTAAGATATGAGTATCCGCATGTAAAACATATACATTTACGTTTTACTTTTTCTGTGCCTGACTATGATAATTTACGTTTCAACGTCACTATTTTTATCGCAGAAACTTACGATGATCATTCTTCGATCTCATTCAGTGTCTGTAACTCACGGATTAAAATCTACTTTCTTCATTAATTTTTGTCGGACATTGAAAGCACGCCGGAAGGGAGGGGGTTCTTAAGTTATCGGCTCAGAATGCTTAATGCAATAGTTGCTACTTCGGCTTCCTGCTCGAACGTGGTTCTTGTGTAAGTCCGGGTGACTCGTCCATCTTGATGAAGAGCGAACACTTATTGGGCACCCCGAAGCATTTGGGCGAACAGTTGCGTTGGGCGGATATCTCCAAGAAGATAATTTCCATTGTATTCGAGAAATCGACTTTTTTTCAGGATAGGTCCATTTTGCGGCCTCAAAGACTCGAACGCATTGGGTACGTACTCGGGAACGATAACAGGAGACAAAAGACGACCGGGAGGGCGATAAACTATTCAGAATGCTTGAATGACTGAGTTTAATTTTTAATTGCGTTCGCCAGTGAGTTCACAATGAACGGTGGAATAACAATACAAGCGACGATGACCGAACGAACGAACAAATGACAATTCATCCTTTGTGCGCGCAAGCAACAATGCACATAAGTTGAGCAAAAACGTTACCTTGCAGGCAAACTCAACCCATGACTGTTTTTTACTTCTTGAAATGAATCTTCCCTCAGGATCGTAAAAGAACTTGGTAAGATTGATATTGAGGTCATTCCGAATTGAAGTTACTGGATTGGTATGGATTAAAAAATAGATATAATTACCTTAGCGTATACTCCGGTAAAGAAAAAAACAATTATATTTTCGTGATTAAAATCAGATTAGATTACATTCCTTTACTTCTCTTTAGTAAAACAGTCCCTATTTTTTATATAAATGGCGTATGGAATTAGATTGAAAAATGTTAAAACCATTTTAGTGAAACTGGTCCCAAAGCGTGCATAAACCGCGTGTAAACCCTAATATATCAACGTGAGAGTAAACATTTTAAAATCGGCTGAAGCCAATATAAAGAGAATCCTTTTCCTTAAATTTGATCATTAATCAGAGAATTCTGAAAATTTTTCCTCATGATTCTCTGTATAACTGTTAAAATGATTTTTGTTAGTCTATCAAATCGTTTCTTACTGATTTTAAATGCAAAATGTTTTAATTTTTTCCACAAATTCCAGATTTCCAATCTACATTTTCATTATTCAAATTAAATCAAGACGCACCTTTTAACATTATCTATCTAATGTGTATTATATACACTGTTTCAAACATCAGATTGTTATTATTAGCTTTCTTTAAGTCATAGGTTTTAATTTTGTGTTAAAATCCATCACAAGCTCGAGATTTGAAAAACCTTTTTTTGAGTATTTTTCATTTTCATTTTTCCAAAATATATGCGAAAGTAAAACCAGTGCGTAATTTTGCAAATCATTCAGTTTCAAGACTACATATGGGTACATATTTTCCAACTTAACAACAGCGGTGAATGACGGACCCAGCGAGTAGGCTGCTTGGAGTTGCGAAAGCCGGCTTGGCCGCCACGAGATTTTGGATACCATTGAGCTCAACGATTTTGCATATTGAATGTAGCGGACTGAAAAATTGCTTTATTTTATTTAAATACTATAGTGAAGACTTCTTATACCGTATATATGTGTATACATAAAAGAATTAAATTACTTTAATTTATTTCGTATTGAATTACTACATAATAATACAATACAAAATACATGTGCATGTAAAATTAATCATATGAAATAGTAACCATAGTTAACAGTTAATTATAGTTAACCATATACGATAGAATTATAGGTAATCAATAAAACATGGTTAATATAAAAAATTTTAAATGGAACACTCATTCTGGTCTCACTAAGCCAGTCAGTTCTAATTTGACAGCAGGTGCCACATAAACAAAAACGTGAGCTTAAAGTGCTGCAATTATAAAGCTACATATAATATGTCAATGTTTGTTAGAAGTGCAAATTCATTTCGTTTATTAGCCAGTCTTCAATTCTCCCTTTCACACCATTCACCGACTGCAATGAACATTTCGGTATTTCATTAAAAATCAAGCCTTACCGCATGCTTGGTATTGCTAACCCTAAACCCATCTGTCCACGCTTCCAATCAGTTGTATTTTGACTAAAGGTTTCTTTTTTATTGTCTAAAGGAAGTTGAATTATTTTCTTGCTCGGTTAGTCAGAGTTTCTGATAGCGTAGGGGGATGATCCCACCCTTGCCGTTATTTCTTGAAGGGTGGGAGACTAGGGTTCAGCACGTGTACGGCAAACAAACTCACGTATTAAAAAGATAAATATGATGGACTATTTTACTGATCAATGCGAAACCGATCTCTTTACCTTTGACAAACCTCACTCCTTCACGGTAGTCTGACGGCAGTAAGGGCGGAATCCGACAGCTAATCCAGCGGCCGAAACGTTTCCTTTGTTCATCATACACTCGTTCACTCATCCGCGTATTTATTTAAACTTGTTGGAGGACGGTATCAGTTCGTTTCGCCTGGGATCACCAGTAAACACAGCGGCTACGTAAAACAGATACTTCATTGTGAGCTCTGAGAGGAAAAAATCAATATTCATTCCATGACGAAAAAAATTAAGGACACCCTTCGCGTTTTCGATTTACGTGTTTTTTTCCCATTTTCATCCCTCCCCACTTTCCACTCGGAAATTTTCCCGAAAAACCAAAGCAAAAAGTACACACAAACTGTCGTATTTTTTTCAAATCAGAAATGCTGTATTTTTTTAAAACCGAATGCCAAAAGTTCGACAGATACAACCTTCATTTTTTTCACCCTTACCAATTCCAAATATGGATTTCATACGACCTTTTGCCCCCATTGTAACTCACAACTACAGGCTATTTGAATAGAGGTCAGAACCAAGTTAACCGAATGAGAGGAGGGTGATGGGGAAAGCGACGAAGGTGGACGGTGGGAGCGACGAAAAGTGAATTCATGAAAAGCGATTATTAAGCAAACGTGCGCTTTAATTACGGCCGTGTTGTCTTTGAGTCATATCTCTCCTCCTACGCTATTTATTACCAACGCCATGTTTCATGGCCGGAAATAATTCCCAGAATTCCTATCGGGCGGCAATCATCTGATTCGCAATATAATTGAACCCACCACTCCCCCTAAAAACTAAAAATACAGTAAGATAGGAATAAAATGAGAACCGCATCGGTGAGTAAAAATCAGAGTGGTTTAACTAATTGCTTTTGTCGCGCGGGGGGGGGGTATGAATAATTTTCATCACGGGCTTATGAAGGACTTCTGATTTGTTGACTAGGACACACAAATCAATATTGAAAACAGGCACTTTTTCCTCTTTTGCACGAAGTTCATCCAATACCACCACATTGGCGGGAGTCCAAGATGATTTCTTAAACCCATGGAGGACCATCGGTGCATCAACCTTCGACCCCTGTAAATGAGGGCCGCTGGAAGAAAAGGCTTAGTGCGAGCACGAATTACTCCCCCTCACCATGAAACCAATAGAAGTTGGGGTGTTAAATAGCACGAGGCGTTGGGTGTACGCTCTTAAAGTGATAGGTAAGTAGGTAGGTAGGTAGGTCGGCGGGCAACGTATTGGTACCTGGTTAAACATGGATACTGTGATACGCTGCGTGCCGCTACATAGAGATAGAGGATTTGGAGGAATCCATTGAACCATACAATGGCGATATTCAAATCTAAGGTACTGATGCTTTGTTAAGTCTGTGCGATATTTGTTACTCAACACCATATGTGGAAATAAAAAAAGATAAAATATCCATGAACGGGACGATACCATTTTGATAAAATATAATTGCGGGGGCCCTAACATAATTTCGTAGAGAAGAGTTTGCCGACCCCGGTGGCGGCGGGGTAACGTCTGCCATTCCAAGGGTCGCGGGTTCGATTCCCGCATGGGTGAGTTTTCCTCCACCTAGGGCTTGGGTGTTTGTAAATGTGACTATTATTATCGTTGTTAATAGTTCGATGTAAAGGCCAAAATGTGCTGTTTTCGGACTAATACTGAATAAATAAATAAATAAATAATGTAGGTATCCGGCAAAATAAAAAAAAAATAGAGACAAATACAGTTTCAGAAAGCAAATCACAAACGTAAAAGACACTTTATTGTGTTATTTGAACTATAATAAAGTTCACGTTCCTACGAAATTAGGTCTGAGTTAATTTCATATATGAATATGATTTCTGAGAATATACATGCAAAAACATTCAATGTAATTAATGATTTGTCAAGTGACCTGCTTGTTAACTGGAATATTTTTCATTCGTTCGAAGTTAATTTCAACCTTTTTCAAAATGATAATATATATATTAATTTTTGAAAGAACAACTATATCAATTCATGCTTCAAATTAGAGCGGTAGAAAAATTCTTTTAATTGAGCAATAATTTGAAAACTTCAAAGTAGCTAACCTGTTTAAAGTTTTACTCGCTAAATTTAATAATTGCACGAATCATTTATGCAAACATCAGAGTTGAAAATTACTTAATAGTATAGTATTCTTACTTCTGCGAGCGTAGTATAGATAAATAAATTAAAATCTCAACAGATAAAAGCAAAGAACGGAACTTGCGTATTTTGCAAGTAAACATTATGAATACAAGAATGAAAAAATATAAGAAAAATGGACATCAGTATTCCCCAGCCAATCCGAAAGAATACTAAGCATAACATTGATATTTTCCCTGTACTGAATATTATATTTATTTATATTTTGTTTTAAATAAATTTTGTAGATATTAATTTTATGAATGTAATTTTAAATCGGCAGTTAAAATGTGATCCTAGACTGTTTGTCATGTGCATTAGTTCCGAGTACGTGCAAAATCTCGTCGCAGACTTTGCTTAAGTTAAAAATGAATCAATAGTATAATATCATACATAATTAAAAATGAAACTTAATTGCAAAAGCAATTAGATTGCTGTATTTCAAAATTCTAAAATATGAAATATTTCTCGCTACAAAGTGTGTGAAAATTTAAAGGGCCATATCGAATAAATTGAATAATAAAGGTGTAAAGTAACGATAAAATTAGATAAAAATAGAACTAAGTAAATAATTAGATCCTTCATTCCTATTACGATACATTTACGATTTTATAATGCATCAATCATGTTGCATGGCATGCTCAAAAATGCAAGTTGCAAGTAATTAATGGGCTGTCTTTGAAATATCCCCTTTTTCCAACACAAATAATCTCATCTGAGTTTAATTTTCTCAACCATTCATTATTCTAAGTAAAGATAAACATTCAATTTACATAAAACCGATTACTTCTTTGCTTTACAACCAAATTCACATTTAAAGTTAATAATATGACGATTTACAATAATATGCTATATTGCGTCTGGGTGATTCTACGGCGATTCTTCATCAGTGCATTTGTTATTAAAGAAACATTAAGGAATAAATCACTCTGCCTATCGTATATGGCATATGCTATCTATTATCACAGCTGCCGTCCCATTTATTAGCAGCGTGCACCTTTTTAGATGATTTCATCTCACCCTTGAACAAAAAATAGCGCTTGGTTCAATAACCTTCCCAAAAATTACTGAACATAAATTACTAATCTCTCGTCGCTTCTTTTTTCCCAATGTTGGCACCATTACCCACAAATGGCTGGATGCGTTAAGCAAGCTCGTAGAGAAATAAATTCCAGCTCCTTTTTACGTCACGCCGCTAATCATAACCATCTCTATCCCTCCTCAACACTCTGAACGACGTAGCTCAAGAAAAACACAAAATAAATGTATTGAAATCCTTACAAAAATTCGAGCATAAACAGTGACTTCATAATAGTGATAACATGTCGTCTCATTTAATTACAATCAAAAATATTTAAAAGTCTTGAGATCCAGGACAAATGGAGTGTCAGGAATCGAAGAAAACCTGTGAAACACTCTTTTTAAGGCGCACTCGAGATTAGAGTCAATTCGATTATTATTTCAGATTTTACTTCGAGGAAACCAACTAAATTAACTTGCAAAGATATCCGGGACACCAAACATATTAAATAAAAGTAAATCTATACCATCAAATCACGAACAGCATGCAGAAAAATAAAAAAGTCTTACAAGATTTGTATAAAAAGTTTCAGTAACAATTCTTTCATGACGTGTGCGTGAAGTGCTGAATTCAGATCGTCGATTAGGTGTTCGCATGATCGTAGATATCGTATTATCATTGATTAGATGTTCTCCACACCATTATCACAGTACATTTGGCGATGCGAAAGATCTGCGCTTAACTCGCAGATCCGAAGGTCTTGTCGGACGACCAAGAGTAGAGTCAAGTATCTACTTGCAAAGACCTTCTTCAACGACATCGCCACGTTTCCCCAACTCCCGTTAGTCTCAACTTGGTACCATTGTACCTTGGAGACTATTTTTTATTCCCTATGAAAGTGCAATCCACCATTTATCAAATGAAAACACAAATTCCGAAGATACTGCGGGAGAAGTCTCAACAGTAACTTTTAACGGAGTCATCCGCTAATGTGCATTTCAATGCAACAATTTCAGAGTGCAAAAATCATTCGCCTTGACCAGAATTCGAACTCGGATCCCTCAATATCCGGCCGATTGCTTTAGCCAATTAACCTAAGCACTCGGCCGGGCATCGAGGCATCCGAGTTCGAATCTCGGTCAAGGCGAATGATTTTTGCACTCTGAAATGATTGCATTGAAAGGAAAACTCCATGGGACCCTAAGTGCTGTCAAAGAAGCTTGAATGTGTGCCCTTAAGTACCTTCCGCCTACTTTTTGGTCGTGGTAAAACCGCATTTCAACGCTAAAGGGATGTAATTAAAAGAAATTTGTGGTATTATAGTAATATCTGAAATAAATTTATTTTTCCGAATCGTTTTCCGATACTTTTTATACAAGCCATATTTATATATAAGCCATATCTTCTTCATCAAAATTCCTACATGTATGTACATATAAATAAGGAATTGTAAATGCATCAGGAAGAGAGCATCGTCTACAAAAGTTAATTTTTTACGTGACCATCATTCCCATCACACAAGTATCCTTTCCATGCATCATCAGAGTCTCCTAAACTGAACATACTCACTGAAATCAGCGATGGCTACTTGCATTAGCTGCACGAAACAAACTCCCGGCACGTCTGGACGGCAAAACTTCCAAGACGGCTTTTGACTGATCTTGGGATATTCAACTGAAGTAAACCACTGACAATTCCCAGAGGGAAAAATATTTGAAATAGGAATGTAAGATTTCAATATTGGCCTCGACTCTAATTTTTAAACCTTCTAAGGCAACACTGTTTTTATTGACCCGACCAGGAGATATGATAGGGATCTCTCGTGATGCACTCATGTCTTCAATTACCAGTCATCACGAATACCGACGAAATTCTGTAAACTTCATCACGGGGCCAAATTTCCCTTTCCCCGCAGCACAGGAAGTCTACACATGACGGACGGCTTTGGACTATGGAACATTTTAAATGGTATCAAGGATTAGACCAAAGTTTTCAAATTCACTTAATGTTCTCGAGTTTTTAACCCGAGCGCGGAATTTTTGAAATCTCAATGATAAACCGCAAACTCTACCAACTCGTTGATGCAACAATTTCAGAGTGTAAAAATCATTCGCCTTGACTGGGATCCCAGTCAAGGCGAATGATTTTTACACTCTGAAATTGTTGCATTGAAATACACATTAGCGGATGACTCCGTTAAAAGTTACTGTTGCGGCATCTCCCGCAGTTTCTTTGGAATTTGTCAACTCGTTGATGTTTCAAACCTCGGTGTTCTCAAAGAATTCTGATCCCCTTCGAATACTCTAGCCTAGTTTAATATTTTAAAAATGAACACGTTTCTCATTGGAGACCCTCGCCACTGACTGCATTTTAATTCTGTATTTTTTTAACCCATTAGCTCCCAACTGACCCAACCAATATTGTTCAATAGGTATAGAACACCCAAGTTCGGGTCAAATATTTTGCCCCGAGGTAATAAGAGGGCATATGAATATAAGCAAGCGACACGCATTATAAGGCTCGCGTTCACCTTTCAAGAAAGTACACTTTCTTTCTCAAAACATCCCGGGCCGTTCCGTGAGGCCTTCGGGACAAATTGCTCCGCAAGCCACGGTATCTCCATCCAGGGACGAAGCCATCCAACCGAACTAAAAGGCGCTGCGATCTCGTATAATGGCGATATATTAAATATTGCCTTCCCATCGGTTACCCTTCCCGGCTTAGGGAGAAACTCAAGTTTTAATGGCATCCAATTTAAATGGTAATCAAGCCGCCGGGCCCAACCCCCTGAAGGATAGAGGAAGGGAGCCTTCTTACACCCCAAAGGGAATTGCACAGAGGGAATGGAAGGGGGAGGAGGGAGGGGGGGTCAGGTGCGATAGAAGTGGGGGCGGAAAATTGGGGAACGGGGTTAGGTGATACGACGGCTCCAGCGAGATACGTATAATGAGGATGTCTTACGGTATCGGTTTGCGGTTATTTCAGTACATAGCGGGTTACGATCGGCACTCAAGGGTGGGTGGCTGGAGCTTCGACATCGACATAAATATCCCGCGATCCACCAATAAGGTGTGTGGCAGGGGGTGCAAGCACCAGGTTGGAAGGGTAAATAATTAGGGAGGATATGGGAGAGGAGAGGGAAAATGAAACATATTTAACATTAAACTATCAAATAACAAGCAAATTTGTATACATGCTGGAGGGAGACTTAATTCAAATCAAGGGCTAATTCACCTAATGAATAAACTATTTTTTAGACGGAAAAGTGGAATAAAAAAGAACCAAAGCCACTTATACGACAGGCCTCCACCAAAACATGACAGGTCCAGCAGAACTGAAAAGTAGGAAAAGGAAATTCCGCGTGACGGTCATTTGAACGATTCAGGACAGGAAGCAAGGGATTTACCATCGGAATCGATTCACGAAAAAATGCGTTCGCTAATTCTAATACAGGAGGTTCACTTAGAATCGCGTTCTTGTCGGATGGGAATAGAGACTGTAGACAATATCAGATTAGAATAGTATGCGAAAAACAAAAGGTTCTCCAAGACAGGATGTGCAAATCGGCGGATTGTTCCAAATTGGATTAATAGTGATGTCAGCAGGTAACGTAATCGATGTTTATAATGAGTGGCGGTGACGACAGGTTATGTTAATGCTGTGTATACAAGCTTTTCATATTTATACGTGGATATATTTGCCAATTGAAAAGATGTTCCCGACTTGACGTGACAGTCAAGGGTCAAAAGCCTGTGGCTACTGAATCGACCTCCAAGCCTGAACAATTGTTAATCTAAAATAAGCTCCATCCTCACCAATTTATACAAATTTCGGGTTAACTCACGAGGATTCTGGTTAAAAAGATGTAAAGAACAAAACAGCAGCTGCTGGGAGTGAAGGCCCCGCCCGGCAAGTTACATTTTTGGCTAAATCTTGGTGTAATACCACAGAATATTATTTTTAAGAAACAATTTACCTACCCCTAAGTAATCAAGGAGCGGATTAAAATTGAAGTATTTTCAGTTATTAGTAAACTGAGGAGAAAACCCGTAAATATATGATCTTAAAGTATTTTTAATTTGCGATCATTGTATTTAAAGAGCACTTGATATCATCGCTTTTAAATATTTTTAAGGCCGAGTGAACATATTTTATGATATTTTAGCGGCACGAAACAAAAAAAAAATATTGTACAAAACCGCAATTTTTATCAGTAACCGTAAGTTTTCTCGAATACGCGTTCCGAGTGCTTCAAGTGTGGAAATGTTCGGAATTTTTTCTTTTCACTGTGTTTTTCAGTTCGGTTTTCATCCCAGATCTATGAATGATTGCTATGCTGAAAGGCCATCGGCGAAAATATCAGAATTGCAACAGAACACCTTTACGTACGTTGAATGCAAAAATCAGGATAACTAATAACCACACCGCTCTCGACCTATGATCGATTCGTAAAATCTGGGCGCAGTTACTCTCATCGAATTACAAAAGAATTTGACCAAAGTGTTGCCAATCTCTTTGGCACGAGGGGACGCGATGCGAATTCCTGATCGAGGAATCTTCGCTTCTCCTCAGCAACCCTTTTGGATTTGAAGAATTAGAGAGTTCTTATAAAGTCGGGAGAGACGCCCTGCCCCCCTAACTACACATTGAGATGGAGGCCATGGGGCAATCCAAGTTTATGTTTCCCCCTCTGTTTTCAATTTGAACCAGAACAGAGCAGAGGAAGGGAGAATGAGGGATGGTGACAACGATGGGCGTTATATGCTGGGAAATGAAGTGAATTTATTTCGGCCTCCCGGGGGGGGGGGGTTTATATGGGATGCTACGTGTGCCCTTACCCCTCCAGGGACCCTGTGAAAACTGAGTAGTTCCCTTGTCACACCACTATATATATATTTCCCTTGATGACCCTTAATCTAAAGTATTGGTGAAAATTTTCTGTACGGTCATTTTTTTAGGGTGGGAACAACGTGTTAGGGCCTTCAGATACACAATAATCATTACATATTATCACCTACGCGATACCTCTTAAGTTGACGCAATCGCTTAGGACGGTCGGTTATACGACAGCACCAATATATGCGAAACTATTAGTCCATATATACTTTTGCATTAATATTAGCTCAAATAAAAACAATCTTTTCAAACACACACATACGTGTATTAGGGATGTCAAGACAGTGCCTTACGTTTCGACCTAGCGTGAAGGTAGATAGGGTTAGAGCCACTAACTTCGTGTCTGAACGTTCCTAAACTCAGTATGCATCCTGCTGTGGCAGTGTTTAGACGGTGTTTCATCTACTTTGCTCACTGCGAACCGTTAAAATGTGTGATGAAATATAATATTCCAGGAGTTGTCAGTGAAAGCTATCCAGAAAGTAACTTAAGTTTTGAAATAAAATATAAACCTATCCACAAGGCAAAGTTTTACTAAATACATTTGAAAGGCACATTTTTAACCTATTTTTCTACATAGTCACCATTCGAATTGAGAAATTTATCATGACGATAATAATGCTTTTCAATTCCGCATCTGAATAAATCTACCGCCACGTCTAGTGAGAGATCCGTAATCGTAAATCGGCGATATTCACCAATTTTTTCGTTGATTGTCACCGTGAGGTCATCTGTCACAAGGTTAGCCCGATAACCACTGCGGTCCTCACCGTGAACATTAATGCTGTGGTCATTTTTTAACTGAATGCACCACTGCCTCACTCCACGTTCACTCATTACTCCATGTCTGTACACTTTACAAAGTTACCTAGGCATTTCAATTGGATTGTGTTAGTTTCTTGCCAATAAAAAATCTTATCACATATCGCACTTCAAAACTTGCGGGAGTACAAAACATAATGTGCATATGTAGTTTTAAGAATCAAACAATTAACTTTCTATATCTATTCCAGTGTATTTTTATGGCATTACGGATGTTAATCTCTGGATATTCCTGGTGTTTCACTATCCCTTTGGTCGAATTTAACAATTTAATTTTTTTCCATAGAACTCTCTAGGTTCTATCAATATAACTCTCTAGGTGTCGCGTACCAATCTAAGAGTCTAAACCTAGCCTTATCTCTCAAGAAATCAAGGGGCCTAACCAATATAATTCCTCAAATATCACGCGTACTTTCTTCTCGTTGCTCAGGCGACAAATTTGGCTGATTTCCGCTGAATATTCACCAATTCGTGAATCAACGTTACAACCCATGGATACCAAATACCTGCCGCGTATTGCAAACTAGGCCTATTTAAATTAAAGTAACATCTCTTTGTTAACCTTTCAACAGATTTCCATACCTACAACCCATACGATGAAGCATACCTGTAATATATTTTAGGTGGACCCACATATTCCTCTAACATGTGATGTCAGGGCAAAAGGTTTACTCTATCCAATTATTCCATAAAATGAATCTTTTTTTTCTTTTGTTTCATTCCAAATATTCAGTTATGTATGTACACGTTCTGCTATTTAATTATATTCCTCTTTTCTAATATTTTTTATAATATTTTCTTATTCTGGCAATCATTATAAAAATCCAGCCGTCTTTATCACTATGTAATTTACTCTGTTCTCTGCAAATAATCCAAGGTTTGTACTAACGGGGTAACTTAGATAGTTAACGTGTATCCAAAATATAAGGGGTCTTACAACACTTATCTGTGGAACTCATGAAATTACATCTGACTCTATTGAGCTCACTCAATCAAGGATTTTTTTTTGTTTACATTTATATAAGAATTTTAATTATCTCTATGGCCGAAAGCTAAAATAATTACGTTGCTTTTATTGCTTCCGTTCATGAATACTCCATTTTAATCTACTCAAACTTCGCCATGAATGTCTTCACAAAATTTTAATTCATGTGATATAGAATTTTTCCAATAAATTTATTTGCTTTTATTATCCAACAAATAAACAAGTAATTTATGCGTAGCAGATACACGGTGTTCTTATAAATCAGTTGTAAACTTCAATTTTCATATTTACATTTTAGAATCTCGATTCAGGAAAAGCAACTGGTAGTTCCTCCATATGAGCCGGTGTTTACACAGGGTTTGTATGATAAGTATCATTGATAAAATTCTTATTCCTAACGTGTGCGTGAAATGCTTGATTTAAGCCGTCGGTTAAGTGTACGCATGATCGCAGATCGTGTATTAGAATTGATAAGAAGACAGAGAACACACCATTATCACAGAATATTTGAAGACCTGATATATATGCGCTAAAACCATCCTCTTGAAGAACTTGACGGACGACCAGCGGCAGAATCGAGAGTCTCTGCTTGCGAAGACGTTCTGAAACAGCATCGCGACGATTGCTCCACCCCCTTTCAATCCCGACTGGGTCCAGAACAGTATTTCCTATTCCCAAAATTTCCACTATCCATCAAAGGACACCACCATGAGACCCTAAGTGCCATAAAAGATACTTGCACGCATACCCTAAAAGACCCTCTATCTTCCGGGGAGCCTTCCAGTCGTGAAAAGGCCACTGGAAAAAGTGTGCCAACGCTCAAGGGATATACTCTGAAGAATTTTGAAGCATTGTAACAATATCTGAAATAAAGCCACGTTTCTGAAACTTTTCCCGACACTTTTTGTACAAAACAATGTATGTACATGACCAGATGCATGTTTTAAAGCTAAGATTTAGTATAACACAAAACGAGAGAACACATCATTACCTCATTTGAATTTTCCGAGATAGGAAGGAAAACACTAAATGCAAATGTTGATACAATACGAGGTCTGTCCAAAAGGTATTGCGAATTTTGAATTACCGTGGGTTACGTATATTTGATTTTCGTTTTTTGGTGGCGTTTTGCTGGTACTAATGTCTCTCACGTATAACGAATAGTTCCACCATTTTGAATTCTCAGTTAATTGTTGACAGCTGTTTTCCATGGGCGTGCTTTGGCTTGTCTTCGATTTTTGCCTGTTCCTAAAAATGGACCAAGAATCTGCATTAAATTTTGTGTGAAAAACGAAATTTAGTTCGCGTACGCATTCCAAATGTTGACTTTGGCATATAGTGAAGCTACTTTTGACCGAAGCAACGTTTATTGGTGGTACAAAATGTTCTCAGAGGGCCGAGAAGATGTGAACGACGAAGAGGGTGCCGGACGGCCGAACACGTCAACAACAGACGAAAACATTGATGAAGTGAAGAAAATAGTATTGGCAAATCATCAAATAACCGTTAAAGAAGTTGCTGAGGACCTAAACATAACGATTGGCTCGTGCCATTCGATGTGGGCATGACACGGGTTGCCGCGGAATTCGTGCCAAAATGGCTAAATTTCGACCAAAAACAGCAACGCATTAACATTGCTAATGAGGTGTTGGATTCTGACCGTGACGACCTAAATTTGCTCCAGAGGATCATAACTTGTGACGAATCATGGGTTTATGGTTATGATGGGGAAACTAAAGCTCAATCATCCCAATGGAAGCTGCAGTACGAGCCAAGACCGAAAACAGCGCGCCAAGTTTGGTCGAATGTGAAAGTTTTGCTTACAGTTTTCTTCGATTACAGGGGTGCATCAGGGTGTATCGTGAGTTCATGCCACTGGGTAGAACCGTAAATGAGGAATATTACCTGCAATTTAGGCGAAATTTGTGCGAAAAAATCCGCCACAAACGCCCGGATTTGTGGAAGAACAAAAAAATTGGCTTTTGCAATATGACAACGCCCCTGCTCACACACCGTTACTTGTGCGCGAATTTTTGGTCAAAAACAGCATACTGATGATGCCGCAGCCCTCGTATTCCCCAGGTCCGGCCCCCAGTGACCCTTTCATGTTCCCGAAACTAAAGAGGCCCATGAAAGGACGCTACGATTGACGAGATATAACTTACATCGAAGGAGGAGCTAAACCAGATCACAAAAAAAGATTTTTTGAAGTGCTTCGAGGATTGTAAAAAACGTTTGCACAAGTGTACAGAAGTCGCGATACTACCTCGTATAATAGGTTTATGATCGAAAATCTATGCAGTTCTAAATGATAACTTATGCAACACAGAGCTTGGAAAATATACGGATTATGCAGTCGAGTATGAACTGAAAGAGAAACTCAGGTACTATAAGGTTTATTAATCAGTATTTCTTTCTCTTGAGAAAGAAACACCTGAGGGCCATCTTTCAACAACCTGAATTTAAATCTCGTGCGTTTGGCCCTAAAGGTGGCCCTACGCAGGATATTCATAACGCGCATTCCCCGGATGAGGCGCATTTCTCGATTTGGATCGGGAAATCGAATCCGAAGAAATAAAAAAAATGAGGCCTCTTTTGAATGTTCTCCTATTTATACGGCGGAGCGTTGAGAAGAGTGAATAAAAAGAGAAGGCTGATGGATGATAAAACCGAAAGTAAGAAAAAATGTGTATAGGCTTTATGCACCTTGGGGAAAACGAGCTGATGAGGATAGCAGATCCACAGTGGCAAATAAAAAAGGTGTAAAAAAAGTCAAAATGATATGATGTGAAAAGTATGGAATGACATAAAGCGAAAGGACTGACGACGGAAAACTAGGGAGGAATAAATGTCACAAAGAGCAAGAAAGATGTGCAAAACTCTTTTGTTAATAATGAGAGACTTTATAAAGATAAAAAGTATATGAATGATACTAAGCAAATATCTCTGCAGCACAAACAGATTTAATAAATGAAGTTTGTAGCCTATAAAGTGTGGAAACAAAATTTGCGAATTGTATTATCTAAAAATTATGCTATAAGATATTACGCTGTATAAGTAAAAAGACAAATCTTACTTTTCAACCATTGTAATAAAACTCATGAAATTCGAAATCACTAATTATTGCGACACATTTATTTCAATGTCTTAATAGTATTCACATCCTAATGATCCAAGAAAGTACTTTTACTAATTTAAAGATTTGTTTGGCTATTTTAAAGTCCTAGAAGCTCTAGAAACGATCGCAAAAATGTTGTAAGACACAAAATTTGTATTACTTCTCGATGAAAAATAAACTAGATTTTATTAATTACCATAACGCAAAATTCACATTATTTTTTTTAATCACACAATTGATAGTTCATATATTTTCTGCTGGTCAATGCATGTGCTAATACCCTACTTTATACCCTATTTTCCTTTATGATACAGAAAGGCATTTGCTTTGCTAGTTGGAGTGAAAAAATCATTAATAATTATTTGATCCATAAATTTCATGATTTTTTTAGGGCGGATAGAAGAAAGGAAAAGTCATTAATTGCCGAAATTAAGGGACACAAGATTGATTTGTCTATGATTCTTGTGAATCATATGTGAATATCACATGACTAGCGTGAAATATCAATTCACTTTCAAATTCTCCGACGTAATATTTATTGGTTCAAAATAATTATCACTCGACATTGAAGAAAAGCATCTGAGACGTACAACTGAGAAATAAATTCCATAGAAATACCTGTTTTTGAAAAATTTCAAAAAGGAATAAAGGGGTGCTTGCATACGTTCATTTTTGCATAGAAACTCTAACTGATAGCCTCATACTACAAATAGACGGTTTTGAGTAAAAAATTCTTTTTCTCTCACAATTTGAGGCAAATATATTCGTGCTATATTTCGAACTATGAGTAATTAAAAATCAATATTTAAGACTAATTTTTTATTTTTGAAGACGGCTGACTTTATTACGTTATCTAATTACGAGTCTAACTCTATTACGTTATCATAAATGAAATAAATTAAGTAGAAACAATTTGGTGAATTAGAAAACGTTTCAAAATTTCATTCTTCTAACATTCCCTAATTACGAAACGGGCCAGTTAGCTCATTAAAATCAAAGCGATATTGGCAATTCTGCAAACTCTTAATTTACATAGACTATTTCCCATCCTAAAACGAAATATCAATTTGAAAATTACTATAATTTGTAGAATTAAAACGAGAAAATATCCGATTAATTACGTCCCAATGCTCTTTATTGACTTTCAATCATTTTTCAATGGAAGTTAAGGATTACGCACGTTTCTTCATATTATCCCATGGTAATGTGCATTATATTCTACCAATTCCTTATTATTCATCATAGTTCCTTATAGGCAGGCGTCCATCACTAACTGATACTATTCCTGCACAGACATAATTTCATTTGATATTCTCTCTATATAGCCTGATCTGCTACTATATACTTATCAATTCCTGATATTTAAGTAGACATCAGTCCAGATTTTAAAGCAAAGAGCCGATATTACTTAATAAACGGGTATTTGCAATAAAATCAACCCATTTTATTGTGAAGGCTAAAGATAGAAATAATTGTTTCCCACAGGGATATTAATTTTCTAATTACTCATCACATATTCTTTTGCATTTAATGCGACACGATCAGTTTTAACGATTTTTCGAAGACAAATTTCCATGGACATGTGCTTTAATATCGCTCCCGATAAAAAGTGATTCATGCATACCGAAGAAAAAGCGGAGATAGGCCGAATTTCGTGTACATCGCGGAGGGCGGGGCCATTGGACTCAAGAAGAGATTCATAGCATCCGCTAAACCCTTTGTAAATATCATACTGGGGAGTAATAAAGGTCCCACTGCATCCAGCCTCCCGCTCGCTCGCCATCTTCTCTACGTTAGAAGTCATAAACTTCCCACTCCATCCACGCTCCCCTAAACACTCGATATTTGAGTCCATAGAGAAGGGTGGAGCATTCTTACCTGCTGTGTAATTGCCTTTATTTGCAGAGCGTCGATGCAAATATGTCACGCCAGGAATTTGGATCTCGTGACCTCCTGAAAAGGAATGTTACGACGCGGGTGGGCTCATGAGTCGTGTGCGCTCGATTTCACAAAGGAATGGAAATTTTAAAAATTCTAGTGAGGCGTATCCGTGGATGCAAGCGAAAAATTCGAAGTTTAATTCAGTGCGTTCTAATCATGGAATAAAAAAATGAATATTTCACGTCATTCGTTCGGCTTCCGCTTCCAAAATGAAAAAAAAACAAAAAACAATGGAAATTCCATTATGACGTTCCATCTACGGCGATGGATGACGGAATTTTTTTGTAAAGGCTTCACTTTGCTTCCTCGTCGACACACAAGGAAAAGGATTTTATAAATTTTTTGATATAACGATAAATTAACAAAAAAATAACTTGCTTATCTTGTTGTAATGGTGGCAGTAGAAAGGGCTCAAAAATCTGAAGTAAAAAAAGAAATATTTCCCAGTCTATTTACGATTTTAATTTACTTTTACGGTTTATTTCTTTGCAGATCTGATACGAAAATGCATTCTTCGGCATTGAGAATATTAATCCAATCGATCAAAATTACGGGTACATTACATTAAAAACAAAGATTCACAGAAATGTCTATAAAAAATTGATGAGCAATAAAATATAGTTACTAATGTCAACTTTATCTTAAACCTCTTAAAGTAATTGTAAGCACATGATAATTATAAAGAAAAATGTCTTATAGTTTGGCTGTCGTAATTTACAAAGAAATGCGGTCAGGATATCAGTTTGTTGTAGGCAAAGGAACTATAAATTACCGCTGAAATAATGTAAAGCAATAAAATAGAGTGAAATTTAGAATAAAAGAAAAGAGGAAAGGGCCTCTTATTTGCAAAATAGATTAAAATCGACTCAAGCAAATAAGGACAAATAAAAAAATTGGCTTAATATGAAAAACTTGAATAGGGTTGCACTAAAATCAAAGCTTCCCTAGGGCACATATCAGAATAGAATGCGCGTTACTTTGTGTTATTGTGTTTACTATGTAATTGCAAAATGTCCAGAGAAAAATCACAAATTTTGTTCGTATTGCTACCTCAGGAGATCAAGAGGAGGAGGTATTACTTTGAAAATCCCTTGACTTTTTTAGAGATCAGATGAGACTTGGGCATCTAAAAAGATATGGAACAAAATTTTACTAGCGTCAATGAGAATATTAGAGAGGACCATATTACATTGAGAGATTCAACCGCCAAGCTAATATAATTGAGATAGACACCGTCATTGATAAGTACCGTTCTTAACTCGGATGATAAACAGTTGTAACAATTTGTAATCAAGCAACTGCATATTTTAGTAAATAGCATTATCTAATGAATTAGTTAATATTACACTTTATATATGTATATATATTATTATTAGGTAATCTACCGGTTAAGGTAGGTTTTTGGATGGACAAAGCTACTAAATAAAACATTTTGTAACTCCTAACAAAACACTATATATATATATATATATATATATATATATATATATATATATATATATATGTGTGTGTGTGTGTGTGTGTATTTACATATAAATATACATGTATAAATGTGTATATATATATTATATATATATATATATATATATATATATATATATATATATATATATATAGACACACATACATTACATACACTTATAAGACTTTTGAGTGAATGTATCTATTCTGGCAATAAATTTAAAATCAACTCAGTCCCACTACATTTGGGACAGACCTTGTAGTTTTCTGGTAATCCGAATTATCTGAAGAAGATATTAAATGTTAGGAAATCCAAAACCCAATATGGCAATAGCGAAATGAAAAACTTAAATGCCAGCAACAATTATGGAATAAAAAAATTAATAGAATTAAGCTCTCTTAAAGAACTCTGGGATAATCAACGATAAAATTGCATATCAGTGATTACGACAATGATGCACTGACAATGCATGTGCTTCTCAATGTTCATTTAAAAAACTGCATTATTAATGCCCAAAACCTTTTCATGAACTATGTCCCTAATTGCAAGGAATTATGTCCTCCAATTTTCAGTAATAGATGGATCAAATATACAAGCTATTTTGCGCCAATAAACAAGCTATTTGTGAGTTTCGGAGAGGATGACAATATTAACAATTTTGAAAATGAAAAGGTAGTAAGAATTAGAAAGGAAATGAAAGCATAAAGATTTAAGAAAAGAAAGCAGAAAACAGCAGCGAAGTGTTGGAGAAGAGACTGAGGCAGAATGAGGAGAGACCTTCTTCGAGTGTTTGCGAAGAGCATTAATATTGATGACCAATCAAACGAATGCCTTGGCCATGCGGACATCGCATTCGCCCCTCGATGTCCTTCCGTCTTCAGAAGTTTTCACCTTCCTGCTTCCGTAACCCCTACCTCTCAGTCCCCCTCTCTTTGCCTGCTCCACTCAACCCCCCCCCCGGGGGAAAAGACACAAGAAGGCACTTGGTCCCCTAAAAAAGTCTCGGCTAAAAATAAGTCCTCCGTCCGTTGGTACGTCAACCCATCCCGCCACCTTCCGCCCCTCCCCCCCACATATTTTTTCCTTCTTTCGGATGTCCCACCTTTCACTCTTTATCAGATTTCTATTTTATATTTTCGCTATCGCACACCTTAAGTTTTTTCAAGATGGTGCAGAGAATAGAATAATCCAATATTACTCTCCGGAACATTTCTAAAGTGGTTTCAAAATCTTTTATTTTATCATCTTCTGGAGATTACTTCAGAGTAATATAAAAAAACTTGTCTTCACATGCATGAGTAAAAAATGAACGTTTTAACGACACTTTTTTTCGCTTTCTTTGATTTGAATGTTTAATCCTCCATGAAAAGTCCCGAATAACTGCTCTGTTTCGAGCTTAATTGTATCTTAAAAACCCTGCATGCCGTATAATGGTTACTCATCTCAAATACCTCTCTCAATGACTTCATATTTAAATTTAAATGGGTTCTACTTTCCGATAATGCTCGCGATGGACGCTCGAAGCGATTCATTGTTGCGGTGGTGACTATTCATACTTCCCACGCACTAGCACTGGAAAGTCATCTGATTCTATGTCTGCTCTTCAGAATGATTATAAATACTAATAATAATTAGTATTATTATAAGTAATCTACCGGTAAAGGTAGTTTTCCGATGGATACAAGCTAACAAACGATAAAGCGATAATTCCATTCTCTCTCCTTAACAAAATACAAATCGACATCCAGCCTTTAAAATAAGCCCTTCTTTGAATTTCATATTTTCCTCCCTTTATTCCGTCCAACATCCCTATCCTATTCCTGTCCTTTCCTCTTTTCCCTAAAATTCTCCTATCTATGGCAGTCTCCAACATCCCACTGCCGAACAATATGCCTCTCATCCATTTTTCCTGCCTCCTTATGATTTCTCCCAACAATCCCCCTTCCTCCCCCATCACACCTATCACTTCTTCATTTGTTTTCCTTTCTGTCCACTTTCAGACAGTTCCTTTCCTTCTCCAACCTTCTCCACACTCACATTTCAAAATCCTTCAATCTACGTCTATCATTCTGCTTCAGTGACCACGCTTCCGTGGCGTACATAACTGTGCTCCATTTCGAAGTTTAGACAGGCCTTTTCTTAACATAATTACTCTAAGTCTCTGTCATGAATAACCTCGTACTTGTGAAAGCATTTTTGCCTAAGGTAATTCTTCTCCTAGTACTTTGATAATGTTGGTCCAAAACACTTCCGAGATACGTAAACTGGTCCACCTGCTCTCATTTCTGCCCTCCTATTTTAATGCTTACCTTAGTCTTCCTCTTTCAGGAAAATTGCATACCTTTTGGTTTATTTATATTGATTCTTGTTTCATATCTATCGCTATGAATTTTCAAGAGTTGAAGATTCTTTACCTAACGCAATTTTCTCCTTATGTACCCACTACTTTGATATTTTTGGTCCAAAAAAATTCCGAAATACGTAAACTGTTTCACCTGAACTAGTTTTTGCCTCCCTATTCTAATGATTCTCTTTTTACAAAACCGTTTAACCTTCATTTTGTTTAGAGATAATATCTCTCTAATTTGTATTTTTCGAACAGCCGTTCTGTCAATTTGAGCAAATAAGCCCTCATATTGCATGGGCCACTCGAGAAATTTTAAATTCTAATCGCAATTACAATTTCAACTTCACCAAAAATCAACGTTCTGAGAACATTCATTTGTTCTCTTTGCATACGATAGCTGAGAGATTGGAACATTTAGCCGCGCGGAGAGATTCAGAATAAAAGACGTAATGTGACCTTAAATTCCACGCTAAAATCAAATTGATGCAATATTCTGTATCGACAACCTTCCTGGAAAATCACAAGTGGTACAGGGAAAGAAAATGACCTTGAAGTATAAAAAAACAATGTATCTCTCCACCAAATTCTTTATTCGGTATAACTGGCTTCAACGCATCGGCGTTATCCTCACCTACAAAGTTTTGTACCTATGGATGCGTTGAAACTAGTTGTTCCGAATAAAAAATTTGGTGGAGAGATACATTTTTGTTATTTACTTCAGTGAATTCGGATTTATACCGAGTAAAAATATCGAATATAGAAAATGACTGAAACTGAATGAGTGAATTTGAAACGGCGTGGGGCTTAGAAACCGGAGTTAGCAGGAGCAGAAACCCTTTCCCCACACGACAAAATTAACCTGACTGTTGTTGGGACTCCGATGGTGGTGGAGTGTTGTGTTTATAAAGAGTAGTTGATAAGGAGTCCCAATCCCATCTAGACCCATGCCCACTCCGTCGTCCCGGCGAAATATAATGCAAAGATCAGCAGAAATACTCCTTTTTCACGCGACGGTGTTTGTTTATTTTCTTTCAACGGTTACCTCGCGCGGGCCCACAGTTTATAGCTCGATGGGTTCAAAAGCTTTTCTGTGGAATTTTTACTCCCGATTTAATCAAGTTGATCTCTTTGCCTCCACCCTCTTTACTTCCGTAACTTTCATGTGTTTGTTTTCACGCCCCGGCGCTTGCGTGGACGACGGTGGGATTACACCCTTTCCCGGCCAAATCCGAGGGTGGCTCGACTCAAACACAGTCCGGGGCATTGATTCCGTGGCGTGATTTAACAACCGCAATGCGCAGAGAAGGAACAAGGGTGGCTTCTCATCCATCGCTTACCTATGCGGCACCCAGAAGCCTTTACATTACTTAACTTCTGAGTTTAATTCAATGTACCAATAATCGCGGCACGTGGTGCTAATTAATAAGACGCAAGCTTTAAGTTATTTCCAGTTCCTCGATCATACTTACCTTTCTCGCTGGATCTGAAATAGAGACTGGTTTTTGACGATTTTAAAGGGAACTGGATTTTGACGTAGGCAGCCTTGGTTTGATTGATAACTGCTGTGGTGCTGAGAGATTTTCATTATGCTGTTAAAATGTAGATATTTCGTCCGTGGACAATCCTACCCAAAAGCTCTCACTATCAGCGCCCTTAAGGTTTATTATTATTAATGTAGATAGGAGAATATTCTCCATTGGAGCGCCCACCACAATATCCAGTACAACCACTGCTGAAGTCTTACGGAGATTCTAGATGAGATAGCCGTGAAAACAAAGTAGGGCAGTTGAGTTTGATTTACGTGGAACATCACTCCATAGACGGAGACTTTCCATGCCATTCAGCTTCAATATGTAAATAGTCCAAAGAATGTAAGTGCCATGGAAATGTGCGCCCGCATTCCGTGTTGCCACAGTTTGGATTTACTCTGGATGATTTGACGAAGCGGTGGCTTTCACTCGGCCGCACATCTTAAAAGCGATTTACTTCTGATACCTACAGAAAATATTACCGATCCGTTACTTACAAATAATGTGTTTGTGTTTCTCTTATGTCAACCTATCCAAGAAATTGATTGTCTTCCCGCTGGAAAACTTAATAATCGATAATCAGAAGTGATTAATAAAAAATCAGCACGGTTCCTGAAAAGGTCGATCCTGTGAGACACAACTTGCGCTTTTTGTTCATAATACTCTTTATTTCGGGAGAGAGAATTGTTAGCTAGAAGCATATGCTATAGATAAAAACATCCGGAGTTGGATGAAAGACTTTTTGAATGGCCGGGTACAAAGATTAGTGATAGATGGAGTAGGCTCAAACGCAAAAATTTGGACGGCAGAATAGAACCCAAAAATGAAATAAGTGACACGTAAAAGGACACTCACATTTAAGAAAGTTTAAGTTTTCAACCTTCTCTTGGGGCTTCTTCAGGTCAGACTGGAATGTTTCGGATGGAGGGAATTCGATGTCTTGGGTGGGGAAGACGTAGGGAATGCTTGGAAGGGATTTAGTGGTGACGGTTAAGACCAGGAATTACAAAAGATCGGAAAGGTAGTATATACGCGGATTCGCGAGTTCTCATCTCAAATTTAGTGGCTGAATCGGGTAGGGATTCTTGAATGGTTAGGGAGAAACATTGGTTGAAGGAAAGGTTATGGGAATTTGCGTGTGGAGGGATAGGAAAAGAAGAAAGTAAGGCAGATTATGGGGGTAAAGGTGATTGTTCATGCGGATGGACAAGGGGGCTATGCATTCACCTATGTAAAATGAGGTGTATTGTTTGCATTAAAAAAGATAAATAATGTTTTTCGAGAGGCAATTGGCGGGGGAACGAGGTGAGGGGGCAATGAGGAGATGTGAGAAGAGGGTAGCAGATCTGATAAGTATATACGTTTTACATCGGGGGCGGTTGCAAATAGGGGAAATATGAGGAAATTTGTCAATGGGGTAGGGCGCCAAATGGTTGGTGGATCTCAGAATGTTTCTTGGATGGGCGAGCCGTCTGAATGCGAGAGAGGGGCATTGAGGTGGTAAGGATGAGATAGCGTCATTATCGTGTAAAATGGGAAACAGTTCTTTGAGAAAGGTATTCAGTCTGTACAGACACAGAGATATTTATCCATAGATAATATATTTAGATTAGTAATATAAATGTGAAAATATACATTTTTTCAGGCATTTATTATTCCGAATTGCACGTGTGTCCATGTACACACACACACACATATATATACATATATATATGTATATATATATACGAATATATATATGTATATGTATATATATATATATATATATTGTTTTTCACTTAGCACTAGTGGACACAGACCAAAACACAAAAACACACAAAAAAAGACTCACTATTTTTCGAATTTTCGGTGGTCGTGACCACCTTTATCAAGGAAGAGAGGGACAGAACTGAGTTCATTATTATTCACGTCCATGAGACTTTTAAAAAGTGTTATATATATATATACTCATATATACAGAAACAGATATAAGGAAAAGGGATAGGAACACATATAAAGGACGAACACAATAGAGGTGGGGAAGGCGGAATCGAACGGATCACAAGAGTAAATATATTTCCTTGACCGGGACTCGAACCTCGGATCTTTCCACTTGCCAGGCGGATGCTCTTAACCACTTGAGCTATCGAGGAAACGTAATTTACCCTGAGATCCGTGGGTCTAATATGTCGCCAAGCGCCCCGATTCTTTAGCCAAGAGATGGCGTCAGGGGGCTGTTTCACCAACCAAAGGAGAAATACACCACACACAAGAGGAAAAGAGAGTGGTTTAGAATTCATACAACATCATACAGGAAAGGAACAGTGCGTTTCGTGGCACGCATAGCCAGAAGAAAGAGATGAGCCACATTGGCCAAATACACATTCAAACACGAAAAACCGCCAAACGGCGAATAAATACTCATATATACACAAACATATATAAGGAAAAGGGATAGGAACACATATAAAGGACGAACACAATAGAGGTGGGGAAGGCGGAATCGAACGGATCACAAGAGTAAAAATATTTCCTTGACCGGGACTCGAACCTCGGATCTTTCCACTTGCCGGGCGGATGCTCTTAACCACTTGAGCTATCGAGGAAACGTAATTTACCCTGAGATCCGTGGGTCTAATATGTCGCCAAGCGCCCCGATTCTTTAGCCAAGAGATGGCGTCACTCACCCACGGATCTCAGGGTAAATTACGTTTCCTCGATAGCTCAAGTGGTTAAGAGCATCCGCCTGGCAAGTGGAAAGATCCGAGGTTCGAGTCCCGGTCAAGGAAATATATTTACTCTTGTGATCCGTTCGATTCCGCCTTCCCCACCTCTATTGTGTTCGTCCTTTATATGTGTTCCTATCCCTTTTCCTTATATCTGTTTCTGTATATATGAGTATTTATTCGCCGTTTGGCGGTATTTCGTGTTTGAATATATATATATATATATATATATATATATATATATATATATATATATATATATATATATATATATATAAAACATACAATTATGTATTCGGAATTATAAATGCCTGAAATAATCAATCATTGTTTGCATATGTACGGCTGGTGCCTCCACGCACCAACACCACCCTATTTGCGGTATATTGTGAGTAGGCGGCGTTATTCGAACGCAGTTTTTCGTTCCGGCGCGCCATCACGGAGGATGTGGAGAGTGCTGAAAGTAGCGCAGACCGGGGAAAGCCATCTCTACTGGAATAACCCACGACTTTGAATGGGTTATTACAGCTCGGAGAATACCTCAGTCCCCGGGAGCACGTACGGAACACTATCTAGCTGTCTCCCTTTCCTCTTCCTCCTCCATCCCTCTCTTTCGAAACCAACCCCCCTTTCTCCCGCTCACCCCGCTCACCCCGCACACCTCCCCACCCCTTCGCCCCCTTCCCTCATCTCCTTCCAGCACTTCTTGAAGTTCTTCCACGGACCACCGACACACATACAAACGAGCTCTCTTTTCAGCCCCTCCCTCTCTCCCCCCCTGCCACCCCTTCCAACCTCTTCGTCTTCGTCTCCCCCTCCTGCCCGCGGCTCACCTCCCCCACCCTCCCTGCAACTGACACCGAGCCGCCCATGAGTTGGGTGCGCGAAACAAAAGGAGTGAAAGGGTGGAAAAGAGCAGTGAGGGGAGAGGGCGGAGAGGGGTGGTTGGACGGGAGGGAGGGAGGGGAAAGGTGAGACGGAGCGAAAAAATATACTCCCTACCCCGAGACAAGGAGTCACGTGAAGCCTTATCCTTGCCTGTCATTAAGATTGCCACAATCTTACAAGCCTCGGTTCCGATGCTAATGTAATTTTCCCTCCTCATCGTCGTCCACATTCGCTGTAGAAAGTTGGCGTCGATTTCGAAAAGAATTCAGCCGACTTCCGCAATTCAAGTCGCGTTCGACCTATGCGTAATTAGTGTATCCTCCACGGAACGACTGATATGCATTAAAGGTTCCTTTCTGTTATATGGACAAGGTTAGAGCGAAGAGCCGTGGAATGAGTAAGGGACTCAATTTCAAGCTCACAAAACCCGTTAAAAGCACAATTCTTCCGGGAATAAATGCGGGATATTTCATTTTTGGCTCGGATGAAAGGTTAGAAGGAAATGGGAGGAGCAGGAAATAAACAAATGAATATTTTGAGACAGGTATTCTACGTATGGAAATGTTGAAAGCCATATGGAAATTTAGAAGAATAATCTTGGATGGCCCCGCAGAAGAAGGAAGTTATTGCTCTTATTATAAGTCGCCCGATAGACGGCAACTACAAACAATAATAATAACTATTAAAGTTGGCCATTTAATATTTATATCCTTTACGGTTTCCAATCATGTTACCAGCTATTTTACCATCGCAAATGAAATGCGATGGACCAAATCATTACGCGAAAAAGGGGAACACCCTCTCTTCGGTCCATAATAAAAAAAAAGGGACCAGAAATAGATATGTTTCTCACTTTTATTAAGTCTGACTAGTGAGAACTTTTGTAATCATCAATTGATACGTTAAAATGTACCCTTCTAACTCGCTCTTTATTTTCCTTCAACCATGCATCGGCATTAGCAAAGTTCCTCCACATTTTCCTCCTCCCGAACAAGATTAAGGAGCGAAATTCAGTCTCCAATCCCACAAACCACCAGTATGGTATGTGACAGGGATGATTCAACGCGAGGCAGGGAAAATCAAAAAAATTAAATTTCATTTAAATGTAATTTACAGAAAAATATGCAAAATAATTGCAAACATCCTAACAAGGTAAATAAGAGTCGTAAGCAAAGGGCAATCAAAATAAGCCTTAAGACTATGGAGTCCTAAGCAAAGTCATATACAGGTATACTAATTATAAGCGTAGTCACTTGCAATTTGTCAAAGGTGAAACACCCCTAGTGTGCCTAAAGTTGGCTTCAATTTCGTGGTCTGTGGCTCATTGCGTACAATTACGAATGCCTGTGACATTATATATGTGTATATATATATATATATATATATGTATGTATATATATATATATATATATATAAAATATATAAAATATCTTCGAAATGGAACGCTCTCCGGCGACGCACAAATATATAAAAACACAGATGTAGATTTTTAGAATATAGAGACACAAAGAAAGGACACTCACAATTTGTTATTTAAATAACAAATTGTGAGTGTCCTTTCTTTGTGTTTCTATATTCTAAAAATATACATGTGTTTATATATATATATATATATATATATATACTATATATATATACATATATAATGTCACAGGCATTCGTAATTGTACGCGATGAGCCACAGTATATATATATATATATGTATATATACATATATATATATATATATATATATATATATATATATATATATATATATATATATATATATATATATATATATATATATATATATGGTATTCCGCTACAAAATCTTGTTCCTTTAAAGCCCCCAAAATCTCGGCGTATGACAATACGCCTCGGCAGTTGAACTGGCTAAAGCTAACGAGTGATCTGGGTTCGAATCTTGGTCAAGGCGTATTATTTTTACACTCTGAAATTCTTGCATTGTAATGTGCACATTTAGCGGATGACTTCGTTAAAAGTTACTCTCACGGCATATCCCGCAGTTCCTCGGAATTTGGAGAGAGATAGTTATTAACATTTGTGATTTTGACAATACTATTTTTAATGAAGTCCTACGCCCGGTATGGGAAGAGATATTAGGGAAAATGCAAAGAAGGCAGGAACTATAGGAGATATTTAAAGAGGCAATGGGATTCTAAAGACGGTGATGAAGGGGAGAATGCTGGGAAAGGGATGTGGGGAGAGGGAATAAATAGACATTTTGAACGAAAATAACGAAGGTAGAAAGCGTACAGAGGTAACTAATGAATCAAATATGCATTTTGGGGCATATAAATGTTTGTGCCAGGGTACCCGTAGTTTGTGGTGACAGGGCCCTTCTAAACCCTACCCTATATACCAGTAGACTACTGATAAATACTAATTAGGCTTAGATCTTCCATTTAATGTAAATTAAACAAAATTATTACGCTATGCTAAAATTTAATTCCTGCAAAATAATTTTATTTGGTAGTATACACGATTGTAAATTGGTTAACTTTTTCCCTTCGATTTTGCTGCGGCTGATCTGCCTCAAAATATCAAAAAAATGATTCCAATGAGCAAACCGTAAGTGGAAGCATTCCGTGTATGTGACTTAGGAAAACAATTAGAGAAAACGACGGTCATAGAGATCGCGGCGAGGAAAGAAGATTAATTCGGTTTCTGCAGATACGTAAAATTCTAAGAAATTGAAGGGAAACTCCAATAGTCGTAATAACTTAGTACCACTAGTCCCAAAAAGAAAAATAAATTTGCTGTGATGATTTGTGGGAAAAGAAATTCCATGGCAGTGATAAACTACAACCTCTCAAAGTATTTTAAATTCTCTGTCATTTTTTTAAGGTGGCCCTCCCCAGCAAATAAGCACTCGCAACAGAAGGTGGTAAGTTTATGAGGGAACGGACAAACGTTCAATATATAAGCTAAGGTGAAGGAGGTAGGGAAAAGAAAAAAATGGAGCAACCAATGACGGTAAATGGGAGGGGAGGCGATAAACAGGCGGGAAGGAAAAGGGTGTGGAATTAAGAGAAGGGGAAGTGAGAGGGGGGGAAAGGAGAGGGGGGAAGTGAGAATGGAAAGTGAAAGGAAGTGACAGGGGTTGGGGGAAGTGAAAGGAAGGGAGACGAGGTAAAGAGGGGACCTTTCAAAAAATGACAGTTGGAGAATTTGAAATACTTTGAGAAATAAATAATTTGAGAGTTTGTGGTTGGTCAATGTCGTGGAATTTCTTTTCCCACAAACCATCACAGAAAATTTAGTTTTCTTTTTGGGAAGAGTGGTGCTAACATATTACGGCTAAAGGAGTTTTCCTTTATTTTTTTATTTTACCAGGCGGTAGATCTCAAGTTCCCTAGATGTAAAATCTCGACAACTGTCCAGAGCGACATATTTCGTTTACTCGGATCGCAAATGATAGCCAAGAGCGTAAATAACCAGAGAAACGTAAAGGGGTTAAAAATTCTACTTTTTGCAGATAGTAAAAGAAAAATAAACAAACAACTGAGCTAAATTTCTCATATTCATAATAGTCCAAATTAACTGCTCTTTTCCGTTTAGTAGACGCAAATATCATTTTTGAATTTAATGAAAATGACTTTTATGCATCTTTAAATAATTGAGAAAGAATAAGAGAGCGGAGCGTAAATATCCGGAGAAACAAGTAGACGAGAGAAAAGCAACGAATATGAAACGTAGTTTTTTAAACATTTTTCTCTCTCAGGAAAATATATAGAATAAAAAAATACCTTTGAGGAGAAATTCAAAAAGAACGATAAAAAAACAGGGTTCTACGTTGGATTCAGAACGAGTAACAATGCTAAAGGAAGAAATGGAATGAATATTCATCCTTGAAAATGGAAATATGTGCCACACATGAGAGAAAAGCGCATGTTCCAGAACAGATTCTCTCTGTATTGTGTTAGTATCAACAAAGAGCGTTTCCCTTATATAGTAAAAAATAGAATCGACATCATATTTGCCTGAAAAAGAATAAAAAGTAGAAAAATAAATACACCAAACCTTTACCATTCCTCATTTGATGCATAAAACAAAAGGATAAAATATAATGCTATCCCTGGCTAAATACTGCGAAAGTTACGAAAAAAGAGTGAAAATAGAAAGAAAGGCCTGCGCAAACACAAGAACCATGATTCCAAGTCATAATGCTCTCCTTTGGATAGTCAAGGAAAATAAATGCATTCGTTTAAATCACTAATGACAACTCTTTGAAAAATAAAGCCGCGTTTTTCTTGCGAAGTGAATATCTACCGTGAAAAGATAAAACAAAATCACTATACTATTACATCACACTAGACTAATACATCCTTGAAAAAGGAAGGGGTATGAAATGCCCAGAAGGCAACAGATATTCTAGGTGAGGAATACCAGAGTCGACTGACATCTGTCGGAGTCGTCACAATTTGAATAAAAACGTCATTAATCAAGAAGAGAAAATGACGAAAAATTCAAGACAGAGCCAAAGACTTAGAGGTACCCTGTCACATCTGACTCCCAAGCGTGGCTCCGTAAAATTCGCGACAGGAGAAAATGCATGCTTGTCCTCATTGAAGCGAAGGTGGGATGTGAGAATAAGACGAAACGGAGCTGAGCAAATAAGGGTTGTGGGAACGGGAAAGGCCAAGAATAAACATCCACGGCGTCCCATCTAATACCAGAATAATGCGGTCGTATGACAAGAGAAGAGAGAGGGGGACGTCATGTTTCCGTGACAGCTCGAAGGGGTTTTTTTCTTTGGGGCGGTTGATTTCTCCAAAAAAGAAAGAGAAAAACAAAGGACGGGGAAGCAGCAAGTTAACACTCCGGGTTGCTCGAGTGGAAGGAAGCGCAGGGCGAGAGAGACAACAGAAATATGCGGGGGCAAGGGGCGGAGGAGAGGTCGGGATGGGGGGATCGGCGGGTTGGGGGGAAGGGAAGGGAGGTTAAGGAGCGGGAGAGAGACGTGTCGAGTGGCCGGAGATGGTAGCGGAGCAGGCGGGGATCAGAGCTGGAAGGAAGGCTGCGGGAGATTGGCGTCGGGGTCATGCTGGTAGTTTTAGGGGTGGCGGAGTGATTGTGTGCGGTGTTATTTTGGGTCAAGAGTATTGCTGGGCGAAGGGGGGGAAGGGTGCGGTAGGCGGGGAGTTTTACGGCCACTCCAGTAAAGGTGTCAGGAATAGAGCCTGGATGGCACCAAGGCAAAATCTACATCTACACAATACCCCGCAAGCCGTCGCGAGGACGTGTGGCAATGTGTGGAACGTCAATCATGCAACATTCCTACACATATTACAATTATTACATGGTTAGCAGCTATTCCTATGCCTGCACAAAAAGGACAAGAAAAAACCTTAAAAGAGGGCAGGCACACATGCAATTCAGACACTCATTACCAATTAGTACTCTGCGCATTCCGGACGGACAATTCACAAGTACAATAGGCTTTATATTCAATCACCTACACCCCACCGGGCACCAGGGCGCATGGCGGGGGACGTTAGGATACCAGACTTGGAAAGTGTTCTGTGGGAATTTAATCTTCTATACCCCTATTTTAGACATCGTGTACCAATTATTTTCTTAGATGCTTCCCCTTTTATTGTGTTATGTCTTTTATTGACACAGATAGTGCCCGGGAAAAACGAATACTTGAATCTATCAGTTCGACAGTCTAACTTTCTAATTTTCTGACAATTGTCGACCCTGCCAGTGTAATTAGGGGACCTGATTATATTTCCAGCGTCGGATACAAAATCATACACTTTATATCTCTGTAATAAGTTTAATCTTGCCCCGAGTCCTCGCATATCTAAAGGTTCCCACCCCAGATTCTGTATTAAATGTGTCACGCTTTGTGTCCTTTGGTACGAGTTTTTCACGAACCTATTGGCTTTTTTTCTGTAATCAAGGTTTTTGAAATGGGTCCCAAACGCTCGCCGCATATTAAATGTGAGGCCTTAATGAAGAAAAATAGCACGTTTCCTTCACTTATAATAACCAAAACGCATAACGTATAATTCAGAAATGAGAATATTGGCGAAATATTGAGACATAATAAAAATATGATGAATGCTTAGTTCATACTGCCAGACATAGTGAAACAACAGACCATCTGAAATCAAAAGCTGGCAAACAAACTGTTTGGCAAGAGCAAATATGACGCATCGATGCATAATTGAACGTCTTCCCTTACTTGAATACCATTAAAATGAATCTCCTCCGCTCTGTCGTGACTTCCGATTGGTTCCGCTGCTTCCATTTGCAATTGTTGCAAATCTTAGGTGTTATATTAAAAATTGATAAAAATTAATTTTCACATCAATTCAACATCGTCACTATTTTAAACACAGCGCTTTCTATCTTCTTTTTATATCTCACATGAGTTTGAGTACAATACCGGAGCTTTCTGATTCCCAACTCGTACGTTAACTAGGGACACAAATGCATCGAAATCCGTTTTGGATTGCGAGGGATATATATTTAGGACTTAGATGACGTGCGTATAACAACAGAGAGAGGCTCAGGCGGCAGGGGTGACAGTGGCATTGTATAAATCATTAAAAACCTTTCAAAAATGTGAGTGAACAAATATAAATTAATCAGGATGATTCCTTGGCATTACGAGTACAGTATAAATAAATATCTCTAAAGAAACCGAAAGAGACCGGCTTCTTCTAAAAGAACAAAATGAAGCGGTTTGAAAAATATCGGAATGGCTTTCTAAAACACGTAGAAAATGATTTGTCCCTGGTGTGTACGTGGCTTACGATCCGAAAGATGCCGCCGCACAGCACTGTATCCCGCAAGATGTCGAACGGTTTAGAGGGATTTTGCCAGCGTCGCAGGCGGTATCTCAGACCCCTTTGGCGAGGTAACAACTGCGAGCGAGCAAGGGAATGCTAACATGGTGAGAGCACGCTGCGTTCCCATGCCATTGGAATCAGGTTGGATCCCAAAGATGGCGGTTTGCAGAAGGGGTCCAACCGGAGATGGGTCAGTTATCTTCAGCCGCCGGCCGCACCCGCTAATAATTAGTGATAGGATTACGGCGAGCAAACCCCGGACTCCCCAGCGGCGATCTAGAGCCCTGTTTCAGCCCGAGTCATGCAATCTGCTGCTACCTAATACAGGGAATGCAGACGCTACACTTCGCTTCAATACTCAAAGCAGGACAAATGGATCTAAATGGTCCGTGAGACGTTGAAGACAGACACGTTGATGCACGGCGTATATTTTCACGCAGTGATTGATGGATACAAATCACAATTAGAATGAGATTAAAATGCGCAAGGGTATGTGACAGGGGGTAAATTTGAATGTTGCATGTCCTTGTGGTAATGGTAAAATTTCGCAGTCTTACTTGTCAAATTCTAGCTTGCACGCTAATGGGTAACTTTTTAATAAATTCTAAGGTGCAATTGTTTCTCAGCTGATAGAATATGTATTTGCATTCATGTAAGTTGAAAGGGTTTTTGTATGAATGCATACGCCACTGTGGGTGTAGGTTTGCGTGGATATGTTGATTTTGCATGTGGTTTTGTCCTCTTTTACGGGTGGTGACCTAAACCAACCTTGCTGCGGCTTGTGGGATATTATGTAGATATGTATATGTAGAATACACACCAGACTAATTTTGTACCGAATATTTTTACCTCCAATATTTTCATTGCCATTGTCCATTTCCATTTCCATAGTCCTACCGCGGTTGGACAATGTTCTTCGGATCCCTTATCGTTCGTGGAAGAAATGACATCTTAATCCATCTGTTCTAGACATATTCTGCCTAATTATATTGACATAATCTCACCTTTTTAGTGGGACGGAAGAAACAATTTATTTTCAGTATCGCTGCTAAAGACACATCCTTCCAAGTTATGCAAGATATAAACTGTAATTTAACCTACGCTTCGCGAGTGAATCCCAGTTCAGCTGCCCTAGTATTTGGTATATACTACTAAGTATTTCACAACCACGTTTTAACACAACAAATATAGCTGCTCTATGCTGCACGCGATCCAATTCGGCAATTAATCTAACTTCGTGAGGAGGTGTCCTCGATTGAGTAGGAGTTCGGGAGGGAATCGAGGAAGACCGGTCAATGGACTTATCTATCGAGCTCTCAGAAAAAAAACACAAAAAATATATCCCTAGAAAAAAATTGAAGAGAGGAGCACAATGGGATCATAACGCCTTTTCCAAATAACAATTGAAAGTTGATTAAACGCAATCCCTCGAATGATCACAAAACTGAATATCGAAAACCGTATAAAGAAAATTCTATTTAAAGATATTATTCAATATCTCGTCATTATCGCAAGATATTTGTTTTACTTTTTTTACATTGGCCAACGGAACGAAAATACGATAAAAACAGACGCAAACACTATGCAGACGAACGATTTTAATTTTTTTTCTTCCTCTCCTTCTCTGTCTCTCCTTCCGAACTCGGCCTCATTACGACGTGAATCGATCCAAAAACGATCCGAGGTCGATCGATTCGACGACACCGAGAATCGCGGGTCGCACACCGCGTCGAGTGTTCACACGGATGAAAGAGGGAGGGGTGCTTCGGATGGGTTGAGTGCGCGCGAACTGTCATCACCTGGCACGCCCCTTATCCTTCAGCCCGCGGAGGATAAGGGGGCGAGTCCCGCGGACGGCCATTCACTCCTCCGCTCTCGTCGCCTTAATTAATGCACGTGCAATTCTTCCACGGGACCGGAATGAGAATTAACCTGGGACATTTCTCTAATGACTTCCGAGGGATAACGATTCCTTCGTGGTGGCCTTTATGCGCGAATCTGCGCGCGAGGCTACCTTTGACAGTGCCTCCTCGAGGGAAGAGACGGCTCTCTCTCCGGCAAACTTCATTTCCGGTATCCAAATTATGTTTCCGTGTCATCGGTTGGTATTTCGCAGGAATCGCTCCGTTCCTGCGGTCGTTAGTCGAGGACAGTCACCTCGCGTTGCAGTGCGAACCGAGGAATGAACCTTCCACGGATGAGGAAAATCAGGCGTGAAACGGGAAAGGGAAATGACCGAATAGATGAATTAGACAATGACTCCAATTATTAATAACTTTGAGAAGTTACGATTCTGCTCTAATTATCGTTAGACAGCAAATTATTCTTCGAACTCGTTTAGCCAATAAAGGCTATAAATGTATTTCAAATGTCATTACACTGGCGAAAAATTAGCATTCAAAAGATATATAGGGCATGCCCTCAAAAATAAGTTGCATTAATCTGAGGGGAAAAAATTTAATGCAGATCAAAGTACAAATTGCTAAAATTCTTCATTAGAGCAACCTTATGTATCGACACACCAATCCCAATGCTTCCGCCAGTTATGGCATGCTTCCTTGTAAGACTTCAACAGGACTCTCGTTCAGGTACCTTGTCATGGTCTTTTGACATTCAATGCGTCCAAAGTGGTACTCAAAGGGATTATACTTGGGATGTACTCAAAGGCCCATGAATCGTCACCAGTAGCCACCCATTCTAAAAATTTCGGGTCACTTTGACGGTGGTCCAAGAGGTCCAAGGCAAGATTGTCACACATGCAGTCCTCCGACAGCACCTTGGGAACCATCTTGTCACACCTTTCTCATGGCTAAACATTGAGTAAAAATGCACGCACTGTGGTTTTTTGAATATTGCACTCTTCTGCCAACATCTTGACACTTTGGGGTCAATCAGAATTGAGCATGTGTCTCACCTTTTACACATTTTCATCGCACTTTGTCGTTGATGGATGTACAGGGCATTCCTCATTGTCAACCTCGTCTCAACCCTCTCAGAACATCCTGTGCAAACATAAAATAGGGAATCATTAGGGACGGTTCTCCGTCTCCATAAGAATCCTTAACCATGGTCATGGTCTCCGAACCCAATTTCCTGAGTTTAACACACAATTTTATCGCATGTCATTGTTCCATGGAATGTGGCATCGTGAATTCGTGACATGACCGTTGAACAGGGGTCCAGTCTAGCATCAATCCGCACACTGTCAATGCCCGCAGTTTATTCGCATGGGTCACGTGCCTTTTCCAAAATAGATAACTATTTATATTTTTCATGTTACGGAATCACATGAATGGTGAATGGGAAAGTATATACAGGGTTCGTCCGGAAAATAAGTGTACTGACTCCTGGGCTGGGCGCGCCGCTCCAGGCCGCTCCAGGCGCGCCCAGCACCGCTCTGACGGGCTGCGATTGGAGGGGGGTATGTTGGCAAGCGACGCTGAAAAAGACAGTCGGCTCTGAGCTGTGGTGTAGTGAGGAGCTCTGTTAACGCGAACCTCCACGCTCGACCCACGTCACGGAACGCGATGCCGAAGTTTTTGGAGCAGCGTTCTTCCATCAAATTTGCAGTAAAGCTTGGGAAATCGTCCACCAAAACTGTCGGTATGATTAACCAGGCTTACGGGGAGTCAGCCATGTCCAGAAACATTATCTTTCGGTGGCACAAGATGTTCGTGGAGGGCAGAGAAGACGTCGACGACGAGTCTTCGAGAGGTTCCCGATGATGCCTTCGCGGGAGCGTTCCAGGAATGGGAACGCCGCTGGAACAAGTGTATCGACTCACAAGGGTCCTATTTTGAGGAATATTAGCTTAAGATATGTAAAAGTGTAATAAATTTTTTTTCCTGAGCTCAGTACACTTATTTTCCGGACGAACCCTTTGGGTTCAGCAAAGCTATTTTGGGTTCAGCAAAGAATAAAAGCACATACAACAAGGGTGAAACAAACATCGAAAAAAATGTGGATTCTCAGCAGAAAACCATATGATAATATACAAGTTGAGAATGCTTCAACATTTGTAATAAGAAGCAATGATGTCTTCATTAAACACTTAAATGCAATTCCACTTGTGCGTATCATTTCGTAGTTAAGACTATCCATGACTAAAACAAATCACGAAGAAACAAACAAAGACTTTGCGCTTCCACAGGAAAGACTATATACCTGTATTATGTCGAATAGTTCCGTTACACTGCAGCATCACCTGGACTTTTGCTGCAGCGAATCGAAACTAGTCAACAATATTAATCTTTCTTGTGGAAGTGCTAAGTCTTTGATTCTTTCTTCGTACTTTGCAAATGTATTTCCTAAAAGTATGTCTCAGCAATCTCTCAAATCGGTTCATTCATTTACATCAAAGGCTTCATTCCGAGGATTTATGCATAAAGTTTACTTGAACAATAATTAATTATGCTGAAAAAAATACGTGATGAATCTACACATGCAAAAATGCAAAACTAAATCATAAGTATCGACCTCAACCCTCTCTCAAATCCCAATTAGAATATATGTTTGAGAAGGAAATACTTTGTGCTCACCTAGTTACCTCGACTTATTCAAAGTTTTCTGCTCAAAATTGACGTCCCCGCATAATAAAACCAGTCTGCTTTTTAGTAACAACGAAATTTTATCTTTAAAATTAAATCTTTTGGCTTACATTTGTCGAACTCTAATGCGCGGAAAATCTAAGTCATTCTACATAAATTTTCGTGCGAAGAAAAGAGAAAATGAGAAAAAATATAGGGTAGATGTGGTTCGATACAGGTCAAATATACCTCCTCAGTGTAATTAGTAAGGGTATTGAAAATATTGTATGGGTAAGGCTGATGGAAAGCCCTTTCCCTTTAGTGGCAGGCGCCTGGATAGCGCCGGCAGCTCCTAATGACGTATCGGCACTCGCTCTCCCTCCCTGCTCATTTTTCCTTCCGCTCTAAATTCCGCTCACCTCCTCCGCCGAAAAAAAGGAAGAACGAAATGCGATCCTTGAAACCTGTCCGTCCATTCTATTCATCTCTGCGAAGGGCGCTTCTTGGCGCGGTCTTCTATGACGCCACGCACTGGTATTCGCCACGAACCACTGAGCGTGGAAACGGAAGTTTTTTACGCAAGAATGGATAGCTCAGGGAACATCGCTCGTATTCATAGTGATATGTTCACCGAGAATGATTTTTATTTCCCAAAAAAAGGATGGATATGAATTGAGGCCAAAGATGTCGCATTGATTACTGATTTCCTGCTTACGTATCAAGAAATACGTATATGAAAATACCTGCATATACAGGTAACCTTTTTTAAGCACTAAAATGAATCTCAGCAATTTACGACAAACTTAACCTGCAATCACCGTAAAGGAAACTCTGACTGGTCTTTTAAATACGGAAAGTGGATACTAAATCACAGAAATTGAAACGTCTTAATTACAGGGTCTGCCCCAAAGGTAGTATCATTAATTTTTCCCGGATAGACTGACGGCGGTTTCTTTGGCTGGGTTTGAGAGACGGGAGTCTCAGGAAAGGTCAAAGGCCGGTGGCAGCTGGCTTCCAGTCTTTGCGAAATGCGGACTGTTCGTTTGCAAAACCTCTGTAACATGGCCTCGTTACGCTCCTTCATGGGCTGGCTATTAGAACAGCACTACGTCCTCAAACTTTACATGAAACTGGTCCAAACCCTTTCTAGAGAGTAGAGAAAATCTTGAACATGCCGAACGTTCAAGACGACCTTCGACCTCAAAAAGGGACGAAAGATCATGGCCAGAAAACGTTCTTTTGATTTATGAATTTTAACATGGCGTTTGGGAAAAGCTAAAAAACATAATTAAAGCAGAATACCTGTATAAGGGTTGACGGAATAAATAGGCACCATATTGAAAACTTGTCCAAAGACGGAGCAAGCAGAAGTATGGTTAACGGATACAGAATCTCAGAGTCATTACTTCATTACGAAATGACGAACCAAATCGTGTGGTTGGTTTCAGACACTGGAATGAGAGCAATATTCCATGGGGGGCAGATGAGCGTGAGATTATATAAGTATGTCAGGATCGGGAATTGAAACAGAAAAACATATACTTACGTTAAACATGATAAGATACATCTTTTGGATTTATAAATATTGAGGGGACGCTCGGTGATGAGTTAATGCAAGCGCCGGAGAATAAAGGGAGCAGGCGGATGCAAACTAGAGAGCATGGGATCTACTCAAAATTAGGGCATATATAAAAATAATTAGTGTATTAGTAGTTGGTGACTGGAAAACCGGATTAACAATGCAGTATAATATCTGATATATAGTAATTTACAGGTCGAAGAAATTAGAGCGAGTTAGGAGGGAGAAGTCGAAGGTCAGAAATAAATTCAGGCGACAAGCCAGTCAAGTCAGATTAGCGATTATTGAAACCTTAGATACTCAGTCAAGCAAGGGATGAGATCCTCATTAGTTGTATCACAGAATTAATATAAATTATAGGCGGTGAAGATAAAACATAAGTTGGCGGAAGTAATGGATTCCTCAGGAAGCTAAATTAAAAAAAACTTCCATGAACGACCCTACGAATGAAAGAAAGAGGAAGTCTTTACAAAGCGGGAAAAATAAAATATATGCTGTTCTGAGGTACTACAACGACTGTAAAAAAATAAAATGCTGGTAAAAATACCTGATATATTTAATATAATGTCAAATAAACTGAGGGGATTACACTCTCTTTGAAAATAAATTAAGAAATAGTCAAATTGAGTAGTTTCAGTCGTAATGTGATGGAAACCGAGCATAATGAAAAATGGAAAGAAGCCATGTTCCAATGGATTAAATTTTATCCGGTGGAAAAGTACTACTATCAGTTATTCAATGAAAAAATGGTTTATAACGAATATGTAACATACGCAAACAAATATTGTATTTTATCTTAATCAATAAAATATCTTGTATTTTTAGGGGTCTTAATTACCAAGGGGATCGGGATTGCACGTTAGCTAACGTACTAGCTTCCCATCGAGAGGGCCCGGGTTTGAATCCTGGAGAGGGCAGATATTTTTAAGTTCTATCTCAATCCCTACTTGAGGTACTTTGTAAAGAGTACTTTGAGTGAGTACACCGTCCGTCGGATGGGACATTAAACTATTTGACCCTTAGTCTTTTGTTAAGAGTGGCCAACGCCATGTTTCTCTCCACCCTTCCTCCTTTCCCATCCATACATTCAAGGTACTAATGCGGAGCTGTCGGCCACCTCCATCAAAACTGCAACTACTGAATTATCAAGACATTGCAGAAGTCTCTCTTAGTCTCGTGAATGTCCACTTTCCTCCGAGTGTTGATGGAATAATTTATTGCAATCAAGAGAAAGATCCGAAAAAATGTTATTATTTATACCAAATTTAATGCCAATGAAATTTGTTTCAGTCGCCACTCATACACCCGTAGCAAATTTTTCGAAGAAATAATAGAAGCCACACAGTTAGACATATGACTAAAGTATTCGGAAAACCTCCGAATTTCTGCGGCTTAAATGGCAAATCAAATGTTGAATGACCTCTGGTTAACTCAAACGCATCAAGAAAGTTCACGAATGATTACCAGAAATTATCAGAAGTGACCTCAGACTAATCCTTCTAACCTCCGGTAAGCAATCCATTAAATCTAATTTACTTTGGCAACGCTAATTGGATCGTATGTGTAAACTATTTAATTGCTCGAAATAAAAAAAATCTCGAAAACTCTCGAAATTGACTCAATTGGTTAAAAATCTCATTTGGACTCTCACCGCGTAACGCCATGAATAGTGAGCATCAGCTTTCAGAAAGCCCATTATGTATATAATGAATACTGCGTCCCAAAACGCAAACGCTGAGCGGAAGTAACACTCATGGTGGAGCACAAACAACCTTGAAAACACCCAAAAAGGAAGTCACCGCCACAAAAAGTATCTTTCTGTGAAACTAATTTTTTAAACTCAAAGTTTAACATTAGAAAAACATTTATTAATTTCAAACAAAGCGATTGCCCCCAAAATATTAATTTAATATTATTTATTCTCATGAATATCAAGAATTCCTACCATCAAATGCCCTCGATCCAGGTGGAGGACGAAATTATTCCACTAATGAAGGAAAATATGGAAATTGTATTTCTCAGGCTTTTTCCAGACTATTCCTCCACCACCGATGACTACAAGTTCAATTTCATTAAGTACAAGTGCCCATAAATATGCTAATAATATTTTAGCTATTTCTAAAATGCCTCAATATCGTTCAATCAGTACATCCCTTGATCTCGACACATACTTTTGCCAGCGGTTTTTCCACGACTCGAAGGCTCAAAGGTAGGCAGATTTCGGAAGGTTCATAAGATTATGCTAGCAAGCTTCTTTGACGGCACTTAGGATCCAATGGTTGTGTCCTTTTGGGAATAGGAATTAGGATCTACTGGTGCCACGTTGGGACTTTAAGAAGGTTGGGGAATCGTCGCGATGTCGTTGCAAAAGGTCTTCGCAAGCAGACACTCGACTCTGCTCTTGGTCGTCCGTCCAAAGACCTTCGGGAGGACGAGTTTAGCGCAGAACTTTCGCATCGCCAAATTTTCAGTGATTATGTTGTGCACTCTCATCAATGCCTATACGATCAATTATTTATAAAAACCTTGAATCGCAGTAACAGGCTGGATACTTCCTCACGTTACTATTCGACTGCAAATCATACGTGCTGTTGGTGAATCTCCCCCGAAATTCATGTTTTTCATTCTTTCTATAGCTCAAACTTAGCCGGATGAGACATTTTCCTGTTCTCCCATGCGTGTGAATAACACCATTCATGGAAAGCATTGGTGAGGGCTGCTGAGGCAATTATGAAGGACTTGTCAAAGTATGGTTTCTATCATCTTCGAACACTGGAAACAAAGTGCATTGCATCTAAAGGAAAATAATTTGAATAAGTACAATGGAACTGATGGGATGACCAAAGGAATGTTGCTAAAAAAATGAACATTCTGCATTGATTATCTGTAATATATATGGTATTTACACGCTCTAAAATATTTTTCTTGGCAAGATAAATTAGTTAAGAAGGCAATACGAAAGTTAAACACGGAATACGTCGGCATCATGATCTATCGTGGTGAAGACGATACATTCAACTATAGCGATTCACGTTTAAAGATAAACTTTGATAATTTGTACATTTTCCAAACAGTCAGAACGAACATTACATTAACTTTTCACTATAAAAAGATATAGATTGACGGAAATTATTTTTTCCTTACCACTTGCCAAAGATGAATATCACCTCCATGACATTTTTTTCAAATGAATAGTTTGCTGATTGAAGTAATATTCCAGAATGTTGGGGTAATGCTTGCAGCTTCATACATCTACGTCTACATAATACCCCGCAAGCCACCGCAAGGGCATGTGGCGGGGGGTGTTAGGTCTCCACCCGTAAAAGGGAACAAAACCACATTCAAAACTAACACATACACGCAAACCAGTACCCACAGTGGTGCATGCATTCCTACCAAAATCCTTTCATTCTACACGCATGCAAATACATATACTATCATCTAACGAATAATTACACCTTAAGATGCGGTAGGAAATTTATCCAATAGCGTGCAAGCTAGATTTTGAAAAGTAGTAAGGCGAAATGCCACTACCACATGGACATGCAACGGTCCTCTCCCCAAGGACACAGGTAGATAGATAGATAGATAGATAGTGGTCTTTATTTGGGCGAAGGTAGAGACCGTGACCCAACGCTTTCATAGACAAGACAGGGCAAATAAAAGACGTTCACACCACGTCATGCTCATGAAGCATTCATAGTTGAAATAAGAGATACCTTCCCTTTAGAGTAGTAGTTTTTAGTGGTAGCGACCGACAGCTGAGGTCATTTGCGCTCTTCCCTTCACACCAATTTCCTCCTCACGCATTTTGTTTTCTCCATATAGGAGTTACTCTAATTCCTCCTTCAGCAAATTTCACATTTATTTCTTCTCACCTCCTTTCTTCTAACCCCCCTCCGCCCCCCCCCCCCCGCTCACCTGGTTTTTTTTTCGTCCCAAAAGTGGAGAGAATGGCATTAGCATCCGAAAGCCTCCTCTGGTCCCAAGAACCGAGCGACACCTCGCGAAAAAAACCTCATTCCCCTCCTCCTCCCCCCCCTCTCTCTCTCTTGTGCGCAACGAGACCACTCACTGCCAGTCCCTCCCCCCCTCCCCCCTCTACCCTCACCTCTCTATCGATCTTGCTTTTAAACAGGCGCGTGCTCTACCCAGGGATTTGGAAATAAATCCAACAAAGGTTTTCTCCGTCTGGAAGGCGCGAGGTGGAGATGGGTGAGGAGGAAGTGGGTGGATTAGTAGGGTTTTGCGAAGGGGTTCAAATTACCCCTTCCGAGTGACTTTAAAGCGTGCCCTACACAGGGTACGTCGTGGAAGAAGAAGAAGAAGAGAGAGAGAGAGCAGAAGAAGGATCCCCAGATTAATCTATTTGGACATCATCCTCCCGCCGTGACTCTGCCCGCAGTTTTTATAACCACTCAGAGACCGACCGCCGACCCGCAAGCCCCTCCTCCTTTCCACAAAGATCCCTCCTGCCCACTCTGCATAGTTAATCGCACCCTTTCTACCAAACGTACGGCTTTGGTCGAACCGTGAGGGAACCGGTGTGGGAAGGGGGGGGAGGAGGGAGCGAGGGGGAAGAGGGACGGTATGGGGGGTTACGCCACCCTTGAATTCCCAAATCACTCCACGCCCTCCCTTCCACCCTCCACCGACGGTATCCCATTAGCTGCCTCGAGACAAATTAGGCCCCATCGATTCATAGAATCCCCGCTAATGAAATCAACCCGCCCGCCCCCTGTCACCCCCTCACCCCACCCCCCTTCAAGAACTCCTTCAGTCGTCCCACCGCCGTTTCTGGCCGCATCCCTCCACCCTCCTCGAAGGGTTTTCCCCTTCCCCCGCTCCCCTTCCCCCCGTTCCATTATTCAGCGCAAAATCACGCCGTTTCAACGCTCCGCAGTCAGAAGGTTTAAGGGAATGAGGGTTTGGGAAGAGGGCAGGGCGAGGAAGGGGGGGAAGGGGTTCTTGGGGATTGGGACGGAGAGGTCCGATCCCGCTCCGCAAACGTCACTTGTTTCTTTCTCTCCGTCGGAGGTGGCTGCAGCTTCGACGGCCCCCGTTGCTTTTGCGGGGGAATATGGGGAGGGGGTCGAGGAGGAGAGGGGGTCGCGGTGCGTCTGGGAGGGGGCTAGGGTGTGTGGGTTTCCCTTTGAACGCTTCGCGGAAAGTTTCGGTTGCGCGAGTTCAGAATTCGTGAGGCTACGGTCGCTGAAAGGAACCGGATTGGGGGAAGGGAGCGGGGCTCGACGGAGCCTCCCCTTCCCGAGGGAGTGCTGGAGTGGCTTCAGGGGGGGCAGGGGTGGCAGGCGACAAGGCGTGAGGTTCTGCCTCCTCTCTCCGCTACGAATTTTATCGGATATCCTCGCTCTTGCCAAACATACCGAATATGGTCTCACTCACCGGAGTTCTGTTTTCAATATCAGTCAGTTTGCCGATTTTAGGAAGGTTTTGAATGGATGCTCAAAATTATTACGCAACATGGAGACCCTCTAACGGACTTTTAAAATGGCAGGAAGCAAATATATATACAAAATCCTGCCGTTTGCGGTCATTTAATCATTTTGCTCCATACACTTTGGATACTATTTTATGCCATCTGAAAAGACTCCACCCATACGTCTTGTTTAGTTACAATTCCCTCTACCAACTTGTATTTTCTCACTTCACTATCTTTCAATAACATGGGACTGCCGTTTATTGAATGTAGTCCTCAGTTCAATATATCTTTCTCAGTTTTTCAAGTTTCTCCTTCCATCCCTCGTCTCTCTCTGTTTGGGGGCACGCCATTCGCTGCCTGCCTGCTGCGGTGCGTCACATTCCCTGCCTGTGCCTTTGAGGACGATCACCATGAGTTGCATGTCCATGTGATTGTAGAATTTCCTCCTCTTATTCTTCAGTTCTGGATGAAATGTCTTAATATTGGTGGACGCCTTGGATTGGGTCTTCCTCCTTCATGTATACAAATTTGTACACTGTTTCATAGATTGTTAACGAAAGTATTTCCCCTTCCTCTCCCATATCTTCCCTTATCACTCACCCTTTCTATCTGGTGCTTGCACCCCCTGCCACGCACCTTTTTGGTGGATCGCGGGGTGTCGACTTCGATGAACATCTCCGACGACTTCCTTCATCAAACTTCCCTCAAAGGTCCCCCGTCTCTTCGCGTGTAATGACTCTCACTTCTCTGATTCCTCTTCTTCTCCATTCATTTTATGCCCTCTCCCATTGTTCTTCAGGAGAGTTTTAAGACAAGATCTGGTAAATAAAAGATGACACTTTTTTTATCACGCGCAAACTGCTTGACGGATCAAAACCAGTGAAATGATGTCGCCCTATTGTGGCGTCTGTGGCAAGTAAAACACCACCTTGCCTGAGGCTCTATCTTGACTTGTCTCCGCACAACAGCGATTCTTGTCTGAGTTTGCACACCCTTGTTGGGCAAATTATTGTGTTGGTGAGAATGAAGGTGTTGCATGCGTGCATTGAATTTTTGTTTTTACCACGGCAAAAGTGCAACTGAAACTCATGAAATGATTAAAGAGGCATTCGGAAATGGATCAATGAGTCTGGGACAGTGTTAGGGAAGGGAGAGGGTGGAAGAGGTCATTTTCCCCATGACCAAAAAATACCCGAATGTTGCAATCGAACGTGAAGGTGATGTTGATCGTTTTCTTGGATTGGGAAGGGATTATTAATCATGAATATCTCCCCAAAGGACAATAAAGAGTATGGGTCGCACTATTTAGAGATTGTGAGGAATATAAGATACGTCAAATTGCGGAAGAGGCCATAAATGTGGAAAAGCAAGTCTTGTTGCTTTCATCACGACAATGTAACGGCGCACACATTGATTGATACCGAGGTTTTGGTCAAATACAGCGCACCGGTGATGTACCAGCCAGCCACCCCAATCCACGAATCTTTCTTTAGCGGGCTATTCCCTATTTTTAAGTTGAAATCCACCTTCAAAGGACGCCGATTTGAAACTATTGAAGACTTCCAAAAAATTTTACCGCAGACTCAGAGGCTATCCCGAAAGAAGCGTTTCAGGCACTATTATAAAGCTGAAAAAAACGTTGGGAGCTTTGTATTGGTAGACAAGGGATGTATTTTGAAAGCGATAAGCTTGATTAAAGGATGATGACTGATAAAATCAAGTATTTATTCAAACACTCTCATCTTTTATGAACAGAATGTGTATCAAACAATGCATCGCAAAAGAAAATAAACGGTAACACCCACCACAGAGAGGTTTTTTCATTTCCTTTGAAACTATTTACAAATACTTTTCCCACGAATGGAGATAAAAGAGGAGGCGTTGCCCGATGAAATCGGAGAAATTAGAGCAAGGTTTCAGGGGATGTTTGGGTAACATAAAACAAGATTGCCACCTTATATGCAATCAGAAAATACCTATGCTGTGGACGGGGAATGTTGAACTGAGCTTTGATGGAGGATCGCCCGGAGAGGGGTGAAAAGTATCCATAACTTGTACGGGGCCATGGTTCTCAACGAGCTGAGTTGACACGATGAAAGACCTGGGTGGAAATAATCCTCTCCGCAGTGGAAAAGTGAATGCTCTCGGGCGTCGTCCGAAGTCGACCCCCGCGCGCGCGGCATCGCCATTACTGCTTCGCAGGATCAGGGCCCTAGTAACCTCGTGGGAACTCCGCAACCCGCCCCCCCCTCTCGCTTGGGTAGAGGACGGTGCTCAAGGTGAAGCAAGGACCTAGTGCGGATGCGGTGTGCGAGTGCGGATCACCACCGGGTTGCATTCCACAGGGGTGTGGCGCCGGCCCTCCCAGGGATGCAAGGGATCGATCCGGAGTTGTGGTGATCGATAGCCCGCCATCGATTTTCCGGCGCTTCCGCTATCGTAGGGTGGACCTCTCCGGGCCTTGATTCAGGACCGCGGCTCGAAGCGCGGAGGGAGATGGAGAGCGATAATGAGAACGCGTGAATTGTTTTCCCTTTCGTTAATCCGTTGACGAAATTACGGCGATAAATTAGGAGAGTTTGGGGGAGCTGAAGTCAAAAAGAAAAAAACCAAGAATCCAATCGCCTTGATGCACCTTAAAAGTTAATTGATCATCAATTAATGAATAAAATTACTAAATTACATGTATCAATTTCACATGAATTGTACTAAGAAAATTATTTTTTAAATTAACAGCATTGATCTGGTTGAAAGCATCACGAAGGTGATCATCCTCTACTAGTATTCAGAAAATGAGATGTTTAATAAGTATTTTGGTGAATATAAAAGGTTTGTATAAAATGTTTCGGTAGAAACTTTTTCCTGTCGTGTGCGTGAAGTGCTGAATTCATACCGTCGTGTTTAAACGTGCGCGTGATCGCAGATCGTATTTGCACTGATGAGATGACAGGGTAGACACCATTATCACTGAAAATTTGGCGTGGAGAAAAATCTGCGCTAAACTCGTCCTCCCGAAGGTCTTGACGGATGACCAAGAGCAGAGTCGAGTGTCTCTGCTTACGAATATCTTCTGCAATGGCATCACGGGATTTTCTGTTGAAGCGCACATTTTTAGAGTTCACAGTAGTAGTAGTAGTAGTTTTGAGGGGAGGCGACCGACAGCTGAGGTCATTTGCGCCATAGGGGATGGATAGGAAAGGGTGAAGGGTGGAGAGAAACCCGGCGTCGGCATTAGCCTACTCTTTACGAAAGGCGCCAAGGGGTCCGCAGCTTAACGTCCCATCCGACGGACGGCGTACTCACTCAAAGTGCCCTCCACAAAGCACCTCAAGTAGGGATCGAGATACCTCTGAAAAATATTCAACACCGCCGGGATTTGAACCCGCGCCCTCTGGTGGGAAGCCAGTACGTTAGCCACCGCACCATCTCGATCCCCTAGATATATCGCGGAGAGTAGGTTATTCTAGGCAGAATAGGTATTTTATTGAGATAGTAATTAAGTTTAATAATATGAATGTTGTAGTAGTTTATTAACAGAGGTAATTATAATGATGTGTTTTGTTTATATTGCAAATGTAATTCAAAGTGGCCAACAGAAATCATTCTCTGTCATAATCTCCGTGTATATTACGCTATCGAAATTTTAATTGTTCTCTCATTACATCTACTGCATTAAAATTTAAATATGTATTTAATTATTACCATACTTGCTTTCGAAGAATAATAGCGAGAGGTTTCAATCGAATATCACCAAAACATTACCATATTTGTAACTCAAACTGTTCTTGAAAATTGGTGCACGCCGTAAGGTAAAATATTGAAATAAAAGCAAATACATTATAGCATACAAAAAATATGAAGAAAAAAGTGGTGTTATGTTTTGATTGCAAAGTTTGGCTATTGAAACTAAGGAAATTAGTCAAGGTAATGGGGAGCTGCAAAAATCAATGCTCTGATTAATAAAATATCTATGGGGGCGATATACGTATAAATGAAATATTTTACAGTGATTCCATTAGTGAAAACATTGTGCAACGCAGATCCTCGGGTTATTAGTCAGGAGGAAAAATAATCCAAATTGAAAATGCCACTGCAGAGTAATCTGGATTAATTAAAATTTGCAACCATGGATCATTTGGATTAATATCTTGAGAGTAATTTAGGCATAGCAGGAATAACGAAGGACATGGATCCAAACTTGAACGAAAAAAAATATCATTAAATTAATGACGACGTAATTAAAAACGTCATCAAGAAAATATAAACTTGTGAATAAAAAACCGATTTTAACTCACGCACATAATATTATTATTATAAGTAATCAACCACTTTAGGTGGGTTTTGGATGGGCAAACTATAAAATAAATATCTTGATTCTCATAAAAAAAACATAAATCAACATTATACTCCACAACGAAACCCTTTTCTCCTCCGAAAAATTGCTTCATCCCGTCCAACATACTTATCCTATTCCTGCCATTTCCTCGTTTGCCTTACATTCTCCCCTCTATCGCAGTCTTCGACTTCACATTGCCAATCAAAATGCTTGTTTCTATCTCTCCTGCCTCCTTATGATTTCTCCCAACAATTCCATCTCGTGGCCAACCATACCTAGCACTTCCTCGTTTGTTTTCCTTTCCGTCGGTAGAAAAGCGCGTCGTCAGTGTGGCTCAGTATCAGCTTAGGTGCAGATGTCCAGCCACTTAAAGCGTTCTCACCATGTGCCTTCATTTACTCAAACCTGCGGGGAGCAAACTATCCTTTTACTGCCGCTCTGAAACATGATCTTCTTCCAATGAATTAATATTGTAAATTAATTATATAACTCTATAAATTGTTTTTGCCCGAAAAATAAATAATAATATTCCTAACAATACACTCATATATATTTATATATGTATATTTAAGTATATTATTATTATTATTAGGTAATCTACCGGTTAAGATATGTTTTTAGATGGAGAAATCTACTAAATAAAACATTTTGTGACTCCTAACAAAACACAAAATCCAGCATCATACTCTATATCAGGTCCCTCTTCATCTATGAGTACTTTCTTCCTCCCTTCATCCCGTCCAACACCACTATCCTGTTCCTTCCCTCTCCTCTTTTGCCCAACATTCTCCCCTCTATCATAGTCTTCAACATCCCACTGCCGGTCAACACCCCCTTCATCCACTTTTCCTGCCTCCATAGGATTTCTCCCAACAAGCCCCTCTCTTCGCCCACCATACCAAGTACTTCCTCATTTGTTTCTTCTCTGTCCATTTCACCTTCTCCATTCTTCTCCACACCCACATTTCAAAAGCCTCCAATCTACGTCTATACTCCTGCTTCAATGACCAAGTTTCCGCACCGTACACGGCTACGCTCCATATCAAAGTTTTACGAGTCTTTTCTTAACATCCTTACTCAACGTCCCCGTCATTAACTCCCTCCTTGTGAAAGCCTCTTTGCCTAGCGCAATTCTTCTCCTTACGTCCCTACTACTTCGACCGTGTTGGTCCAAAACACTACCGAGATACGTAAATTGTTCTACCTGCTCTAGTTTTTGCCCTCCTATTTTAATTTTAAGCTTAGCCTTTTTCTTCCTTGAAAATCGCATAACCTTTGTTTTATTAATATTTATTCTCATCCCATACCTGTCGCACTGAATTTCCAATTCACTAAGCAATGCTTGCAGCCCCTTGGCTGACTGACAAACTAACGCTTGGTCATCAGCAAACCTAACTGATTTTACGAATTGCCCGCCCACTTTCATTCCTACCTCCAGTTCTTCCCATGCCTCTTTAATTAAATATCATGCCTCTCTTTAATTAATTCCCATGCCTCTTAAATTGCATACAAGTTGAACAGCAGCAACCCTGCCTTACACCTCTTCCTAACACTGTCCAACCGGACTCCCCGTTCCCCACTCGTACCTGAGCAGTCTCATACATGTACAGGTTGCAGATTAGCCTCCTTTCCCTCCAATCTATTCCTAATTTCTGCAGAATACTCATTAGTTTTTCCCAATTCACTCTATCAAACGCTTTTTCGAAATCTACGAAACAGGAATATATATATATATATATATATATATATATATATATATATATATGTATATATATATACACACACACACACAAACACAGACACACACACCCTGCTCTGTCGAATACCCCTACTATAGACATGCAGAATGTTTAACAATGAAGCAGATAGAATGTCTGAACGTGCAATGAAAACTAAGGAGGATTATAGAATAGTCTGACGTGAGAATGTGAGATAATGATGATAACGATTTGATTATGGTAGGAAGGAATTAAGATTAATTTTTAGAGATATGATTGTAGTCGAAATAGGAAATGTAGCCAAAGAATGAATAAAGAGTATAGTAAGAAAGACTGCATCGCTCTATTAATGCTTTCCACTGAATGCTTGCGTTCGTAACATTATCACGAGCCAAAATTCAGTTCCCAGCCTTGATCATCCGAGGGAACGTTGTTATAACTCCGAAATGACTTGTAAATGGCGAGGTTACCGTGACTGGAACGATATTACTTCCATCTAGTTTCATCTTCAGTTACCGCTCTAGTTTCGCAAGATAACCCAATTTGCGAAGCTTTCCTTTAAAATAGAATTATACCTACTCTTTGTAAATTATTTAGTCAACTTAATAAGAAAGTGGTATAATTTATGGCCAAGGTTATTCGATCTACTGATCGAATCGCCTTGAAAAAATTCACTATAGGGACGGTGTGGGTGAATGGGCTCTAATCTAATTAATGTTTTAACAATTTCGATTAATGTTCCGCCACAGTCCTCAATGTTTTAGGAATGCGAGGAGATTAAGGTAGGTTTAAGGTTTCTTTCCACACCCGAACAGCGAGGGCCGGGGGGTTGCGTGGCGAAGTGTGGGTGCGAGGGTGAAACCCATCATTCTCCTTTATGCGCCAGAAGCCATGAGGACGTCTTCTCCGAGAGTGGCCACACTGCGTGCAAGTAGGGCCGGCCAATCCTTTTCCTCGTGATTCGTGGGCAAGTGTACACCATTCAAGGGCCTGGAAAGACCCTGCTGTCGATAATCAACTCGTTGTGCACCACTCTCTTGCATACGGTAGGCTCAATTGGGGGTTAACTTTTTAGTCTCTGAAAGCGACAAATTCTGTCAGGCGTGCGTGGGGAAAGCGGTGGTCATTTCAGGAGCGAACGATCATCCATGGAAAAGGGATCACCGTCGGAGGCGAACTGAAAAGCAATAAACGCCTTAATGACACTGCTATAAAACTCGTCGGTAAGAACACATCTCCGGGACTCTTGCATCCCTGTCAACGGCTCTCTGATGCCTCCCTCACTCCTGCTGCATTGTAATCATACGGCTCTCAGAGCTACCCTTGTCAAAGGATAATTCAGCTAGAAACGACTTTGCCCTCGATCCTAATTAGTCCGAGACCACCTTCACTGACGTGGGCAGTTAATGAGCTTTTTTCAGCATCAACGACGTTGACATATATACTCCGCGAATCACCAATAAGGTATGTGGCAGGGGGTGCAAGCACCAGGTGGGAAGGGTGAGTGATAAGGGAGGATATCGGAGAGGAAGGGAAAAAAATCATTAAAAAACTGACAAACAACGTGCACATTTGTATACATATGCTGGAGGAAGGCTTTATTCAAAACAAGGGTTAATTTATCGAAGAAATTAGGCCAATGTTTTCCATAATACCAAACCAATTGCACTTTGAGGATCTAGATAGTCTTCTGGCGACTGATGGAGGGAGGGAATGGCACTGGGGTTTTCTCTTGGGAAAATGCACTCGTTCATAACCAGAGGCCAACCCATAGAGGATAACGGTGCTGCCTTCGGTCGCCAAAAACGGATTGAATCTTCTGCTTATTTTGTATAATTCTTGAGTGACCTGCTGCATCTCAATTGATTCTTCATTGGCAAGCCACATGCCGAGGAACTTTGCCCCATGTCAGTCCAGCGAAAGCCTAGAATGACATCATTTCTGTCCGCCCACCTACTCACAATCTCCTACTTTATGCAAAATTGAATAAAGCACGATGTTACCAGAGCAAAAACTTCTTTTCCCTCGAAAATGTTTACTTCAACAGCATAAGCCCTTGCTATCAATCTTTGATCGGCGTCTTCAGAAAGCAGTAAGCCATTCATAGAGGTAATTATCAATCTTCATGGGCGGATTTGTTAGGTTTGCGATGCATAAATGACGAATTAGATTAGCTCATCTAGGTCGAGATGTGGGAATCATCCACCCCGACTTCTGTTTCTAGATGCGTTAGCTTAATATAGGAATCCCTTTCTCCCTGCCGCGCGAACGTGTCCTACATGACAGACTAATGAATGGAGTGCAGAAGTAGAATATTTTGAGTAACCCGCAGTAATCAAACCTGAAGGTTGTTTTCATAGGTGAGGATGGAGCTCACCTAGTACTAGACTCTCTATGGTGGAGAAATTCCCGCATCATTTCCAATCCCACTGCCGCCTGAGGCTTCCGAGGAATATGTAGCACTGGAAAACATTCGCACAGCTTGAAGGAAAGTTAGATTGGCCAAGAGGGGTCAACTGGTCAGTTGCCTGGTACCCTACCCACTGGACTATTTTGAATCATATTCCTGTGTGTCTGTCGCAGGATAAGACCACGTTATTTCCGTATTTCAGAAAAAAATCCATATGGAGAAGTAAAGAAGTTGTGATTTGTGATTAATTAGCGATTTTCTTATTAACGTGGTCGTCCATCTGGATGTTAAACTTTCCTCGATTCTAGAGAGGGCGTGACGTGTTAATACTGCCTTGAAATGGCTCTTGACGTACCCTGTCAGTTTGATATATCAGTTGATTGGTTTATTTACGACAGAAAATGCAAAAAGGGAATCAAATACGCATGTTTGTAAGAACTTCAGGGCGCGGATGTTATTCGGTGATGCTGAATGCACTCCTAATTTTATTATTTCAACTGAAAAAGACCCTGACTATATTAAAATTAAGCTAAAATTATTATATTAAATGTACAAAATTGATTAAGTAAATACTAATTATTAAATGCGTTGATGTCCTGGTGATGTTAGCATTTGCCATTCGACTTCTTGAAAAATACACTTATTGATTGGACATGAGAGGAAGTAGAGCTATGCTATAGTTTTAGTGAAACCCCGCATTGATTACAAAAAACATTTAAAAAATTGAGGAGAGAGTTCTGTTTTTGAGGAACAGAGCTGCATAGAGAGTTAACATCCTGGCTTTATTCCTTGGGTGAATGAGAAATAAGTCGAAAGAAAATGCTCCAAATTCGCCACGTACGTGTGTGTAGCCTCGCTATATAACATTTCGATAATGCTAATGAAAGTAATACCGTAACCTATTTTCTTCGTTACCCGTATAAATATGGGTGCATGAATCGATCAAAGGCTTTACCCTGACTAAGGGATAGGACGGCTGAATTACTAGAAACTGAAATAGAATCGAAAATTAACCGTCCCATAATGCAATAGCATGGTTCATAAGACTTCACCTGAATAAGATCACCTGTGATTGCTTTGATGATAAGCCTTAGGGAATAACTTACGTGCCCAACATTTGTGATTGAAAGCGACCTCACTTTAATTAGGTCCAAAGAATCAGCACTTTCACTCATAAATGACATCACAAGCGAGGCTACGGTGTTCAGCAGACGACCGTTCTTGAAAACCTTAAAGTATCATACCTGTAAACGGTACATTCACATCCCCCAGAGGTATTCATTAAATGCAACGGTAAGGCCATCTAATCTGGGCGCTTTCTTTTACCTTGGCGCTTTTACCTACTGCAGTAGAAAAGTCATTATATTTAAGTCAGGTTTAAAAGGAATCTGTTTCTGACTCGTCAACATTTTAAGATTTTGATGACGTCTCCATGCAAGGAAATACTTGGACCAACGTCGCAATTCATGGCAGAAAAACGACAATATGTGTATTTCCTTAGAGTTGGAGGTTCAGGTCATTCTATACCATTTACCTTGAGTTTAGTTAGTGGTTTGTTCTAATGTCAAAGTGTTTGACGAGAGATAGATGGTCATGTACCATGTATGCCCATCATCTAGTGGAGATTTAGACCATACCTGGGTGTTCCCAGGTATGGTCTAAATCTTTGAATCTCCCGGGATGAATCAAGCCTACCGAATCCATCCAATATTTGCCTACACATCCACCGCCCAACCCCTTGTCCGTTTCCTTGTCGTCCCTTACCTCTCCTCCTATCACCCTTCCCCACACATCCTCTCCACTCTTCCCCCGAGAACGGTATTGCTAATGTTGGCAACCGTGTCGTCGAAACGTCGAAACTACAAATGTGAGTTTCCCTTCCTTGCGTTTCTCTGTTTGGATGTCTTAATCAAATATTATATATATATATATATGAGATTAAGATATCGTCGTTTTATAGTTTTGTTGTGTTTTTAATGTTGATACAGGTTCCCTAGCGGACATATTTTTCTTTGTACTCTTGATGGTTGGAAGTTATGAGGGAAGTTCTCAAGGGTCATTGAATACATTGGCCCCTCTGTTTCTTCCACGGGAGAACCAGGATGGTGCTTATCAATAGCTCATCGTCGACGAGGACGGAATAGGATCTGTACGTGGAACAGCGATGGGCGAAGTTTGCCACGCGGAGTCGCCTCGGACTCTGCGCCCCACTTAATGTCGACGGACGGAAGGACTGAACAGCCGGGGTGTCGAGGGGTCGACACCATCTTTTATTTTCTTCTTCCTGTCCTCGCTACACCGTCACGCGGCTCACACCGAGCCATCCTGTTGACCTTTTCGTAATTTCATTAGTTTATCATTAAATTCTGGAGGATAGGACGAGGAGGTAAACTTAGGATAACGACACCTTAAAGCAGTCGTCCGTCCTAACAAACTCTTTACACCACTCTGCACGGCGTATATATTCGTGTATAGAGCTCTCTACTCCAGTCTCCATTTTCTCAGCCTTCTCAGCTCCTCCCAGAAAATTTCTGTTGTCTTCAGTCCTTTCAAATGCCTCAATATGTCTTCCTCTTTCTCGAGTCTTGACATTTTATTTTCTTGACAACAAAAAACATCGATCTAACTCACAAAATCTCCATCACTTACCTTTGCCCATTTTATTGTAATTCTATACTTATTGACAACTTACATGGAAGTGATGCTGTCATTAATAGAAAGCAGCATGTAATATAATCAATATTAATTTAATTACAAGGTATCGAAGTGTTACAATGGGTGAACTGGATATAATCAGACCGATTATATTAAATAATATTTCCTTTGGCCGTAATGGATAGAATTAATTAAAATATTGGAAAACATAGAAGGAAATAGAAACGCATGCGCCATCAAACTCTTCCACGGTTGTTTTCTTCTCAATTCAAATTGCTTTAACGACTTTTCTCTATTCCCCCATGGCCCAAAGCCTATTCAGCCTCCTCAAACTTATTCTCGCGAAGACATAGACTCTGGAGCAAGTGTCTAAATGTAAGGGAGGAAAGATTTAAAATACAGAATAATCAGGGCTCAAAAAAACATTCGCCGTTACCGGGATAAGAACCCGGATCCCTCGATGTCCAGCCGAGTGCTTTAGGCAGCTAAGCTACTTCTAAATGTCCTCCGAAACTATGAAGTGAAACTTTTTAAGAAAATATTTATTAAAGGGACGAATAAAACGCTGCCAAAATACTTGAAAAACTTTTCAGTATACATTAAAATTGAGATGTAATAGCAAATAGGAAAAATAAAAACGTGCACTGTAAATAAATAGTTTAGAAAAGCCATGCATAGTGTGTGTTTAACGTTTCGGTGACCATATGATTTATGGTAACATAAAGGGATTAATGCTGGCAATAATGTGACCTGAGGGTTATTTCTTGAATTTTATACTCCACTGTAATCGCCATCAAGTTAGAATTGAAGGGAGGAAAAATATATGGTAGAGTGTTGAAAAAATGCATTTATGAGACAGGGGCGAGTTCCGGATTTCCATTGGGTAAACACGGCCTCGTCCTGTTGGTGAGAGAAGCGAGGGAGGGAAAGTGGGAAAACAGGGAATGGCAAGCGGAAAGGAAGGAAGGAAGAGAGGAGGAGCGAGAGAGGACGGAATGGGATGGAAGCAGGAAGGCCGAGGGAAACCGGGAAGGGAAATGCGGGGGAAGACATAACGGTTAAGAGGCCAGTGGAGTCACCGAAAGAAGCTTGCTTTCCACTTGAGCGGATCTGTGTTCGATCGATTTCCGAGTGGAGGGGGGAGGAAGCGACCCTAGTGGAGCACTGCTTCCCCCCGCGCCTGGCCGTGTCCGTGGGTGGTGGGTGCTTAAGGGGGGGCGTGGGGGGTGGGGGCTAGGCAGCCAAAGTAGCAACCACGGAGAGACGAGAGGTGGCGGGCGAGGTGCAGGGGGGAACGCAGGTTGCGACTCCTTCCCGCTCCCTCGCAGATCACCCTCCATTGTGCCTGTCCCAGGAGAAGTGGGCGGGCAAAAGGAGCGGGAAAAAAGGAGCAGGAGGGGGGGAGGGAAACGAAAATGTGGCAGGAAGGGGGGGAGAGGTTTTTATTTATAGTACCCGTCGGGAAAAATTCTGCCGGCTCACGAGTGAGCGCAAAAATCATGGGGGGGGGGAAATATATATATATAGGTCTGTGTGTGCGTGTTTATATTTGTTTAAATGTATATATATGTATATGTATATATATATATATATATATTTATTTATTTATTTATATATTAATTGAAGGATTCTGCACTCTCGGGTTTCACCGCGTTGTTGTTTAATGCTGACAGCAGCTTATGGATATAAGGAAAGGATATGGATAAAAGGATAAATACATATAAAAGACAAATACAGGAATTAACGAACCACGGACCTACCGTACTATTCCTATGTTTGACTTTCATATGTGTTCCTATCCCGTTTCCTTATATCTCTACCCATGTGAATGAGTATATGTTCGCCATTGGGCGGTGTTTTGAGTTCGAATGTGTATTTGGCCAATGTGGCTCATTTCCTTCTTCTAGCGATGCGTGCCACGAAACGCACTGTTCCTCTACCTGATGAAGTTGCATGATTGCTTTCCCTACTGTCCTTTCCTCTTGAGTTCTCAAAAGCATCAAAAAGCCATATGCAGTTCTGCTTTCCAGAGTTTTGAGTTCCGGAGTAGGAGTTGAGGAGAGGGAGGTTGGGAGCAAGCAAGGCAATTAATGAAACATAGTGGCACTCATCGAATAAGGCATTGCGCATGGAGGCGTGTTTTGGAGACCTGTTGGTGGGGATGGAGATACGCAGAATGAGCTGTGGTTGTTCCTACGGATATTAAATGGTGTAGTGTATTGCCCTAAGCAGAAGGAGGAGCGGATGTTTCATACAGCCGATAGCTACTGCAATGCCGAGAGTTCAGTAGGGGAGAAATGGCAATGAGTTCCGAAAGGATGGGAGCGGGAAGGTGAGGTGGAAAGTATGTGGCCGGCCCGAATGCATGTAGCTTTGTTGGTGGGGCTTGAAAGAAAGGTTCAGTGGATTTGCTATTCGTCGGAAAGTTTGGCGGGACGTCTATACGCAGCGAATGGAGAGGAAGGGAATATTTTAACTTTTAAAAAAATATTTACTTTTATTTTTTGAATTTAAAATTAATATATACATACATACATGGTACTCAGCAAGCCTCCGCCAGGTTATCAGGTAGGTGGTGATTAAATATAAGACTACGCCAATCGGAAAACAGTATTCTGATATCTTATCGTTCGTGGGAAAAATGGCGTCTTAAATTTATCTGTTTTATACTTAATCTCTTGAATTTTACTGCCATGATCTTTCCTACCGTAGTGCAATGGGGATAATCAAACATTTTCAACATCATCAATAAATAGTTCCACTTCCAATTCATGCAACAAATGTTGTCAATAGTTTAACATTCGCTCGGTGAGTGATTCCAAACCAAGCTCCTCTAATAATTGTATACAATACTCAGTTTATAATAGCAACGTTTAACAAATCTAACTCATCTACTCTGCGCGACATCCAATTTGGTATTTACATGTACGACTGTTCCAAAAGAAGTCGTATCAATTTTTTTCCGAATAGACGGACAGTTGGCGGTTTCTCTGGCTAGGTCCAAGGGAGGGAGGGGAGTTTCAGGAAAGGCTGGAAGCTGGTAGCAGTTGGCTCCGAGCCTTTCCAGAGTGAGGATCGTTCGTTTGCGAAACCTCTATAACGAGACTTAGTTGCGCTCCGTCATGAACAGGCCATTGGGACAGCGCTACGCCATCAATTTTTGCGTGAAACTAGGCGAAACCTGGAAAGAGACTCATGACTTGCTCAAGGCAGCTTATGGTGATAACACCATGGGTAGATCAGGTTTTTTGAGTGTCACAAGTTGTTTCGGGGGGGTGGAGAAGATGTCGAAGACGCTGAACGTTCAGGACACCCTTCGACCTCTAATAGTGACGAAAATCTTGAAAAAGTGAAGGCTTTGTTGGACAGGGATCGCAGATTAAGTCTTCGCATGGTTTATGATTCACTTGGCATCCCTAAAAGTGATATCCCAAAAATTTGTGCCGAAAGGACGTCACCATGGCTCGATGTGTTACAACAGGCCGTGATGAGGGAGCTTAGCGACATTCCGGATACTGACTTCCACAAGGCGTACGAGGCGTGGAAAAGCCACTGGCTGCGGTGCGTGGATGCATAAGGGTACTATTTTGAAGACTTTTCAGTGAATGTATCAATTCTGGCAAAATGTTTTTCAATCGACTCAGTCCTACTAGTTTTGGGGCACACCTTATGGGCTTCCGCTTTCGAAAAGCACAATGCTTTCATAAAAGGAAGTTATGCTGCCGCACTCTGTACTAGCAGAATACTCCACAGAGGTCTTACCAGCGAAATATAAAATTTTTATTTAACGTTTATGTCAAATTTCCCCAACAATAATCCATCAAGAGCAACTTACAGGGTCGCACCCAAAAGTGGTAGGACTGATTTTTTTACAAGAATTTTATTGACGATATACTTACATCGGCTTAATAATCTTCAAAGTATGCTCCTTGAGCTGCTACAAACTTACTATAACGTTGCTCCCATTCCCCGTACGCCCGCTGGAAATTTTCTTTGGGGACGCCGTTGATGACCCTCGTCGAAGCCTCTTGAACGGCCTTTATCGAGTCAAAACGTCGTCCCTTGAGCTGTTTTTCATCAGGGGGAAGAAGAAGAAGTCCGGTGGTGCCAGATCGGGAGAATAGGGCGGGTGCGGCAACGTGGCAACGCCGTATTTGGCCAGGAGCTGTCTGACGACGAGCGCGCCATGGCAGAATTTTCGGCACCATCTTCGCGCACACCTTGCGCATGGCCAAATCCTGTGAAATAATGCGTTGGACGTTGGATGCAGACAGGCCCAACTGGTCTGCAATTTCTTCACTGGTTAAGCGTCGGTCTGTGTTCAGCAGTGTCCTCACTCTGTCCACATTCGTGTCGGTTCTTGCCGTCGACGGCCGTCCGGAGCGACGGTCGTCTTCAACGAGCTCCCTACCCTCTTTAAACAACTTGTGTCACTCAAATACTGTGGAACGGCTTAGGGCAGTGTCCCCATAAGCCTGCTTGATCATATCAAGGGTCTCAGTTGCCGTCTTCCCGAGTTTCGCACAAAACTTCACGGAATAACGTTGCTCTAAATACAGATTCATGTTGTTTTTCGACGCGGACAAAAAACTTGCTTCACTAAAAACGGTGTCCTCACTCAACGACAGCCCGCAGGCGACTGAGGTAGGTGTCGGTCTGTTGCTAAGAGGCCCCTCCACCTAACCCTGCCAAGCAGACCCCCCTCCACTGCTCCGCTCGCGCCAGAGAAAATCAGTCCTACCACTTTTGGGTGCGACCCTGTAAACTAACCCCATCGTACGACGCACGGTAGGTAAGTGCGTACGACCTCATTAATATGCGTGAATGCAGTGGGTCGTAGGGTGGCGTGCCTCGTCCATTTCGCGATTGTCTGTCGAGGCACGCGGGCCGCCGGCTCGTGTCGTTTCCTCCGCCCACAGGAACGCACCACCGGATGCCAAGAGGCAGTGGGATCGACGTTTGCTGCCGGCGGAGCCGATTGGAGTCGCGGGCGGGAGTCGCGGCCGGGGAAGGACAACCTTTAATCAAATTCATCGAGTAGAAGCGAACGCACCGGGGATTCTAAATGACTCCCAAAGAAGTCGAGAACCGAAAATTAAAAAAGGAAATTCTCTTTCTTCCTCGTTTTTTCCCACTTACCCCAGCGAATGTTACCGATCGCGGAGGTTTCCAACTTCCTGAGATTGTGATAAAAAAATCCAGATAAAGAAGTCCACGACTTCCTGTTGCCTCCGTTGCCCCTTTCATTTGATTCCGGGCGAGCGTTTTCTATTAATGAAGTTTAAATCAGGGTCATTCTTTTCTAAAATCAGAGTGCAATATACCACAATTTTGCCAATGATCAAACCTATTTATTTTAAATTAACATGAAAAAGGATTTAAAAGTAGCATCAGTCTATTTTTTCAACTAACAAAAACTACATTCCATCATTTGGCCAAAAGTGACAACGGCGAGATGTTTTGAAACGTTTTTAAACGGTTTTTGAAAACAATATACAATATGGAAGTTTTTAGAGGCTGGCATATCCTATAAGGCATAGCTAAAATTGGTGCCACTCTACTTCTGACGTAGGCAGTTCAAAAGTGCCATGTCATCTGCGGCAGAAATATGCTTAATTAACACTGCGAACGACTAAAGAATACTCACAATATCTCAAGACTATCTGGAATATTGGTTTTCGAGATATAAAAATCCTCATTCGTTGACCCAACTTGAACCGTAGCGATCGAAAAATATTAGCCATATCCACAAACCACAGTGCTTATTGTCAGCACAGCTGCGGGCGAACATTTTAACAGTTGACAGAAAGCAAAGTAGAGGAACCACAGTCTGCACACACTACCACAGGAATATGTGTACAGAGTGTCTGGACATTTAGACACCGAGATGGTGGATCTAGCCCTACCCACTGCCACGTTAGGCCGAAACGTAAGTTACTTTCTGGTCAGCCCTTGCATCTTCTTTCTGGTCCCCCTCTGAATTTTTTAAGCTTTATCAGCCTGTAAAAGAAATTATCAAATCTAGAATGTGAGTTCCTGTGGGCTAGCAGAGGACTGACCATTCGATATACTCAGGAATCGACCTCCAAAGAGGCAAATTAAAGGCTTACACCGCAATTTTAGGTATTTCATTCCCTGTAAGCCACCAGGTGAATACAAACCAGACTAATTTTTACTCGAATATGACCCCTAATGCGGTCGGACTATGTTATTCTGATCCCTTATCGTTGCTGGAAAAAATGACATCTTAAATCTTATCTGTTTTACACTTGATTTCTCTAATTTTACTATCATGATTTCTCCTGCCATAGTACGAGGGGGGTAATAACACATTTTCAACATCACTGCTTCTAATTTATACAAGAGTATCTGTAATGAGCTGTACTTCAACCTTCGCTTCGTGAGCGAGTCCCAGCCTTGGTACTCTAATATTTTGGATGCGCTACTAAGGTTATCATAATACAGTTTCACAAATCTAACTCCTCTACGCTGCACGCGTCCCAATTCGGCAATTAATCCAACTTCGTGAGGATCCCACATACAAGAAGCATATTCTAAATTAGGCCTAACCAGTGAAAAATAACAAATCTCTTTTACCTTTTGATCACATTTATCCAGTACTCTTCTAGTTAATCCTAATTTGTTGTTAGCTTTTCCACATATCCTCCGTGTGTGTTTCACCAGGAGAAGTCGTGATTGAGGGTAACGCCTAGGTATTTCAATGAGTCTACACTTTCCAATATTCCATTCCGGTGTTTCCGATGCAGTAATCGCTCTTTTTCCAAAAACTCATCGAAACTCACATTTTTAAGTTTAAGTCAAATTGCCAAACGTCTCACCAGCGTTGTATAAGCAATGGAGCAAGAACGGCAGTCAAGTAGAAAGTAGAAGAATCACGTTAGAAGAGGTGATACGATGAGAACGAGAGAAAGAGAGTAAGGGAAGGATAAAGGGGTCAGAGGGCACTAGGGGGAGACAGGGAGGGAGACGAACGCCCCGAGTCAAACGAGTCGTGGATTCGAGGGAGAGCTTTGGGGGAGCGACCGACGGAGGACGAGGGCAGGGCGTCAGGAATGAAGTGATGCCACTCTTATTTTAAATGTGCAAAGTTCCTCCCGCATATAGTTAAGTTCACTTGCTCCCGGGAAGAAGACTTTGGAAAGGTTGAAGGAGATCGGAAGTTTTAGGACGTGGAGCGTAATGGGCATGAGAATAGGGGGTTTTCGTTTCAGGAAGAGTTTCGGAGCGCCCACGTCCAGGTGGTAGTCTCTATTGTAAAACAGGAAGGTGGTTACAGGGTTGCTCCTCTCGGGTGGATTGGAGGGCGTTTGACCTCATTAAAGAGAGCTTGGGAAACAGGGGGTGGTTCATAACGGCCTTATGAGGACAAATTTGATGAATTTAAAGTTATAAATCATGTACCTGCATCAAAGGCTTCATCGAAGAAACTAGAAATAAATTAACTGAATTACACGTAGAAGAATGAATATAAAACTGTAGTTAAACGACGAAAAGAATAAAGTTAGTGACTTAAATAGGTAAATTATGACATAGTTCGACATCGACATAAATATACTGGTAGGATGTACAAGCATCAGGTGGGAGGGGCAAGTGATAAGGGAGAATTTGGGAGAGGAAGATAAAATATTCGTTCGAAAACTAAATCAAATAACGTGCAAACTTGTATAAATGCTAGAGAAAGACTAAATTTAAAACAAGAGTTAATTCATCCAATAAATGGGTTATATGTTATGCGAAAAATGGGATAAAAATGGACCAAAACCATTTCTACGACAGGCCTTCTCCAAAACAAGACAGATTATGTAGAACTGAAAAGTAAGAGGGGAACATTCTGCCATCACATGGGCATGCAACTTACAATGGTCTCCGCCTCCATGAACACAGGTAGGGAATGTGACACACCGCAGCAGGCAGGCAGTGGAGCTATGCCCCCCACTAAGAGGATGGAAGGAGGAAATTGAAGGCGACAAAGTAGGGCAAGCAATGCTGTTAATGGCAGTCCCATTCGGTCATGCGGAAAGGGATTTGGCTTGGCTTGGCAAATATTTATAGGTGGTATGACTTTTTTGCAGGACAGAATATCTTGCTCTAGGTGTTCCACGGGATAGTATATACTAATGCTATTCTGCCAATGGTACGTCTTTTGTTTGAAGAGAGATGATGTCAAAGGAAGGAAAAAGTTGTTTGTCTTAGAGTGCTAATGCCAATAGACTTGGAAGAAACGCAATGGGATGAAACTGAGCTGTGTCGGTCATGCTTTCCCTTCGTTGAGCGGATTAGTGTATTTTTATTTTTTTTTATTTTTAGCAGATTTATTGGCATTAATTTGTGGATTCCAAGGAAATGCGGGGGATGCCACGACAGTAACTTTTGACGGAGTCATCCGTTAAGTGTGCATTACAATGTACAAATTTCAGGCTGTAAAAAGCATTCGCTTTGACCGGGGGTCGAACCCAGATCCCTTGGTGTCCGACCGATTGATCTTTAGCCAGTTAAGATACCGGTAGCTTAACTGGCTAAAGTACTCGGCCGGACATCAAGGGATCCGGGTTTGAATCCCTTCAAGGCGAATGATTTTTACACACTGAATTGTTGCATGAATTTGTACGTTTTCATGCGATTTTATTCTTAATTACGGGTGGTGACCTAACCCCCCCCCCACCACACGCGCTTGCGGAGGCTAGAGGGGTACTGCATAGAAGTAGAATAGTGAAGTGATGAGAGAGCCACGCGACTCATGAAATGGCTCAATGGCTGTCGTTTGGGCAAATTTACACCGTCCCGGTGGGCGAATCCCACATTTACCGGTAATTTTACGAGATGCAAACACATTGCATTAAAAAGGAAAGGCGTCTGTAGTAAGAGTGTTGTTTACGAGAACAAGAAAATTAACGCAACGAAAAATCTCAAACTAAAACACGAAAGAAAAAGCCGACGGGTAACGGCTACTTTAATTAA
>NW_027287538.1:70993406-71050906 GCF_022747635.1 Hetaerina americana | reverse complement strand
CACTAAGACGCTGGCTCTAGCCCTACCCACCGCCACGCTTACTTTCTTGATAGCCCTCGTATTTCGGTTTGCCTCATAATTTCCCTTTGATGAAAGCGATTAGCAAAATACGCAACGCGTTCGGCCTACAAAGACACCTGAAGGATAACATTTGGCCTTTCACAAAGATAGACACTACGGAAAGTTCTGCAGTGATGACTAGAGGAGTTATTTACTAATTTGTGTTCACAAATATGACACGTTTTCCTGGGCAACACATCTTTACCTTGGACGGGATTATAATCAGATAGCGACGGAATCTTAACTGCGAGCAGTTTAACGCTCATACTATATATCAACAAATTTGAAACCTAATTCCTTTAATATTTACAATTAATTTTTCTAATGTGAAATTTACCTCATTTGATATTTCAACCCATTAAGATGTTTCTCATTCATAATTAGAATAACATTTTAGCATTGCCAAGCATTTGGAGGTGAATCGTCAAAACGGTGTAAAGGGTCGTTTATCCATGCATTATATTTCATTGCTGATTTGATAGTTTCTGTTTTGAATACCAAAATAATCAATTTTTACTTTTTTACTTTACAATTTTAAGTGGGTCTAATTTCAATTGTCCATGAAGAAGATTAGGAGAAAATAAAATGGCCATAATGAAGGGTGGAGAAAATTTCATATGGAAAAAAACACGTGAGACTGCCATGGCTGTGGCAATACAGCGTATGAACCAAAAAGTAAGGAAAAAGATTTTTCCTGCCAAAGCAGACGACTGAAATGGGATGATTTGTGGCGGGAGAAGTGGCGAGAGTTCTTGGAAAAGAAACACAACCCGCGTCAATTGTCTGAGGCCTATTAGTCTGCGAATCGCTGCTAGACTGAACACCTGTTCGAGGGTTGCGTCACAAATTCACGATGCCACGTCCCATGGTGCAATGGTATGCCATTAAATTTAGTGTTAAACTCGGGAAATCGGGTTTGAAGACCATGACCATTCTTAAGGATTCTTATGGAGACGGAGAAACGACCCTAATGATTATTTTATGCTTGCACAGGATATTCTGGGAGGGTAGAGACGAGGTTGACAATGAGTAATACCCTGGACATCCATCAAAAACACAGTGTAATGAAAGCGTGCAAAAAGTGAGACACATGCTCGATTTTGATTGACTTCCAAGGGTCAGGGTGTTAGAAGAAGAGTGCAATATTAAAAAAAAACACAGTGCGTGCAATCTTACTAAAAATTTAGCCATTAGGAAGGTCTACGAAGATGGTTCCCAAGGCGCCGTCTGAAGACTGCTTGTGTGACAATCTTACCGTGAACCTCTTGCATCATGGTGAAAGTGACCTGAATTTTTTAGAATAGGTGGCTACTGGTGACGAGACATCGGCCTTTGAGTACTACCCAAATAAAACCCTTTTGAGTAATATTTTGGACCACTTGGATTTTGTAAAAAAGGCCGTGACGAAGTGCCTGAGCAAAGGTCCTGTTGATTCCTTCCACGAAGCGTGCCAGAAGCGTGGCAGAGGCGCCGACATCGGTGCGTTGATGCACAATGGTGCTGTTAAGAAGAGTTTGAGTGATTTGCACTTTTATCTGGAATAAATTTTTCCCTCGATATATTCTACTTATTTTTTTTGAAGGACCCTGTATATAGAAAAGATTTACATTTTCCACTGCAAGTGACTCAAAGTCGAATCGTAATCACGTGCAGGGAGATCGCGGAGAAGAGTGAATAAAAGACCATGGCACTAATAAGAAAAACTACGTGGCAGAACTTTCCTTCGGGAGATATATTTTTTGTCTAAACTTGAAGCTTCCCCCGAAACGTGCCTGGATTAAGTCTGGGTTGAAGGAAAGAGAAGGGTGGGGGAAAATGCCACTCTCCCTTATTTTGAAATTCTAACCGTCAATTTAGTCGCGGAAAGAAGGGAATAAAAAAACAATATGAGGACGACGGCGGAGGTGATAAAAATTCTTCATCCACGCAGGAGTGAAAACTAATAAAAGGGGAACCACCACACTCTCGCACGCACACCTAAGCAGACCCTCAGCCTCTCGAGGATGGACCGCGCGGATGATCAATTTCTCTACTAGGCCTTTAGGGGGGAGGGGGGGGAGAATGCTGTCAAAATGGTCATGACTCTTTTACAACCATGGCCGCTTCAGCCACCACACATGCACGCCGCTGCATTAAGGAGAGAAGAGCTTTAATGAGAAAAAGGGAGGTGGGAAAAGGGCCTTTCCAAAAAGTGAAGGCAGGGCAAGGGGGATCGCCCGGGAAGAGCTGGAGGGAACTGCAGATAGAAGAGGAACTTTATTAGTTCGATATTGGTCGGAACTTTTTCGGAAGTCCGATCCAAGGCGACGGGGGAAGGGCGAGGGAGGTGGGGCGTGGAGGTGTGGGGGGAGAGAGGCGGAGGAGATAAGGAGGGAGGAAGATGGATCGGGAGGGGGGTCGGAGAGGGGGGAAAAGAGGGAAAGGGCGGCTGTGCAAGGGGGGTGTGGAGTTTGACCCGCCTCACCCCCAGAGGTGGTGCTTATTGCTCTTCATTTCACCAAGGTGAACTGAGAGTCGAATCGAGATATTTTGACGGAAGGACTTTCTTTATCTTCGTTCACGCCCTGTAAACCACACAACTCAGATGGGATGGTAGGAGGTGGCTGCAAGCACCGACGGAAAGCAATACAGGTAGGTCAAAACTGATTTTTAGAGGGGTTTTGGGGATTTTCAGTTCTAGCAAACACGTACTTCAGGGCGGGTGAGAGGCTATTTTCATTCAAATCTCGGCATATACAGGATCTGTCCCAAAAGGTAAGGAAAACGATTTTTACTGGCAAAGCGGACGACTGGAATGGAAAGATTTGTGGCAGGAAAAGTGGTAAGAGGTCTTAGGAAAGTAACATGGCCCGCGTCAATTGTCTGCGGGCCGTTACAGTCTGCGGATCGCTGTTAGACAGTCCCTGTTCGAGGGACGCGTCACAAATTCACGATTCTACTTTCTATGACTCATTGCTACGTGATGAACTTATATGCTAAACTGGGAAAACCGAGCTCGCAGACCAAGATAATTGTAAAGGATGCTTATGGACATGGAGAAATGCCCCTAGTAATTGTTTTCTGCTTTCACGGGATGTTCTGGGAGGGCAGAGAGGAAGTAAGCGATGAGGAATGCCCTGGATATTCATCAAGAACACAGTGTAATGAAAGCAGAGTGCAAAAAGTAAGAGACATGCTCAATTCTAATTGACCCCAAAGTGTCGAGATGTCGGGAGAAGAGTGCAATATTCAAAATACCACAGTATTAGATGCATTTCCAAAGCATTCTTAACCAATGTTTAGCCATTAGGAGGGTGTGCCAGATGGTCCCCAAGGCGCTGTCGGAAGACTGTTAATGTGACAATCTTGTCTTGGCCCTCTTGGACCTCTGGGAAAGTGACCCGAATTTTTTATAATAGGCCGTCACTGGTGACGAGACATAGGCCTTTGGGTACAACGCAAGTACAACCCCTATGAGCACCATTATGGACCCCTGAAGTATGTCAAAGGGGTCGTCATGAGGTGCTAGAACGAGGATCCCGTGGATGCCTTCCAGTTAGTACACCAGAAGTGCGGCAGAGGCACTGACATCGGTGAGGTGATGCACAACGGTGCAGTTATAAAGAGTCTTAGTAATTTGTACTTTGATCGGCACTTAAATTTTCCTCGATTTATTTCAATTATTTTTTTGTAACAGACCCTGTTCCTAATCAGGGAAGTCCCTCTATCTTTTATAAAAAAGTTGCAAAAAGTCTCTCTTAGTTGGCTCCTTTTGGCTAAATAGGATGCCAATAGACGAAAAAATATCTTGGAAAATCTAAAAAAAAGGTCCTAATATGATTTTATTCTCGTCCTAAATATTTGCAAGGACCATCACCCTTCTATTTGCGGCGCCACAAGCTTGTCCTCCCCTCGACCTATTCTTTCAGGTTACCGTTTAGAGTGGATGGATTTTTCTCTCTTCACCCTCCTATCCCTCTCTCTCTCTCTCCATATATATATATATATATATATATATATATATATATATATATATATATATATATATAGAGAGAGAGAGAGAGAGAGAGAGAGAGGGAGAGTGTAAAAAAACCTGCGACAGAGTGAGTGTAAAAAAACTGTAAACTCTGTAAACAGAAGGGGTGTAAAAAACCTGCGACAGAGTGAGGATATATATATATTCTCTCACTCTGTCGCAGGTTTTTTACCCCCCCCTTCATGTGCGGGTGATTCCCTGCAGTGAGTTTTTCGTCAAGAATAAAAACCTTCTTCTTTACGTTTTTCCCACAATTGTGCATATCTTTCTACACTCTTTGTACTCTTGCATATTTATTGAAAACCGATCTCCTTACTGAAACGTAATTATATTTTCATTGAATGTATTTGACGATGGTTTAGACGGAATAAGGTACTGCCCCAAAGTCTCAATCTCGCCCGAATAAAGCTGAGGTATTATTATTATTAATATATTTCCAGACAATTTTCCCCAACGAATAGGAGTCCCAGCATAAACCAGTATCACTTGCTCTTGTAGGCCCAGAGCTTTGGACTCCCAAAGGGTATGAGGACTCCGAAATTCAATTTTTACTTTTAACGTGTTCGGAGAAAAGTTTCTGGAAGTGGGTTTAAAGGGGTACAACGGAATGGATTAAGAGAGAGAGAGAGAGTGGGGGGAGTGAGAGAGAGAAGGGCTTTTCAATGTGGGAGAGGGATTGAAAAGGGTACCAAAGGGGTGGGAAGTGGTGCGGGGTGGTGGTTTTCGGGAGGCGGAGACGGGGATCGGGGGGATGGGGATCTGGGGAGGGGGGACGAAGGAGCAAGGCGAAGGAATCCTTGAAAGGTAAGAGATTAATGAGAAGGAGGAGGAGGAGGGAGAGGGGACACACTTTTCGGCGCAAGTTGGTGGCCTCGGAAGTTCTGACGCCAGACGACGCAAAGGGTCGAAAAGATTTCGTTTTCTCCACACGAGGGGGGTGGGGTGGGAGTTGAAGAGGCTAATTTTCTGACGTGTCATCGCTTTCCATACACTCACATATCACACACTAACTTAGAAGTCGTGATACTCATCTTCAGTACACCAACCTTTACGCCAAAATTAGTGTAAAGATACGAGTTGCAATTATGTACACTAATACACGTGCAACAATGATGCCCGAAACGAACACTCAAGCGGTGAAATAATAATACCATTATTAACCATACAAAATTATTGTGTGGTAAATGGAGGATAATAGAATTAATAATGCATTAGGCAAATCTCAGTATCTTTCAATTTAAACCATTAACACAGGTTTGTTTTGATAGTGAGAGTACGACTTCAACCAGTCAGTACTAAGCCCCACCGCGTTTGAAATTCACACATCTATATCCACGAAATATCCCGCAAGCCGCCGCAAAGGCGTGTGGCGGGGGGTGTTAGGTCATAAGCATACACGCACAATCCAAATCGTGTTACCTCTACACAAATATTAATTTGGTCATGTACTCAAAATATTTTACTCAAACGAAAGAAAGTACTTACGTGCACCAATATTCAATAATAGGATACGTATATTCAAATCATGCTTAATACGTTCTTTATAGATTTTCAAAAGGCATCTAATAAGGTTCCCCACAGAAAACTCTTTCATAAATTAAAGGTCATTGGTATAAACAAGGGCGCGATAAATTGCGTTGAAGACTTTCTTACAGAGCGGGAACGGAGGGTTGTCCTTGACGGAACTAGTGACGACTTCGGGGGTACCTTAGGGAAGTGTAATCGGACCGTTGCTTTTCCTGATTTTTGTCAACGTTTTGAATCGTGAATTAAAAAATAATGTTAGGATATTCGTGGGTGAAAAGGTGATTTATTGGGATTATTCTTTTTTATATTAGTTAGTACTCGTATGTAATGATATTTTCATTGAATGTATATGAAGATTGGTTAGATGGCAGAGGGGATTGCCGCAGTCACAATCTCGCCCGAATAAGGCCGAATTGTTGCTATATCTAAAATATTCATGATAAAACTGATGCAGATGTGATATATAGAGAAAATAAGTAAGATGGGACCAAACATTGTTTACAATATGTCTAATTTTTTTTTGGATCTATCCCAATTCATTCCTGCCCTTCCTCGTGTTGTCAGGGAGTCACGCTTTTCCAAAGCACCCACTTCCTGAGTAATAAAAAATCAACTTCGATCCAAAATCCAATTCTACGTACTTAAAATTAGGGACGAAAAATTCCAATTTGAATCTCTTAATCACGATGAATAATTATTCCTTTCACTCGTGTCACTTATTTTGGACCAAACTCCTATGAAAGGCCATTCATTAATTTTACTCATACAGCTCTTTGAAATTCTTTACGCCTCACTTGTGGTTAACTTGAAAAAATAATTCCAGGCAATTATTTTTTGGTCGGGTGCAAAAATTAAAACTTATGAAGATATTTAGCAACATCAGAGCAATTTCATTCGTTGGCACAAAATCATGCAAATCGTTCTAAAATATGTATTTCCACAATAGGTTAATACCCTAAAACACTAAATGGAATTTGATCCTGTATCATCCTCTGATAATCTTTTATGCCCGATTGTGTCCTGAATTATGCTCTCTTTTTCATCATATAAAAAGTATAAGTAACTAAGGAAAATATGATTTTTTTAAACATTCTTATGATAATACGACCATAGAACGGATAAGGAAACAGGTTCATAATCCTAATGTACAGATTAAAAACTAGTTGGAAATTCCTATCTTAGTTCGTAGTTTCGTCAGCGTAGCAAAAACAAATGCGTAAAAGCCTCCGCAAAGTGAAAGGAGATGCAAATGGGAAAAAAAATATGGAAGGGGGAATAGGAGACTGCAAAAACTGAAAAGGAAATTTAGGCGGATTCCAGGGGTGGGGGCGAGGATGAGAAGCCAGCCACCTCAGACAGAAAATATTAACTTCGAAATTCCAAGTCCTGAGATATTATCTCACATATTCCTGCGCGAACACATTGTACTTCCAGTTGCAATGGAATAACCTCGAATACTGAAAGGAAAATTTTGGATAGGTTGCCGCAGTGCTTTTGAAATGAAGTGCACGGATGGTGCACAATTCTCTAAAGCAAATCGAAACGCCATGGGGCGAAACAATGTTGCAGTAGCGTAAGCATTGAGTTTAAATATTTTTAAAAGGCCTTGTTGTGACTCACCAGGTTTTTCAGCGTACGAAGAATCAAAAGAAGAAATAGAAGCAATTCTTACCTAAAATAGAAAAAAGAGAAAAAATATATTAGCACTAAATGAATTCAAATTCCATATAACAGAGGATAAATAGCACAATTGTGATTGAATTTCAATTTTAAATTGGAATAACATACGTTCGTTGAGTTACATTTATTATTAGTTTTTACAAGAACGGTGAAGATAAATATTCGAAAAATTGAAATAATTAGAAGAAAAGAGGCGAAACTAGTAAAGAAAAGTAATCATGAAGAAATTTAGTTAGGTTTGATTTGTTTGCGAGAGGAAAGACGTAAAGATTTATAATTTCACACGAACTAGTTGTTTTTTTAAATATTAACGTAGGCTTTTAATTAAATAATGCGACTACCGAATGTGTTTCCTCTCCCGTTCACTTTCCTTCGTTACAAGCAAATCAGCCATTGAAGCTAGCTTAAACGTTGGCTGAAGACAGTCATACCCACAGCCTAAAATATTGCATCCAACATGTACGCTGAAACTAAAACATACCAAGTATTATTGTAGCTTAACTTTTGTGCAAAATTTGAAAATGGACCTGCACCTGTGAGTAACGGAGGTCTTTTTTAGGATGCCAACACCAGTCAAACACTAACCTTCAGTCTTTTAAAAGAGTTTTCATTTTACAAGCCAACTCGAACATCGAAATATTATTGCACTAAATTCGACTGCAAATACATATTGCTGTATAAAACTGCTAAGGCTGTAAACCGCTGTTACACCTTAATTGTGCTGAAAATACTTCTCGACTTAAGTGACCTAGTAGTCTCTTATACGACGAGGTACGCGGTGGGGAACACGCTAGGCTTAGGCGTTATCAAGAATAGTTAGCAACCGGCAATGGAGCTGAGCACATGGGGTAAATCCGTAAGGATACTTGAGCCGGGAAAAATGCTAGGGGTAAATGAAGCAGCGAGGCGGCCAAGGAGGGAGATTCCAAGTCTCGAAGACGGGAGATGGCGAGAGAAGAGGGGGCGGAGGGAGATTGGGGGCGAGGGAAGGGTTCAGATTATAAGGGCATGCGAGGCGGGATGACATCAAGGACGGGAGGGAAGGACGGTTTGGACTGCGGTATTAAACTTGGGCGTCGTCCTCCCTCCTGCCCTCTGGCGAAGGGCATTTAGAACCTCCGTTTTTCTCCCGACGCCTAAGTTGGTGTGCCCTAGAATTTAATTTTCTGGAGAAGGAAATGAGCCCAGGAGGGACCGGCTGTTGGGGTTGGGGAGAGAGGGAGGAAAGGTGGAAGGGCTGGAACCGAAATTACCTTGGAAATCTAAAGAAAATAAAACAGGCGTGGTAAGGTGTTTGGGCGATTGAGTTCCCATGCAGGGAAAGAAGGAAATTACCTTAAAAAACCAACATGTGGGTACGCAATATACTATTCAACACGAGAAAAAATGTGATATGAATATTCTTAGGCGTTTAGAGGGAAAAATACAACTTATACATACATGTATGGTAAATAGTAACAGTTTTTATGAACTACAAGACTAAAAAAATAGCGCAAAACAAATCCAGCTCACTTATTTAATATGTAGGAACAAAGGAAATCTACATGAAAGGCTCGATGCAATGAGAAGAAATGAAGCGTTTTCATCACGTGCCCTTGTCCCAGATTATACACAAACCGGTAACCAAACGATTCCCTTAGTTTTCACGGAAAGAAAATTCCAGAGCCAGTCCTTCTCTCCACAAGAAACAAAAAAATTCTCATTTACTTCTCTCATTTGAGCACTTCGAAGGTAAAAATGAAATTTCATCCCTTGCGCTTTTAATTTTGCTTTTTTTTAATACAATACTCAGTTTTCTCCAGCGGAAGAACGCCTTTTATCTGTTGAGAGCGCGCGGTCTGTACTGCCAGCACCTCAACCCCAACGGCGTATTCACGTGATGAAGAAAAGGGTTCTGGCATTTGCGTTTGAGGATTCGGGTCGAAAGGAATTCAATGGCTGAGCATAAGGAGCTAATATAAAGAGAACTCGGTGAGCTATTCAAGGGCGTCAAGGGAAAAGTTCAAAAGGGCGCTCGCTGAAAGGCACATGAAATGGAACGAGAGTATGTAAGTACTTGTGTTAACAGCGCATATAATTGCCAACCAATTTACCACAGAGGGATAATGTACCGAAAAACCACTAATAAAGAGATGAACATATTCATACAAAATTACATAGACTGAAAGGTTAATTGTGAGCATGTTTACATATTCTGGATATTAATTATTCCAATAGTATTTATCAATTCCTACTTCCATCCCGAGTAGAATTTATACCATCGCTAGGATCTTCAAATGCTCAATCAAAGGAAGTCAAAAAATAGTTTAACAAAGGAAAATATTTTAATAGCTATCCCTAATTTCTTTAGTTTCATAACTATTAGTTTGATTAATGAGATATTAATTACCAACATTTCACCCTCTCGTCAAGTGAGATTCTCTTTTGTTTCAATACTCAACGCAGTAAAAATAAAATATTCAGTGGGCATCATTATTTATATCTAGATATCTTAAGAAATATAAATATGCGAGCATAGATTTGGAGCGCATTTTTTAAGCCTCTAACGAAACAAATAATTCGGATTATGCTGTAATCTGAGATGCTATATTTGATGTACATTTTCATGGCGTTTTTGTTGTAATCACAATGAAAGTAGCTTTAAGTTCTAATAAAGCTGTTCCGTGCTGTTTTGTTTCTTACACCAAATTTTCGACTCATAAAAAGTTATCCCCTTTTATTTTCTCCCACAGCTAATATCCACGTATCTTTTTATTATCCCCGCCTCTTATTCTTGCCACTTCCTTCGCCCTCTTCAAAGCAGCATATGAACCTAATTCTAATGCGTTTTTATGTTCATCATTATCTGAATTTATGGAAATCCGCCTTGGTGCACGGGAATTTTATAAATAAAACCTATTGTGATAACCTTTCTATGGATTGCTTTTGCAAAAATTCGCCTTCAGTCATAAAGCTTTCATTGTATCGAATCATTAAAATACACTACGCTGTCAATTTTTACTCTCTAATGATTCTGAGCGATGCTTGTTAAATTTTTTCCATACGCAATTTTTTTATTTTATGTGTTAATATTGGAAGAATAAACTGCGAGGTATTCAGCAATAACTTGTTCGATGTGTTCCTGCATACACCGTACCGCCTGTTGCTTTGAAATGTAATGCTTTTACATTGACATAGTCTTGGAGAGTGTCCAGTCCAGCTATAAAGTATTCCCCATCAAAAAGTGTTCTAAAACGACATTATGAAAAATCATTCTCTGATAAAGAAAAATAATTTGAACTCTCAAAAAGTTAGAATTTGACGAACTGAATTTTAAAACCACGGCTTCTAAATCTGTCTTTTAGTAAACAAAAAAATTAATTTGAAGTCGGCATGGATTTCTTTTGCTTTCATTCCTATCTTTACTAAATATTTAATCACGGCACGAATCTCAAGTTTTTCCATCCCCACAAATCGCTAGACGGGAACAACAACAGAGAGGCCCCTTCCCAGATCACTGACGCGTTAAGAGTTTACTTATAAGGAATTACTTATTACTACGCGAGGAAGTCGTTACGCTAGCGCTGACATCTAGTGGTGACTCCGTGAACCATTCTAACTACCATCGTATTGAAAACAAAATATCAACACTATAAACAATATGTATTAAAGTTGTACACGAAATCAGAGTTTCATTAATCTTATCAAGAAAAATAATGGACACAGATTTATCACGCGATAATTGGCCAAATTCATAAAAACATTTTTCACAAAAATGTCAACATCTAGAACATAATAAATGCGAAGATATCCATGCAAATTTCTTTCTGATAAATATCGACATAATCCACAATCTCTTCACATAATCTCCCTCAACATCAACTTCATCAGATATAAACTGACCAACTATTAATAATTTTTGGCACGACCAGGGTACAGTATAGTTGAATAATAGCGAAATTTGCTTAATATATTTCGGATAAAATATCCAATTTGCCCTTAAAACTAAAACAACGCCAGGAATTTTTCTTCCTCCGTCATCATAATAATTCGATAATTGGTGGTGTTGTTAAAATCGGAGTCCTTCATTTCAGGTTATGATTTATTCCCATGAGTACAATTACTTTAAATAAAAAATCATACAAAAACGATGAACGTGATTGAATATTTGATTGCGGAGTGCCTTAAGTAGCGATCTATTCGAAATTGGAAGTTACTGGAAGTTAGATTATCATAAGTATTCTAAATCCGACGCAGTATTTTTCTTATTGAAATATGTGTAACCCAATCTCTTCTCTCATCCACTTGTTTTTGTTTCCGGTACTTCATAAGAGTGTATCTACTCATTGGTGAGGTTATAAAATCCCTTTTCGTGGGCTATGAACTGGAACGTAAGCAATGCGATAAACAGAATTGACCCGACCGCGTTTCCTTCCAAATCATTCATAATTTACATCTCAACTCTCCTTCTATCAGACAAATCTCTACCCAATCATTTTCTCGTTCCTTTTTCTCTCCACTCTCGAGGACGAGGGAAGAAAAACTAAATTAATCGCTTTATGCCTTGGAAGATAATTTCTGCGAAAACGAATCAGGGATAATTATAGCAAGGGGGTGTGGACGGAGAGTTGGAGACCATAAACAACTAAGTTGCGGAGTTTGTAAAAAAAACTTGTTTCTTGATAAAAAAGTACAAAATGAAAAAAAATGAAATGGCTTCCCTAACCCTCATTCGTTAACAGGGAGACTTTGCGCTGAATTATCTGATTACGAAAAGAATTCGATGAAATTTGACTTCCGATAAGACGAAAGGGAGTTATTAGGTGCGCTCTAGAAGGGAGGAATGGGGGTGGAATGGGAAAAAAATCGAAATTTTAGAGAAATTCGTAGAGGGATTGGGATGGAGGTAGGTGGAGGAAGACGATAGGCGATAGACCAGAGGGGGCTAAGGGAAATGGAGGCGGAGGGATCATAACGGCAGGGGGAACTGTTGGAGGGGGAGAGGAGAGCTTCAGGCAGAGGGATTGGGGTGGGGAGGAGGTTCAGGAGGTCACGAGGCGGCGACGGGGGGGCTCCACATTTCGAGGGCGCCCCCCGTGACGGGGCAGGTAGGGGGGGGGGGCTCATTCAAGATTCCGGTCGCCTTTATCTCATCTATTACGTTTCACCGGAGAAGATGAAAAAAAATCTCTCAAACCACTACAAGGCAAGTGACAAATTGCATTACCTTGTACCTTAGCATGCCCCCACCCGTGGCAACTGGCCTGGGGGGAGAGGGGGGCTGGTAGTTAGTGCGACAACCCCTTCCTCATTCTCATCTCCATAAATACATTTTCATCCATTTTTATGCCATTCAAATCGGAATAAACGACGCTTGGAACTAGATGGCAAGGTTTGAAGTTCACACTCATCAACCCGTATTAGACGTAGACCTCTTTTGCCAAGGTCATTACCCAGATGAAAGGTAAACCTATTTTGAGGAGGGCAACTTCAAGGATTTTTTCGCGTCTTTTAAAAAGTCCGACAATTACACATTACCAAAACGCACAACGCTGGGACTGAGGCTACATGTAAGCATTTCTAGGAATTAATTAGACACAGTACAGAGACATATACCAAAAATAAAGATGATAGTATCGAACCACAATGGTACAACAGGAAGATGATAAGGGTTTTTAGGCAACAACAGAAATTACACCCGAAATACAAAAAAACTTTGAAAAACCACCAAGGAACGACTTCTGAAAGTGCACGAAAAAAATGCTGAACATGTCGTAGGGAAACAAAGGGAGTAATGCAAAGCGCCTTAATAAATTTCAAAAGAGAGTTCCGGTGTTATTAATTGGAGAATGATCCTAGGGATTTCTGGTCATACGTTAGGGAATTGTGCGGAAAACATCCAACCAATGAGTACCTCAAACGCAGCAATGGAAATATGCGTAATTATAGGTAGCACCCAAAAAGCGAATGTTTTAAATAATTTCTTTCAAAGAAATTGTGTGTTCACTATTAAGAGAGAGACATCCACTGAAGGCCATGTCAAACCTGTCGCAAAGATGGATGACATTAGAATTACGCGCGAAGGAATCACCGAAACAACACCTACACATAAGAAGTAATTAATCAACCTGGCCAGAGGATATTCCCGCAATGGCGCTGAAAGAGCTCGCGACCGAAATTGCGCCTTTCTTGGAAAGCATATTTAACAAATCGATTTCAGAAGGTGTCGTTCCCCTGGACTGTAAAATAGCCAGTATCACTCCTATTTTTAAAAGCATAAATAAACAAGACCCCGGTAATTACCACTAACCAATATCATTTACCTCCCCCTCCTGTAAAGTCTTGGAACACATTATCGTTAGTTAAGTCGGGGCATTCTATGACACTCACAACCTATTATCCAACAGACAACACGAATTCAGAAAGGAAAGATAATGCAAGGACGTTTTATACACGACCTTCTAGAATCGGGGAAAGACAAACAATTAGATGCGATAGTCATACAGGCCGTTGATAAAGTCCCACACACTAATTTGATTCACAAGTTGCGATGGTACGGAATAAACGAAAAAGTAATAAACTGGATTCGGGACTTCCTTACTGACCGCAAACAAAGGGTAGTGAAAGATGGCTCAAGCTCTAATCATGTGAAAGTAATATCCGGCGTCCCATAGGGTAAGGTCATAGGACCATTAATATTTCTTATATGCATTAATTATATGACAAGTAAAATAAAAAGCATCATGAGACTCTATGCTCTTCGATACTGTAATCTATAGGGAAGTAGCGGACGACGAAGACCGTGACTCACTAAAAGCTGACTTACATAACATACAAAAATAGTGTGAAGAATGGAGGCTGGAATTAAATACGAAAAAATTTACCGTCATGTATTTTTTAAACAATAAAAAACGCAACCAAACTCTGCACTCAGAAGTATTCGGATGAGCGTCGTGGATGTAGTAAAATAGTTGTGGTTCACCATTGCATTGGACCTTTTTTTGGGGGAAAACAGATATGCCCAGTTTGTGGAGGGACGCTTAAAAAGCTGGCATTCGTCAAGTACATGTATAGTTGGAAGATGTAGCGACGAAAAAGAGAAAAAACGTTGCATTTATTTTTAGTGAGGCCTCACATTGAGTATGCGGCGAGCGTTTGGGATCCATTTCAAAAAACACCCATTACAGAATTGAATAGGGTACAGCGAAATACTGCTGGGTTGGCGAAAAACTCGTAGCGAAGGATACGAAGCGTCGAACATTTAATACAGAATCTGGGGTGGGAATCTTTAGATATCCGAAGACTCAGAGCTTAATTACACTTATTGCGATGATATGAAGCGTGTGTTTTGCATGTGACATTAGAGCTATAATTAGGCCCTCTAATTACATTGGCAAGGCCGACAATGGCTACAAAATTAGAGAATTACATTTCCAAACTGATAGATTCAAATATTCCTAAAAATAAGTAGAATAAATCAAGGGAAAACTTAATTGCAGATCAAAGTACAAATCACTAAGACCCTTTATAAAAGCAGCCTTATGCATCACCACGCCGATGTCAGCGCCTCTGCCATGCTTCTGGTACGCTTACTCGCAGGTATCAACAGGACCCTAATTCAGGCACCTCGTCACAGCCTCTTTGATATAATCCAGGGTCTTAAATAGAACTCAAAGGGGTTTTACTTGGGTCGTACCCAAAGGTATATGTCTCTCTTCACCAGTAGCCACCTATTCAAAAATATTCGGGTCACTTTCACGATGGTCCACGAGGTTCAAGGCAAGATTGTCACATAAGCAGTTTCCCGACAGAACCTTGGGGACCAACTAGGCACACCTTTCTCATGGCTAAACATTGAGTAAAAATTCACGTACTGTGGTTTTTTGAATAACACACTCTTCTGCCAACATCCTGAATAAGCTACTGGATCAACCAGAATTTAACATATGTCTCACTTTTTCACATTTACATGACACTGTCGTGTTGATCTGGGCATTCCTCATTATCAACTTCCTCTCTACCCTCCCAGAACAACCTGTGCAAGCATAAAACGATTACTTGGGACATTTCTCCATCTCTATAAGCATCCTTAACTATTGTCATGGTACACGAGCCCGAATTCCCCAGTTTAAAACACAATTGAATGTCATATCATTGCTCCATTGAAAGTGTCATCGTGAATTTGTGACGCGACCCTCGAACAGGGGTTGTCAAGCAGCGAACCACAAACTGCAACATACCGCAGACTACTGACGCGTCTCCCGATCCGTTTCTAAGATCTTTCAACATTTTTTTCTCGCGACTTTTGAGTGAAGGTATCAACAAATAATTTTTTTAATCGACTCAGTCTTTTACTTTTGGGATAGATCATGCATTTATGTAGTATATCATGCCGCTTTGGGAAATTCAAAGCCGGACGGCGATTAGAGGTAGTAGGGACTCCCGGTTACGGCGTCTCCGGCCGGAAAAGGGGCAACGTCGACCAGTCTGGAGGCACGCGGTATTTCGGCCCCTGGAATCAGTGGCCGAAGTGACGTCTCCCCATCCATCCTTCTCCGCGGAAGGGAAAAGAAAACCTAGGGTCGTTGGGGTGCGAGGCCACCCACTCCCTTGATAAATACCTTTAATGAACCGGTACTCCTCCACGCTTAGCCAGGCGATTCCGGGCGGCGGAGAGGGTATGGGGAGGGAGAAGCGGGTGGTGATTCCGGCGGAAATTGGACCCTGCGATGCATCGACTGCGATTTACGATTCTAACGCGACATTGCGAACATTTAATGAGATATTGAATTGCGCAAGTTATTGTGTATGTTATTTTAAGATGGCTTTGAATTCATAGATAATATTTCAAATAATTTCATCTAAAAATATGTAATATTGAATTCAACTATTTCGCAAACATTAATTGATAATACAAACTGGGGGTTTTGGGGTTATGTACATTACGCCCTTTTCCATTCACAGTTATAATCACTAAATAACAGGTTTTTGTGTGTGAATATATATATATATATATATATATATATATATATATATATATATATATATATATTATATATATATATATATATATATATATATAAGCATAAGGTTAAGGTTAAGAGCATCCGCCCGGCAAGTGGAAAGATCCGGTGTTCGAGTCCCGGTTGAGGAAATATTTTTACTCTTGTGATCCGTTCGATTCCGCCTTCCCCACCTCTATTGTGTTCGTCCTTTATACGTGTTCCTATCCCTTTTCCTTATATATGTTTCTGTATATATGAGTATTTCTTCGCCGTTTGGCGGGATTTCGTGTTTGAATGTGTATTTGGCCAATGTGGCTCATCTCTTTCTTCTGGCTATGCGTGCCACGAAACGCACTGTTCTTTTCCTGTATGATGTTGTATGAATTCTAACCACTGCCTTTCCTCTTGTGTATTGTCTATTTCTCCTTTGGTGGGTGAAACAGCCCCCTGACGCCATCTCTTGGCTAAAGAATCGGGGCGCTTGGCGACATATAAGACCCACGGATCTCAGGGTAAATTACATATCCTCGATAGCTGCCTTGATAGCAGGACGTGCCTGTGTTCACCGAGTGCCTAAAATTCGCCGGCGTCCGAGGCATCGGCCGCCGGGATTTGGAGAGCGGCACTGCCGGACTCTTTGGGAAATCGGGGTTCCGATCGTGTTTTGTTTCGAGCGGCGGTTGACCGCCTAGTTCATCAAGAAGCGCGCAGTTTGACTCTCGACTTCTTCCGCCGGGAAGGCCGTACTTTTGTTTTGTTTAGTGGATCAAGACTGACCTTGACGCCTGGTGTAGAGCTTAGGCTCCTTTTGTTTGCTACCGCCGGGTGCGTGTGGCGGGGAGGGAGCGTTCGTGAGTGTTTTATTTCCCTTTAAAGTGCTCGTTTTTTTTTTGTTGCGCTTTCCTTCTTCATGCTAGTGTGCTGAATTTGATTTCTTCAAATGGCTGTGCGCCGTTTAAACACGCTCGCCTTGCAAGTTGACGAGAAGGCGAAGCCCCCTACCCCGTTGGAGGTCCACCTCTTCACGTTAGAGTCGCTGGGCCTCACACCCGAAGAGATAGTGGCGATCCAATTTGGATACAATCGCCATTTGATATTCCTGAAGTTGGCAACCGAAGCTACAATGACTAGGATTTTAGACAATACTCCGCGGAAACTACCGTTTCCGTCTTTAAGTGACCAGAGGACGACAATAACAATTAACGAGACTTCCGGCAGCCCGTGTAATGTCAGGGTTCTTTGTCTCCCCGTGGAGACCCCATTGGAAGACATAACAGGCGAGCTCCAACGCTTTGGTAAAATACATCGCTCGTGGGAGAACAGGTGGGAGGGAGAAAATATGGCGCGGGTGCTTACTGGCACCAGGGTTGTGCGGATGACGGTCGAGAGAAATATCCCCTCGTACCTCCACATCGGCGGCAACCGGGCCATCATCATCTATGAGGGTCAGCGCCGCACTTGCGCCCGCTGTAATCAAGAAGGCCACGAGCGCAAGACCTGCCCTCGGAACCAGGGAGGTAAGAGCTATGTGGAGGCAATGATGATGCCCTCCAACCCTAACGCCGCCGTGGAGATGGATCAGCCCGAAGTGGCTGTGGAGGAGAGAGCGCGGTCGCTTCTACTCATCGAGGGTGCGGTCCCGGCTGCTCCCGTTGGTCCCCCGCATCTCCCTTCAATTGGAGGGAAATGTCAGCGGGAGCGAAAATCGTCAACGGAGGAAAGGGAACCGAAAAAGAAGAGGACAGACAAACCCAAACTCCTGGTCTCGAATACCGTTCTACAAATGGTTCACATACCTACCACCTCGCCTAATATCACACGACCTCCAGCCCCCGTCTCCGTGAGCTCGTCAAATGAGGAGGGATGGTCTTTCGCCCCCCTTCCCCCCGCTCTCGCCATCGACGCCCTCGCTACGCAATCCTTGCATCACGGGTTTCAAACACCCCAAGAACCTCTGGTGACAGGTGAGGAGGATGCATCTGATTGCGATGTTTTCCAGTCCCCAACAGCTCATCCCTCGACCCCTTTATCATTGACTGTAAAGGAAGCGTCACCGACCCCGGAAGTCGACCCGCATACAAGTTTCTCAAAGTCAAAAATCCCACATACCCCATCTTCTTTCCCCATTAAGGACAGTCAATGTGTCGACGATCTTCCCAGCGCTTCTCAAGATACGGACCACAAGCAACTATCTCCCCTGATTTTTCCCGACCACAACCCTTCCGCAGATGAGCCCCAGTCCGCCACTCCCACCCTCCCCGAGGGTGCGTCCTGCCCCTTGGCGGCCCCCAGCGGTGCTCCTTCGAAGAAGGCCTCCTGTGGAACGCTGCCGAGTTACCCGCTCTACGTGGAGACCACGGCTGGCTCTTCCTCTTCGGACGAGGCCGGGGGGGAGGGATGCGGCGAAATGCCGCGTCCTCGCTCGTCGACCCGTTGGACGAGGCGTCCCGGGAAACGGCGAAGCACTCGTCGCCCGGGGTCGAGTCGCGACCGGAGCGACGCTAGCCACGATCAGAACTCTGGGAAGTGATGTCCGGTAGCCACCCGGTGCCGGACACACTTCGTCCATCGTTGAAGAGTTTTTTTTTGCTGAATGACTGATTGAATCGATAATTTCAACCCTGCCGTTGATAATTTCTTACAATACATAATTTTCCATTGCTAGCTAAAATCTCCCTCCTAATATCTGTGGACCTTGTCTTCCTTTCTTTTTTTTCTTTCTAAATGTTAATGGTCAAATTCACGAGTATGCGTCTGTATGCATATGCTTATGTATGTGCGTGTGGATATGCATGTGTGCGTTTGTATGTACAAGTGGATATGTATGTGGTATATGTATCATATATGTATCCATGTATACACTTATACTAAAGAAAAACATGATGTACCCATAATCTGTGACCTGATATTATGCATAATGCTAACAAACTCTGTAATATAGTATTCTGAACCGAATAAAATAATTTATATCATAGCTCAAGTGGTTAAGAGCATCCGCCCGGCAAGTGGAAAGATCCGGTGTTCGAGTCCCGGTTGAGGAAATATTTTTACTCTTGTGATCCGTTCGATTCCGCCTTCCCCACCTCTATTGTGTTCGTCCTTTATACGTGTTCCTATCCCTTTTCCTTATATATGTTTCTGTATATATAAGTATTTCTTCGCCGTTTGGCGGGATTTCGTGTTTGAATGTATATATATATATATATATATAAATATATATATATATATATATATACATATATAATATATATATATATAATATATTATATTTCCCTGCTTTCCTTTCCTCCTGTGTCCTCGTCAATTTCTCCTTTGGCAGGTGAAATAACACCCAAATGCCATTTTATGGCCAAAAAATCGGGGCAAATGGTTGATTAAACCCCACAGATTTCAGTCAAATTTACGTTTCCTTTCAGGGCCAATTTTCAATATCTATAGCATTGGCCGGGCAAGCCAAAAATCCGTGGATCGAGTCACGGTCAGGAAAACTTTTCAATGCTGTGATCTGCTGGATTTCCGCTTCCTGTGTTTGTCATTTTTGCAGGAAATTGTATGATTCGAAGATATAAATATGTACATATAGGTATATAAATATGTATATATATACATATGTAAATAAATATATATATATATATATATTTATTTATTTATTTATTTATTTATAGATATACGCACATTCAAACAAAAAATCCCGCCAAACAGCGAACAATAACTCATTCACATTGAAATAGATATAAAGAAAAGTAACATGAACACACATAAAGGACAAACACAGGAGAGGTGGGGAAGGCGAAATCAGGCAGATCACGAGTGTAAAAATACTATATTTCCTAGTCCGGGACTTAAACTCCGGATCTTCCCACTTGCCGGGTGTATGCTCTCAACCACTTGAGCTATCCAGGAAACGTAATTTGCACTGAGATCTGCGATGCTTTATGCAACAAAGTGCCCCGATTCTTTGGCCAAGAGAATGCGATTTAAGATTCTAACGCGACATTGCGAACATTTAATGAGATATTAGGGAGGATTTTCACCCACCAAAGGAGAAATAGACAGCACACAAGAAGAAAGGATAGTAGTTTAGTAATCGTACAACATCATAGAGGATAAGAACAGTACGTTTCTTGGCACGCATAGCCAGAAGAAGAGACGAGCCACATTGGCCTATTACGCATTCAAACACGAAATCCCACCAAACGGCGAACAAATACTCATTCACATGGAAATAGATACATATATTTTTCTATGGGAATGAGTATATATATATATGTATATATATGTGTGTATATGTATATATATATGTGTGTATATGTATATATATACGTGTGTATATGTATATGTATGTATATATATATACATACATATATACATATATGTAGCTCCGGTACGACACAATAGAACAAAAATGTAAATAGAAAACACTTGAAAGACATTCACGTATTAGACAGTTTAAACATTCGGCCTTCTAAGGTCCAACCTACTATATAAAAAATATATGTATCATATGCGTATCATATCGGATGCTTCGAACAGCGACAAATTCATCGTAAGCTTTAAAATCGATATCTTTAAAAGAGAGGCACGCCGTGAATTTTACAAATCGGGAGTCGCGTGTTTGCATCTGTGTATGCACGCATCGATATATTTGCCGCAAGAGCCGCATTACGAAGTTGAATGTCGAGCATCGCTCATTTGTCCGTGGAGGGTATATTGCGCCCTAGTCGGAAGGGGTTTAGAGCCGAAGAGGGCAACGATCCTTGGGAAAAGGAGTAAGCTTCCGGATTCTCCGTCGAATTACCCAATATCTCTATTTAGATACGAGAGGCCTCTTGTCTTCTAAATTATTCACGTCTTAAAATTCTTCTCCTTCCTTTGGCTCCACGTTCTCCTTCTCCCAGCTTCCCTGCCATCCAAATACCTCCCGAGCCCTTTTAGAGCCCTCTGCCCTTTCCACTCTCTCACTGCGTCACACCACCGCCACCTCTCGAACTTATATCACTCCCCGTTTCCTTCCTGTATATATATAAATATATATACATAGATAATTTCGTCGACGTAACATGGAAGTGTTGAATAATAAATTCCGTCTTCAACGGAAGATATAAAATCTTCCGATGAAGACGAAGCAGAATTCCGTCGAAATGATCAAGAAATAACGTGTGAGTGATCTTTTTATGTGTTATATATATATATATATATATATATATATATATATATATATATATATATATATATATATATATATATATATATATATATATATATATATATATATATACACACACACACACACACACGAGGGTCATCCGGAAAGTAGTACCCGTTCGTGAAATAAAGACAAAAGTAAATATTAACAAACATAAAAAATTTTATTTGAAAGAGGATACTTTAAACTACTTCTCAACATAATCTCCAAGCAAATTAAGGCATTTGTCATAACGTGTGACAAGTTTCTGTATTCCTGCTGCATAGTCCTTCGCCGCCAGCTCATTGAGATACGCGAGGGACCCATCTTGCACAAATTTTTGCATAATGCAGATGGTGTTTAACAATTTCATGAACAATTGTTCGAGAAACATTGGGAAAATGCTCACAGATGTCATCAATTGTGACGCGCCGATCGTTCCTCACGAATTCGTCAACTGAGCTCACCAGTTGGTCCGTAATGACTGACGGTCTCTCCGAACGCTCATCGTCGTGTGTGTTCCCCCTCCCCATGTTGAAGTTGCGACACCACCGCCGAACAGACGACTCGTCCATTACATTGTCTCCATACACCTCCTTTAATTGGCGATGAATATCACATGGGCGAACGTTTCTTGCATTGAGGAATTTAATCACTGCCCTCACTTCACAATTGGCGGCGTTCTCAATTTTTTTAAACATTGTAAACAATCACAGAAACAACACAGGCAATGCTAGCGTCACGCAACTTGGCTCAGAGAAGGCAGACAACCCACTGAAGCTATCTGACCTCGTCCAGCGGCTACTCGCGTCGTCAGCACTTCATGCGGCACGAACGGGTACTACTTTCCGGATGACCCTCGTGTGTGTGTGTGTGTGTGTGTGTGTGTGTGTGTATATATATATATTTAAACAGCAAATATTCGGAAGAATGATAAAAAAAGCTTTATTCAAAGTATTCTCTATTGCTAGCTAAATATTTTCTCCATCTTTCGGGACATTTTTGGATACCACGCCAGCCAAAATCTTTCCCTGTTGCCGGGAACAAATCATCGAGCCATAAATTCAAATCTTTTTTGCGGTTTTCCGTGTTCCTTGTCTGCAACATCGAAGTCACCAATTCTGAAACGCCAAAACCATCGCTCATACGTATTTCGCGATGGAGCATGTTCACCATAAGCTTCTCAAAGTAATTCCGACGATTCAGCAGCAGTTTTCTTAAAATGAATTCAAAAAATTAATCCAGTCCACGTATCCTCTTTTTTTGGTATGAATTTCGACATATTGAATACCGCAGCACAGCACTAAGCAAACACTTCTTTAATTTACCACTCATATGCGTATGAGACTTGTTAATGGCACAACAAAATGACATCAGTGTAAAATATTTATACCACAAACTGTATTGGTGCATCTTGTATTGTCTGAAACCCGCATTTATTTGTTTTGGACAGTCACAACTACAAAGTGAATACACCGTCGCACAGTGCTATCATTATTCGTAATTTTTTGACGAAAAATGCAACAAATACCATCCAACAGCCACCGAATTCACCTGATTTGGCTCCCTGTGACTTCTTTCTGTTCAATCGAGTTAAAAAACCATTACGGGGAACGCGTTTTAGCAGCCGAGAGGAAGTAATGGAAAAATCGCAGGAAGCACTGATGGACATACCGAAAACCGACCGTAACTTTTGCAAATGTCAAGTTATGACACTAAGATTTAAAATAATATCAACAACAGATGTACCAATTTAACAAAAAAAACAGAACTCAAATCGGAACGATGGGAGCGCCACACGGTGGTTATTCCGGGAACTTTTTGATCAAGGTAGTATATTACCTTTCCTAGCAAAACGTAACCGAACATCCTACACTACATCAGATTCCTCTTCATCTCCGTATTTCTTCGGCTTCCATTGGGGTGATTGGGCTTTAGTTTCTAGGATACAATGATAAACCCATAATTTGTCACCAATTATTATGACCCTCTGGAGCAAATTTGGGTCTTCACGGACCGAGTTCAACACCTTATTGGCAATGCAGCTGTTTGTGGTTGAAATTGAGCAATTTTGGTACGAATTTTGCGGCGACTCGTGTCATGGCCAAATCATAGGTAAAAATCGAATGGAACGAGCCAATCGATATGCTTAGGTCCACAGCAACTTCTCTAACGATGATTCGACGATTGGCCTGGACCAAATATTTTATTTAACTGGATGATTAATTTAAACCGTTGTTTTATACAGTAATATGATATGTGTATTGTTCGATTAAGACCATCACTGTCAACCCATAGCACAATTCGTATTATTCGAATTGGAAATTAAATTTTAGGGAAAGGGAAAAATGAAAAATTATGAATAGGAGGTAAAAATTAGGGAAATATAACACCGAATTATTTAATTTCGTAGTAATATTATTATTTTTAACATAAATAAATTTCAAGGTTATTGGCTGCAATTATTTTTCGACTCGAATGTAGTCCTCCATCATGTGGATACAAACTAAGTAATTCACTTGTTTGAATGCTGTACTGCCATCCATACACACTTATTAAAGGCGAGGGGTGCAAACATAAGAATCCATTTAAGTCTCGTACGTAGAATTAACCCAACAAAGTGATGATATTGGCCTCTTAACCTCATCGTAATATATATTCTTGATTCCCGACTAGCCTGCGGAATCCTGTAACTTGTCCATTTACAGTGTTTTCTTTTCATTGCGATTTCAATCGATTTCCTAAAGCGACAAAGTGAATTACCTCCACACCTCCGCAGACAATCAGCATTCTCAGTTTTACACAAAGGAAAGTTTAGCTTCGCAATGGCATCAACACAGATTGGATATCAATTGGACTCGGCAATACTTATTACAGAGTAAAAGAAACCATAAACACAGTTATGAGCCCATAGGTAGAGCTCACCCAGATATTTCTCATCAATTTTTTTCACATAAATGAAATTCGTTCTAAAACAATCGGCAACTTACGCTGTCGATTATTGTAAAACTACAAGAAAATTTTTAAGATTAATCATCGATAGTTTTCCTCATTCTAATTGTGCAAGTTCACTTAGCGGTAGCAATCAACCCGTGTCACATAACTTCCAAATGAATGAGGCGATTAGAAACCAAAACAATTCACAACGTCCATAAAACCTTCAATTAACATGTGTCTACTCGTAATCAAAAACATTACTCTGGTTATCATGTAAATAGTATGCTAATGATTCACGTTGAATGCTATCTTTCGAGGCCATTGGTAAAAGATAGTATCCCGATGAAATTACTTAAATCTTGAGGTCCACCTATCATTAGTATTACTAATCTAATTCTCAAGAGTAATACGTGGAAACCAAAGTCACTTTAGAAATATTAAAACCATTTAATTCACAAGCAAGGACAAGATTAAACGTGCGTAGACATAAAGTATATTCGTAGGTGCATGTGTATGTTAGTAAATAGCATATGTATTTGCACGCCTGTGAGTGTAAAAAGTTCCATCTGCATCTATATCTACCTGATACCCCGCAAGAGGCCGTAAGGACGTGTTGCAGGGTGTGGTAGGTCACCAGCCATTCTATATGCATGTATATTCTCTGTATTTTCTCATTTATCTGGCACCCCGCGATCCACCAAAAAACACGTGGAAAGAGGACGACCGAACACCAATTATGAGACATGCCTACTTATATTACGAGTACTACATAGTTAATAGCTATTCCTGTAACTACACAATATAATGCGTTTAAAGAGGCCAGGGACACGTGCAATTCAGACACCTATTACCGGTTAGTATTCTACACATTCCGGACGGACAATCCACAAATACAATATACTTAATAAACATTCACTTACACCCCACCTGGCACCAGGGCGCACGCTTGGGGGGGGGGGGGTTGGGACGCCAGACTTGAAGACTGTTCTGTGGGAATTTAATCCTGCATAGCCCTATTTGAGACAGCATGCACCTATTATCCTCATAGGTTTTCCCCCTTTTATTGTTGTCGCGAATACTACGCGGGAAAATTGAAAACTTTACTCTGTCAGTTCGACAATCTAACTCTCTAATTTTGTAGCAATTGTTGGCCTTGCCAATGTAATTAGGGGACTTAAATATATCTCCAATGTCAGATGTAATACCACACGCTTTATATCCTTGCAATAACTTTAATCAAACTCTGGGTCTTCACTTATCTAAAGGTTCCTACTACAGATTCTGTATTAAATGTGTGACGCATGGGTATAGCATCCGCCTATATGGGTGTAGATTTACATGGATTCGTTGGTTTTACATGTAGTTTTATTTTCTTTTACGTTGGGTGACCTTACACCCACCGCCACACACCCTCGCGGCGGGTCACGGGTTATTATACAGATGTCGATGAAGAAAAATTCCTCCGCTGCCTTCGTAAGCTCCAGCTACCATGGCATATGGTTTCTTAAACCCCACACTTAATATTACAATAACGCATTCTTTAATCCTGAATACATTCCATCTCCTTTATTTCAAGCTGAATCCCTCTTCATTTCCTCCCTCCACCTCCCATTCTCCGCATCCATTACCGTCTTTAGCATCCCATTGCCTCTCTTGCGTCCAATTGCTCTGCTCCTTTAGATTTCTCCTCGTAATTATCTCCCTTCTGTTACCATGTCCCCAAATTTTTCTTTTATTTTCCTTTCCATCCATTTTCTATTTTTTCACTTCCTTTTACTGTGGTACAAATATTCAGATATACTTAATTGATCGATAGTCAAATGTCCTAAGCGTCACCTAGTATTTTTCTATTCTGCCTCCAAGTTTCTCAAAAACAGTCAATTCAATTTAATCAAATTTGAATGTGATAACAATAAATATAGGACAGCTACATACCCTGGTTAACTTTTTTATTCCTCTTCTTCGTTGTTGATGGAATGTCGCTCGTCAATGATCTCTAAATGAGTCAGATTCGTCTTCCGCTGTTAGGGTGTACAATTTATGCCTTCAATTACTTGGCACGTGGAATACTCTCTTTGCCGACGTCTACAGGTTTCTTCTTTCACTGACTACTTAATTATCGCCTAAAAAGTACTTGTTGCCTCATAAGACGTTGTATCATTCTAGTTCTTTACCTACCCACTTTCCATTCCCCAGAATTTTCATTTCCTTAACAATGTTCAAAACTTTCTCGTTAGAGAACGCATCGATCCAGCTAATTTCAACACCACATCTGATAGACCACAGTTTTCCAAAGTTTCCATCCCCCCCCCACGCTGCCAATATGGTCCATGTCTGTATATACAACCACAAAGCGTGATTTGTTTCAGACATCGGTCGTTCTCGGTGGAGTTTTATCCTCACCATCTCTAGACTTCTTCTCTTTAGAATTTCCTTTTTGTCAGAGAAAGTTCATTTGAACTTAAATATTCTACTGCTAACTTCTTTATAGATTCCCTCATCTGTCACCATCGTAATCCTAACAATGGGGAAAAAGTCATTCACCCTGTTCAGAAATTCATCCCTCTTTATTTAGGTCTTAATAACGCCCATTTGTTTATTTTCAATCACGCTAGTTTTCAATCTGTTTATGACTAAATTGTTATAAAGATGACTACATATTTCATTTACATCTACATAATACCCTGTAAGTCGCCACAGGGATGGCTGGCGGGAAATGTTAGTTTACCACCCTTAAAATAAAATAAAACCACGTACAAAACCAACAAATTCATGCCAAACTACACCCACAGAGGTGTATATATTCTACCAAAAATAAGTTTTAACTACAGGCGTGAAAATACAATCACTATCAACTAACACACACATTTACCTTAGAGTGTAGCAAACATTCATACAATAACGTGCGAGCTAGAATTTGAAAAGTAAGAAGGCCACACAGGTAGGGAAAGTGACCCAACGCTGTACGTAGCGGGAGGGTCCCCCCACAGAGAGAGGCGAGGGAGGGAAGGGGAGACTAAAAAACAGACAAAGCAGAGCAAGCAATACCGTAAAAAGCACTACACTATTTGATGAAGGTCCGCATGCTGTCATGCGGGAAAATTTTTGACAGCAAAATAAACGAATAATAATAGTAAAATGTATGCATTTTAGTAAAAATAATTATGCCCTGGACGATGAGGGTGGCGAGTGGAATTTTTGCTATCTAAAACCCTGTAGTTGCTTCTCCGTATTGTCCGTGGGAAGAAGCAGTCCTCGAGTCTTACTAGTTCTGGCATCCATTTCTCGAATCTTATATTCATGATCCAAGCAACCAATGTATGTTAGAATAAAATAATTTACGAGGCGTCGGCGCTGAAACATGCGGATCTGAAATTATTTAAAAAGTTAAACCTGGAATTGAATCGTCTTTCTTATAATTATTCCCAACCCAACCCCAGAAGCATTTCAGTGACGATTTTCGTTTTATCGTAAGAGTTTTTAACTAAACGGGCTGCCTGGCGTTTAACCATCTCAATTTCCCGAATGAGGTATTTTTCAGTCTGATACCACACACTAAATGCATATTCTAAATGAGGCCTTAAAAGAGTGTGGTAACAACGACCTTGGAGTCACTCCTGCCATAATGCGTCTATCAAATCTAAATTTTTACTTGATTTCCCGCAGACTTTACGTATGTGGGTCCCCCAAGTTGTCTCTGGTTTGTAACACCTAGGTATTGTACCGCATCAACTACTTATAGGTCAAGTCCAGCTAGCTGATAAACAAAAAACACATTCAATCCTTTGCTCCCAGCCTCCACTAAGCGTGTCTTTACTGCGAACGACGAGGGTAAAACCATCAGAATATCTTAAAATGTGAATCACCTGAGGAACATCTTATTCCTCCTTCTCACCTCCTATTTCCCAATACTTTAATTTATAAACAATTGAAATCAATGGGTGACAAGGGCCATCCTTGGTGCATTTCTTTTCTGATCTTTCTCTCCCTTTTCTGCCCAGGCCTTCAATGACTGCATCCTGCTGCGTGAAGAATATTTAAATGACTCTCCTCCTCTCCATGACGATTATACTTGCAGTTTTGAAGACACCCGCGACCGTTATCCTAACGGAACCAACCGCTAATGCACAAGTTTCTGTAAGCCTGCAAATGTAATGTAGGGTTTTTTCATCTTGCTCAATATTTTTCCACGGTGAATAATCTGAGCTATCTCCACTATCTTCCAAAAATTCATTTTACTGATAATATTTCCTCCATATTGGACAATTTTGCTATCAGAAAAATGGTTACCTGCCATTATATTTATTATAGCATGATAAACAGCTAAAATCCATTTAACTATCCAATTCAAGAGAAATTCTCGGCCAAGAATTATTTAAAAAGTAATTCGTAGGCAGAATTCAAATAATAATAATTTCTTTAGAAAACTAAGCCATTGTTTGAATTCAGGAGGCAATTGTTTTTTTTTCAATGCTATGTCTCATTCATGGAATATGTTGTGTTTCTTGGAATTATGGAACACAATACAATTGTGAACATATTGAGGACTCCTGCATATTCTTACCCCTCTTCCGTCTACGGATACATCTATCATAAAATTTTATCTATAATTTATCATACAATTTTATTTGTTATTTACTATACAATTTAGGTAGAACGGATCGTTTTAAGATGCTATGTTGCCAATGAACGATAAGGGATCAGAATAACATTGTCCGACTGCGGTAGGGTCATAGTCAGGTCAAAATTAGTCTGGTGTGTATTCATCCCCTGCCACACACCCTAGCGGTGGCTTGTAGGGTCCTAAAATATCAAATATATCTCTGTTGCTTTGATATCTGTTATGGTTTGTTGATTTGATTTACTTGCCCTAAGTTCACTATAAGCTTAGTTTCATTAATGATCCCATTTTAGTTACACTGATTTCATCGTTGTACATTTATTACATTTATTGCTATTTATTTCCGCCATTTATTGCTTTACACATGTTCATTACTTATTACAACTTTCTAAATATCTAAACTGTAGTTATGGCTGTAGCATATATAGAGCCTTATATAGTGCAAATTCTTACCTGGGCATCCTCTTTGGATATCGTTTGATGCCATAGTTTTTCTTCTTTACACTTCTCTGAGTACTATGCCCTTTACTTTGTCATGAACACTTTAACCTAAGGTTTCCCTTTCTTCATTGCAAATCATATTCCTGGCGCTGTTGCCTTAGTCTTTAGGACTCTCTATCCTTCCTCTTGGCCCTTGTTGATGTCTTCAATCAAGCAATTTAGTTTATCATAGATATTGTATTTTAAACAGTAATTTGTCATTTCTGTGTGTGAATCTGCCCAATACCTAGATACCTATGCCACAGCGTAAGCCTGCACACTTCACATTTAACCCAAAATAGTTATTCTATGAATGAATACATCCGATAGTTCGCATTCCGGACAGTTAATCGATTCTATACTTAAATGGTTAACCCTTTCGGGCGTTCTCCCGCGTCAGGGTGTCTGTTGTCTACAGCGATGATTTCAGCTATACTGCTGGAGTCTTTAGGTCAGAAGTGACGATGCGTTGCCTTTGGTCGTCTTACACTTACAAGGGACTATAAAATCGACGCATCGATACTTCTGACCCGAATACACCAGTGGCATGGCCTGAGAAACCCTTGTTGACAAGGGACATAACCATCATGCGTAGGAACACCCTAAAGCCTTCACAGTATTTTGATAAATACCGCCGAAATCTCAGATTCGATTCCATACTTTTAAACGCGGCATTCATTTATCGGATTGCGAACTCAAAAGTCTATGGTAGTCTTAAATTTAGCCATTTATTAAATTACGTAAAATAAAACCAGTTTTCCATTTCTCGTATTTATTGGGCTCTTTTTGAGCAATGATAAGGTACCCGTTACTGTTTTACTCAATTTAATTACTACCAAATAAACTTTTAAAAGATTAAAAGAATAATTTTATTCATATCTTTTGTTTGTGAATTGAAATAATAGCTGTATAAACATAAACTCAATGAAGAGGAACGTAAATATTTACGTTTTATAATTAGGTAAATACCTTTGGTTAGCAATAATCACGATTATAAAAAAAACATTTGTATTTCCAAATCAGCGTGCCCATTATTTAACATTACCACCTTTTTAAATAGAATAACCAAATGCCTGTTTCAGATTCAATTAAAACGGATTAAGCATTCCCGTACAAAGAAAGCAAATAACGTTAACATCTCCAATAATTTATTTCTTTGAGGTACAAGCGGTAAAATTTATTATTTTAACTTCTTAATCTAAAAAAACCCCACAAAAGAACTCAGTACACTAATGGTGGAAAGACTTAGATACATTCTATTGAGGCATTTTAAACTTGTCGCCGACTTCCTTATATGGAAATTGTTCCCGTTCAAAACGGTATGTCTCTAAAAAGTAATAAACTAAAATAGGTAGGCAATTGAAACATAAAACGAATCATTAAATAGAACTAATTGAAAAAAAATGTTTTATTTAAATTTTGCAAAAGTATTCAAATTACTCTTTCAAAAGTATTTTAATAAAATTAAATGAACCTGATCATTGATTAAGAACTCAAGCTGAATATTTTCAGATAAAATAAAATATTTTTCGAGTAACTGATATTAAAGTCTCAATATTTCAAAATGTTTAAGCAGTTCAATCGAGTTAAGTTTAAGAATTTCATATTTAGGGCTAAAATGTGAATGTTAGTGTGTTTTTTTTGAGAGCCATTAAGATTTTTATTAATTAAGCAAGGCAATAGAAATAGTTTGGAGGTTTTTGAGGTGCGAAAGAGGAGCAAGTGAACTGGACTGGAAGAAAAACCAGCGAAGAAGTATTAGGCGGGGGGGTATAGAGTATTTTCATATTTCCTTCAGCAATGGTATTGATTGAGTGTGCTAAAACACCTCACGGTCTGCCCAACCTCTTGTTCCTCTCGCCTGTCAATTGAATCATGCAAAAATGGAAACATCTAAGAAGTGCTGCACAGCCGCGACCGAGAACCTGAGACATTAAGTGCACAAATGCGAGCACATTTGTTTTCGAATCGCGCACTTTTGAAACAAGCAAAACCAGCAGAAACGGGTGCATTTGCACTTGGGCGAGGAGCTATTTTTGCGAGAGGAATAATCAAGCAGTCATGAAGTGAAACATAATTGAAATTATTTATTCAAATATCTGCACGTCCGGATGAGTATTATGAATTCATGAATTGATTTGTAGGAATTTCAAAGGTCTAGTTAGTTAAACGCGTAATGGCGCCTCTGGGAATCTCATCTTTATTTTTACCACACACTTATCAATACTGTGCAATTTTTCAAGAACCAGGTTTCCCTGGGAAACCACAGGAGGGACAGGGAGACTACATAACCCCATACCCGGATGCATGATTTCATATGCCATTGGTATTGTTGCTAGGTAACCTCAGTCATCACATTTCAAGACATTCTTCGGTTGGTTTCTGTGGTTATCCATGGTGCTTGTGATGGTGTCACCTTAAAAACGCTACGATTAGATTTATGACCCAGAGTAAGTAAAGAGGAGTATTGTCTGTTTGGCTACAAATGTAAATCCAACGTGGAAAATCGCTTGAATTGGTCCCACCAATCACGTTACAAATACCATCCATTCGGAGAGAAAGAAGAGCCGCCTTTTTGTGTGGGAATGCCGGAAAGGCACCCGACCAAGTACTCGTCTTTTAGTACATAGTTAACACCTTATATTCCTGGAACGGATGCGCCGATCAGATTAAGTTTATAGCAGTTTATCTTCCATTTCAGAAGACGTATCTTAAATAGTTCAGCTCAAAGTGTCTTATTCTATTAACAGGCTCGAGAAACGATCAACAACCAGTGATAATAAAGAAAAAAATATTAACGTTAACCAATACTATGAAACAGTGGCAACGGAGAAAGTCTGATTCGGGACGGAGCGAAACTTTAGTCTTTTAAGGTGGCCACCGTTGAGGGATTGAGGAATACATGTATGTACCAGTATTATTGTGACATGAATTTAAGACATCCGTTCACAGCAATGGACTACAAAGCCCCCCTTTTTACCGGCTATCATTATTCATACGCTAGTCAATTAAAGTGAGGCGTTTCCTGGAAATAAAAAGTTTGAATGATAATTCATTATGTTTACTACGCCTTATTTTGTGAAAAAGTCGCGCTGCAGGCCATTGGATTCTCAAAATGATTGCGCTGACTGTTAACTTATCCAATAGTATTCTATAAATATTGTTGTTGTTGAAATATTCAGAAAAATGTGAAATATGAAGTAAATGATTCTTTTGACTGCGTTATCGGTGAAAGGTAGTTCGTAAGTTACAATCAGTTTAACCAAAAGTGTCAATCCGTATGTAAATTATGCATTTGGCTTTGAAGCAGCCCAAGATATTCAATTAACAGCTAACTGTCACGTACTTCAAGTAATTTTATTGTTTTATGTTTGCCTCTCTAAATGTTTTTCATGTTCGAAGTTAAATACTTGGGGATTGGGATGGTTCGGTGGCTAACGCACTGGCTCTTAACCCAGAGTGCCTGGGTTAATGTATTTCATCAACGTATTCGCGTTTATTATCAATTTTTCAAATAAGTTTTACAATTAAACACAAGAGAGTGCCACGTCCAATCATTCTTTTGGAGCGACGCGACTGTTTGGATCAGATACATGAACCATTAATGGTGCCCTCTAAAGAAGAATTAAAGTCTTCGTCATATACGATGGGTAGATGCTGCTGGAGAATTAATGAAAAGAGTGCTATATGAAAGATTAATGAGAGTGCAAAACAAGAAAAAGTTAAGAGAAATTTCAATATTGGAAAAATACATTAAAAATAGATCTCCTATACGAACAAAAGGTATTTTATAAATTAATTTCTGTGGCCTACGTGCCCTTTTAGCCATTTTCTTTCGTAGAAGGCAAAGTCAAAAGAAGTCTGAGATTAGTTCATTTCATTACACTTAATTACTTCTCTAAAGTTGAATGAAAGAAGAATACTAGGATCTAGGGGGGGAAGAGTGTTTATAAAATACGTGGTGCTCTTCTTTCATTCAAGATGAATTTCCACGCAGTCATGTCTGATACCACCGCTCCATTTATCTTTGGCAAAGATTTGGTGCAGTGGCTTGCGTTCGATTTTCCCACCCCTAGAGTACGGGTTTGAATCCCGACGCTGGCAATATTTTTCAGTGTTATCCCGATCACTACTTGAGTTACTACCTGTATGTGCAGAGCACTATGAGTGAGAACGCCGTCCTTCGAATGGGACGTTAAACTGGCGCCTTTCGTTAAGAGTAGACTATTTCCGACGCCGGGTTTCTCTCCACCCTTCTTCCTTTCCCATCCATCCCTAATGGTGCAAATGACCTTAAGCGGTCACCTCCCCTAATCTAATAATATTACTACCATAAATACCTGTAGATAGAAAAATCTGAGCAAATTTATTCTTGCGCTCATGTGAAGACAATTTTTATGTTGAAATCAACAAAATTTGCTATTTTTAAATTTCCGCACATTCCTCAATGCAAACTGCTTTAAACAAACGCTCAGAGCATCTCACATGCGAGTATCATTGAACATAAAATGGCGGCTTCGTTTCCGGTGGTCAAAGCGGACCCCGAATGTAATGTAAAGCTGCGCCTCTGTCGATCGCAAGCGAGGCTCGCAGTGATTGCTGCACGGGCAAGGACGCTTTGGGACACCAAGGAGAGTATTGCACAACCTTCAAACATCGACCCCTCACGCTGCTTCGTATTCAAAGCTGCAGCGAAGTGACCACTAAAACCTCGAATGCGCAGGCGCGCCTTTGCATGTGTGATTTGGAGACACACCGAAGCGGTGATTGGATCGAGCAGCGAGTTTTATGGATCGGATTAGGGGTATGATTTTTTAATCCCCTTGAAAATTCCATTCACACAAACCGAATTATTTAGAATGGGATTTTACGCTATGAAATTGGAGTATCAGTTTCAACCCCAGAATTTTTAATCGACATAATTTATGCAAAAACGTACGAAAAAATCGAAGGAGATGGAAAAGAGCTGATAAATTTGTATATCCTTGCTTGAACCGGTTTTTTTCGATCGAAATAATTAGTACTTGTCACAGCTCAAAGTTTCCTCAAACCGGCTTATGTTGTGATTACGATGACACCATATTTCTTAGGATTTCGTAAGTAGGATTGAGAGCATAAGTTTTCAAAAAACTTAAATTTTTCATTAAAAGTCGAATTTTTAAAGATCATTGATGATAAAACAAAATCCGCAGCGCTTCATTCAAATTTGCTTCCTGATCCTGGAAAATTGGAGAGAAATGAGAACTAATAATTCACTGAAATCCTGATTGTGGTGCTGCGAAAAATGTGATAATAACAAATTGATATATTTACTCTAAAATGACGATTTTATACGTTCACAAACCAAAGTCAGTTGTACTCAAATTTCTAATTATCTGTACATTTAATTTCCAGACATTCGCCCGAAAGATATGCACAATTATGTATAATTAATTCGTTGATTAATTCTATTTACTGGTACACAATAAGTCAAAGATTTTCCGTTGCATGATTTAGGATAATATAATGAATGAAAGAGATGAGCGAATTAGTGTTTTGCTTTCCCTCAATCCTGTTCCCCATCTAATAACCAGGCAAAGATGAGCATGCATGGACATATCCGCAATCGCGAAATTCCTTACGAGTCATCGCACAGATCAAATACTCACTATGGCCGCAATACGCTAATTATGCTCTATTGAGTACAAGCAATTTAACACCCCGAAGAAAAATGTAGAAAGGTATGGAATCTCAATTTCTGGTCGAGTTTCCTCAACTACCCGACATTCCCATGCCCAGTGAGGTGATACCATGGGCGGTATTTGATCACCGTCCGGCAACATATCTATGATATGAGGATAATAATCCTATTTCGAATAATCTAATATCTTTCGAACATTAACAAAGTATATATCTGTTTTCGAGATACTGCGGGAGTTGCCGCAACAGTAACTTTAAACGAAGTCATCCGATAAACGTAAATTTCAATGCAACAATTACAGAGTGTAAAAATCAATTGCTCTGACTAGGATGCGAAACCAAATCCCTCGATGTCCGGCCGAGTGCTTAAGCCAGTCAAGCTATCGAGGCGTCCGTTTACACTCCGAAATGTTGCGGGCGGATACAGCCTGGGAAACGCTGCTACACTGGACCCCTGTTCTAGGGTCGCGCCAGAAATTCGCGATGCCACTTTCCATGTAGAAATAATATGAGATAAACTTTTGTGTTTCACTGAAGAAATTAGGTTTGGAGACAATGATCATGGTTAAGTATGCTAATGGAGATGGAGAAATGCCCCATGTGATGGTTTTCTGCTTGCACAGGATGTTCTGGGATTGTAACGAGGAGGTTGACGACAAGGAATACCTTGGACAATTATCAACTCCACGGTGTGATGAAAATGTGCGAAAAGTGAGAGACATGCTCAATTCTGATTGACCCCCAAATGCCAGGGTGTTGGCAGAAGAGTGCAATATTCAGAAAGTCTCAGTGGATTACATTCTAACAGGAGATTTAGCCGTGAGAAAGGTGTCCCAAGATGATCCCCGAGGTGCTGTCGGAAGACGGCTTGTGTGATAATCTTAACCTCTTGAACCCCCGTGAAAATGACCCGAATTTTTTTTGGAGTAAGCGGTTGCTGGTGACGAGACATGGGTCTTCTGAGTGCGCTCCATGCGCAACCCTTACGAGTAGCATGAAGGACCACTGGATTATGTGTCAAAGAGGCCATGACGAGGTGCCTGAACGAAGGTCCTGTTGGTGCCTTCCAGGAAGCGTACCAGAAGCATGGTAGAGGCAATGACTTTAGTGTGTTGATGCACAAAAGTGCTGTTTTGAAGAGTTTTAGTAATTCGTACTTTTATTTGAAATTATGGTTTCCCCCAATTTATTCTACCTATATTTCGGTAAAAACCATGCATATCTGATTGGTATTTTTTAAAGTTTAAAGAAAATTAAAGGTAATTTAATTTTAGAAATAAAATGTTTTTGCAAGAAGTCTTGCTGACAAGAGTATAAAATGCTGTCACTTGGTTTGAGAGTTTATGTAAAAACAGGGTTGTATATTTTAGATAAAAGAGTAGAGAAAAAGAGTTTAAATTTATTGGAAAAAGAAGAGAGAAAAATAATACTACATTGCTAGCCGGTGTAAATAAAATGTAGCATAAACCGGCAAAAGAAATATTAAAATTAAATGACATTAATTGAAATTAGCACTGATGCGTTTTAAATGGTATCCCAGTCAAGAAATAATAGTAAAAAAGCTCATGCGATGACAAAATTCTACATTTTACACGGTCATTCTACATACTCGTATTATAATATATTTATTGTGATCACAAGATCCAGATTTTTAAATGAAAGTTATCATCACTTTATGGCCTAAAAGGTTTGTAGTATGACCTAAAAAGGCTTCAGGAACTTCAAAATTATTTGTTTTTTTACGTAGTTTAAATGATTGAAGAACGATTATGCCAAATCCAATGGATGAAACCTTAGAGCATTTGTCACTTCTCACTCTAGAATTTTTTTCCTTCAAAATCATTCCGAGCATCAAATTTGGCAGACAATATCATTATTCCCTCCAATGCTAAAAAGGAAAAATTATTCCAAGGCTAAGGAAGCACATAATTGTAATAATTGAATGCATGGTGACAAAAGATTGAACAACCGGAGGAAACACGCCCCATGAATTCATGATAACAACATGCTTTTCAATCCCTGAAACACATGAAACGTACGATGAAATCATAGCCATCTTTGCACAGGATTTCTCTTAGACAAGGTGAGAACGTAGGAAAATGTTTGGAAGAAACATCCCCAATGGAATTTTGTCATTGAGATATTATCATATTCTGTAAGTGGGATAACATGTGTCAAAGCATTCAACAAATAATGAGCTAATGGTAATTACGTAGGTGCATATAATAGCAAAGCAACGTTACTGTTAAAAGTGGTTACAAGAGGAGTTCTACTCGTTATCGAGAAAAGGTACAATTCGATATATATATATATATATATATAAATTAAAAAAGCAACAAAAAATATAGAAACACATAAAAAATCACTCACACGTTATTTCATGAACGGAGTTCTGTTCCGTCTTCATCGGAAGATATAGAAGTAATTACCATTTAATCTTCCGATGAAGACGGAGCAGAATTACGCCGAAATGTTGATGAAATACCGTGTGAGTGATTTTTTTTTATGCGTTTCTATATTGTTTGTTGCTGTCCAATTTATTATTTAACACTTCCGTGTTACGTCGACGAAATGATCTATATATATATATATATATATATATATATATATATATATATATATATATATATATATATATATATGTACACCCTCCCCGGACTACAACCTTGACGTGGTGGAAGGGCTTGTGCGTTCCGATGACCCCTAGAGCTGTGCTGGCGGGAGTAATAATTATTGCTCCTGGTAGGGTCACCCATGCCAGATAGGTCGAAGGTTAGGAGCCAGACGAAAGGTAGTCCACGCAGCGTCTGTTCCTCAGTGAGGCGGCTGCAATGGCGTCTGACCCCAGTGGGGCGGCCAGTAAGTGATGGTGTCACGTTAAAAACACTATTGAGGAAGGCAACGGGAAACCACCTCAATTATCATTCCCTAGAAAAATATGATGGACAATAGAGATATTTTGAGTCCTGGCAACCACGGGGCTCGGCCCAATCGGCCGTGTGTCGTGCCCGGCAGCGGGGGAGGCAAGGCTTCCGCGGTCGTCATCCCACGAAACCCTTGCAAGGGAAAACCAGCAGCAGCAGGACAGAAGACGCAGGAGAAGAAGACAAAATTAGTTAGAATAGGAACGTGGAATGTTAGGACAATGATGAGGACAGGGAAATTGGAGAATGTTAAGCGAGAGATGGAAAGGGGAAATATAGATATTTTAGGTCTATGCGAGGTGAGATGGAAAGATAGCGGGGATTACTGGAGTGATAAGTATAGAATAATATACAGCGGTGGGGACGAGAGCCAACGAGGGGTTGCCATAGTATTAAATGAAGAGGTAGGAAGAAGCGTAGTCAACATAGAGCAGGTAACGGATAGAATACTACTAGTGGAGATAAAAGCAGAACCGACGAACTTAGTTATTATTCAGGTATACATGCCACCGAGCAACCATAAGGAAGAAGAGGTCGATAAGATATACGATCAGTTAGAGGACATGATCGCGTGTGTTCCGGCAGGGAAACATTTGATAGTGATGGGGGATTGGAATGCGACGGTAGGCGAAGGAAGAGATGGTGATGAGGTGGGCGACTACGGTTTGGGCACGAGGAATGACCGCGGGGAGAAAGCAGTTGAGTTCTGCAGGAGACAGGGGTTAGTCATCACCAACACTTGGTTTAGACACCACAAAAGACGCAGGTATACATGGAAAATGCCAGGTGACTCAGGAAGATATCAGCTAGATTATATCCTGGTTAGATACAGGTTTAGGAATAGTGTGATAAATTCCCACAGCTTTCCGGGAGCGGATGCGGACTCAGACCACAATTTAGTTGTTATGAAATGTAGCGTACGTTTCAAAAAGATAAGGCAGGGGCGGCGAGTTAGAAAATGGAATGTAGAAGCATTAAATGGGTTGAAAAGGAAGGAATACAAACAGGCGGTAGAGAAAATCATGGAGGATGGTAAAGGGCTTAGTACTATCGAAGAAAAATGGGAAATGATCAAAAAAGGGTTGTCTAAAGCCGCAAAAGACACTATTGGAACCGTTAACGCTAAAAGGACTAGGAAACCATGGATCACGTATGAGATGATTTCAAAGATGGATGAGCGGCGAAAATGGAAGAATATAAATACAGAATTAGGCAAAATGAAGTACAAAGAATTGAACAATAAATTGAGGCGGGCAACAAATAAGGCAAAAGACGCATGGTGGAAGACGCAGTGCGAGGATATGGAAAGTCTCCAGAGGAAGGGTGAAATCGGTGCGCTGTACAGCAAAGTTAAATCGTTATCGGGAAGTAAGAAAGGAAGAGCTATGCTAATAGTTAGAGATAAGGCGGGTAAGGTAATAGTTGACGCAGGAAAGATCCAAGAGAGATGGAAGGAGTATATAGAAGAACTGTATAGTAAAGAACTCAGACCAACACAGTTAGACATTGAAAAAGAAAATGACGTAGAGGAAGACAGCTTAGGTCCAGGCATACTAGACAATGAGATAGAAAGGGCATTAAGGGAGATGAAACTAAATAAGGCCGTGGGGGTAGATAACATTCCCGTGGAACTTTTAAAATGCTTAGGAAAATGTGGGAGGAAGAGGCTATATGGGCTGATCCGTAGCATTTATGAGGAGGGAATCTGGCCGGAAGACTTTGTGAGAGCAGTTTTAGTTCCGATTCCGAAAAAGGTAAAGGCCACGTCATGTGAGGACTATAGGACAATTAGTATGATATCCCACGCAGCTAAAGTTGTTCTCAGGATCATAAACAAAAGGATAGAGAGTAGGGCAAATGATTACTTAGGGGATGATCAGTTTGGGTTTAGGAAGGGGAGAGGTACGCGTGATGCCATTGCAGTAATGAGATTATTAATCGAGAGGAATATAGAACACAACCAGGAGGTATTTGCCTGTTTCGTAGATTTCGAAAAAGCGTTTGATAGAGTGAATTGGGAAAAACTAATGAGTATTCTGCAGAAAATAGGAACAGATTGGAGGGAAAGGAGGCTAATCCGCAACCTGTACATGTCTCAGACTGCTCAGGTGCGGGTGGGAAACGGGGAGTCAGGATGGGCAGTGTTAGGAAGGGGTGTAAGGCAGGGTTGCCCATTATCACCGTTGCTGTTCAACCTGTATGCAGAGGAAATGATCAAAGAGGCATGGGAAGAACTAGAGGTAGGAATGAAAGTGGGCGGGGAATTCGTAAAATCAGTTAGGTTTGCTGATGACCAAGCTTTAGTTTGTCAGTCAGCCAAGGGGCTGCAAGCATTGCTGAGTGAATTGGAAATTCAGTGCGACAGGTATGGGATGAGAATCAACATTAATAAAACAAAGGTTATGCGATTTTCTAGAAAGAAAAAGGGCAAGCTTAACATTAAAATAGGAGGGCAAAAACTAGAGCAGGTAGAAGAGTTTACGTATCTCGGTAGTGTTTTGGACCAACACGGTCAAAGTAGTAGGGACGTAAGGAGAAGAATTGCGCTAGGCAAAGAGGCTTTCACGAGGAGGAGGGAGTTGATGACGGGGACTTTGAGTAAGGATGTTAAGAAAAGACTCGTAAAAACTTTGATATGGAGCGTAGCTATGTACGGCGCGGAAACGTGGTCATTGAAGCAGGAGGATAGACGTAGACTGGAGGCTTTTGAAATGTGGGGGTGGAGAAGAATGGAGAAGGTGAAATGGACAGAGAAGAAAACAAATGAGGAAGTACTTGGTATGGTGGGCGAAGTGAGGGGTTTGTTGGGAGCAATCCTATGGAGGCAGGAAAAGTGGATGAAGGGGGTGTTGACCGGCAGTGGGATGTTGAAGACTGTGATAGAGGGTAGAATGTTGGGCAAAAGAGGAAAGGGAAGGAACAGGATAGGGATGTTGGACGGGATGAAGGGCGGAAGAAAGTACTCAGAGATGAAGAGGGACCTGGTGTAGAGTAGAATTTAGGGTTGTGTTTTGTTAGTAGTCACAAAATATTTGTTTGGTAGTTGTGTCCATCGAAAAAACTACCTTAACCGGTAGATTACCTTTAAAAAAAAAATATATGTACAACCTTGACGTGGTAGAAGGGCTTGTGCGTTCCGATGACCCCAAGAGTTGTGCTGGTGTTAGTACTAATAATTGCTCCTGGTAGGGTCACCCGTGCCAGATACGTTGAAGGTTAAGAGCCAGACGAAAGGTAGTCCACAAAGCGTCTGTTCCTCAGTGAGGCGGCTGCAATGGCGTCTGACCCCAGTGGGGCGGCCAGTAAGTGATGGTGTCGCGTTAAACACACTATTGAGGAAGGCAACGGGGCAACGGGAAACCACCTCAATCATCATTCCCAAGATAAATATGATGAACAATACAGAGATTTGATTCCTGGCAAATACAGGGCTCGGCCCAATCGGCCGTGTGTCGGGCCGGGCAGCGGGGCAGGCAAGGCTTCCGCGGTCGTCATCTCACGAAACCCTTGCATGGGAAAACCAGAAGCAGCAAGACAGATGACGCAGAAGAAGAAGACCAAAGTAGTTAGAATAGGAACGTGGAATGTTAGGACAATGATGAGGACCGGGAAACTGGAGAATATTAAGTGAGATATGGAAAAAGGAACTTCAGATATTTTAGGTCTATGCAAGGTGAGATGGAAAGATAGCGGGGATTCCTGGAGTGATCAGTATAGAATAATATACAGCGGCGGGGACGAGAGCCAACGTGGGGTTACCATAGTACTAAATGATGAGGTAGGAAGAAACGTAGTCTACATAGAACAAGTAGCGGATAGGTTATTACTGGCAGAGATAAAAGGAGAACCGACGAACATGGTTATTATTCAGGTAAACATGCCACCGAGCAACCATAAGGAAGAAGAGGTCGATAGGATGTACGATCAGTTAGAGGACATAATCGCGTGTGTTCCTGCAGGGAAACATTTGATAGTTATGGGGGATTGGAATGCGACGGTAGGCGAAGGAAGAGATGGTGATGAGGTGGGCGACTACGGTTTGGGCACGAGGAATGACCGCGGGGAGAAAGCAGTTGAGTTCTGCAGGAGACAGGGGTTAGTCATCACCAACACTTGGTTTAGACACCACAAAAGACGCAGGTATACATGGAAAATGCCAGGTGATTCAGGAAGGTATTAGCTAGATTATATCCTGGTTAGATACAGGTTTAGGAATAGTGAGATAAATTCGCACAGCTTCCCGGGAGCGGATGCGGACTTTGACCACAATTTAGTGGTTATGAAATGTAGCGTCCGTTTTAAAAAGATAAGGCAGGGGCGGCGAGTCAGGAAATGGAATGTAGAAGAATTAAATGGTTTGAAAAGGAAGGAATACAAACAGGCGGTAGAGGAAATCATGAAGGATGGTAAAGAGCTAAGTACTATCGAAGAAAAATGGGAAAATATCAAGAAAGGGTTGTCTAAAGTCGCAAAAGACACCATTGGAACCGTTAACGCGAAAAGAACTAGGAAACCATGGATCACGGATGAGATGATTACCTAGATGGATGAGTGGAGAAAATGGAAGAATGTAAATACAGAGTTAGGCAAAAGAAGTACAAAGAATTAAACAATAAATTGAGGTGGGTAACAAATAAAGCAAAAGAAGCATTGCGAGGATATGGAAAGTCTGCAGGGGAAGGGTGAAATCGGTGCGCTGTACAGCAAAGTTTAATCTTTAGGAAGAAGGGAAGGTCGATGAAAGGAAGGTCGATGATAGCAGTTAGAGATAAGGCGGGTAAAAAAATAGTCGACGCAGGAAAGATCCAAAAGAGATGGAAGGAATATACAGAAGAACTGTATAGTAAAGAACTTAGACCAAAAAAGTTAGAAATTGAAAAAGAATATGACGTAGAGGAAGATAGCTTAGGTCCAGGCATACTGGACGATGAGATAGAAAGGGCATTTAGGGAGATGAAACTAAATAAAGCCGTGGGGTTGGATAACATTCCCGCGGAACTATGGAAATGTTTAAAGAAAAAAATGAGGCTATATGAGCTGAACAAAAGGATAGAGAGTAGGGAAAATGATTACTTTGGGGATGATCAGTTTGGGTTTAGAAAGGGGAGCGGTACGCGTGATGCCATTACAGTAATGAAATTATTAATCCAGAGGAATGTAGAACACAACCAGGAGGTATTTGCCTGTTTCGTAGATTACGAAAAAGCATTTGATAGAGTCAATTGGGAAAACTAATGAGTAATTTGCAGAAAATAGGAATAGATTGGAGGGAAAGGAGGCTAATCCGCAATCTGCACTTGTCTCAGACTTCTCAGGTGAGGGTGGGGAACGGGGAGTCCGGATGGGAAGTGTTAGGAAGAGGTGTAAGGCAGGGTTGCCCATTATCACCCTTGATGTTCAACCTGTATGCAGAGGAAATGATCAAAGAGGCATGGGAAGAACTGGAGGTAGGAATGAAAGTGGGCGGGGAATTCGTAAAATCAGTTAGGTTTGCTGATGACCAAGCTTTAGTTTGTCAGTCAGCCAAGGGGTTGCAAGCATTGCTGAGTGAATTGGAAATTCAGTGCGACAAGCATGGGAAGAGAATCAACATTCATAAAACAAAGTTTATGCGATTTTCTAGAAAGAAAAAGGCTAAGCTAAACATTAAAATAGGAGGGCAAAAATTAGAGCAGGTGGAACGGTTTACGTATCTCGGTAGTGTTTTGGACCAACAGGGTCAAAGTAGTAGGGACGTAAGGAGAAGAATTGCGCTAGGCAAAGAGGCTTTCACAAGGAGGAGGGAGTTGATGACAGGGACGTTGAGTAAGGATGTTAAGAAAAGACTCATAAAAACTTTGATATGGAGCGTAGCTATGTACGGTGCAGAAACGTGGTTATTGAAGCAAGAGGATAGACGTAGATTGGAGGCTTTTGAAATGTGGGGGTGGAGAAGGATGGAGAAGGTGAAATGGACAGAGAAGAAAACAAATGAGGAAGTACTTGGTATGGTGGGCGAGGACAGGGTTTTGCTGGGAGAAATCCTATGGAGGCAGGAAAAGTGAATGAAGGGTGTATTGACCGGCAGTGGGATGTTGAAGACTGTGATGAAGGGGAGGATGTTAGGCAAACGAGGAAAGGAAAGGAACAGGATAAGGATGTTGGACGGGATGAATGGAGGAAGAAGGTACTCAGAGCTGAAGAGGGACCTGATGTAGAGTAGGAGGCTGTGTTTTGCTAGGGGCCCCCAATTATTTAATTAGTAATTACGTCCATCCAAAAACCTATCTTAACCGGTAGAATACCTGATAAATAATATATATATATGCAGATATATGTATATATATATATATATATATATATATATATATATATATATATATATATATATATATATATATATATATATATGTATATATATATATATATGTATATATATATATATATATATATATATATATATATATATATATATATATATACACATATATATAATATTTCTTTTTTAACATTAAAATTGTTTTCTACCGCCTGAGAAAAAATTAAAATATGATAAGTGGAAGAAATGTTTTTATTACTTCCATTATTGGAATTAAATTTTAACTTTTTATGCAATAAAATTTGTCAAAGATAAATTTTTATTGAATGAAATTCAATTTTTGAGTTCTGCGAGGGGTGTCCAATTGAACTTTTTACCCAAAAAAGGTATTCAGCTCACACATTAAGACTCTCTTCTACACAAAACAAAATTAATTAATCAAATTGATTTTGGGATGGTTGGAGGCGTCAGTTTGTGGAAGCGATTCATACTGGAAAAGAAAATACTTTATTCTTCCACATACGTTTTATTATGCACGGACCTTGGTTTCGACTTACAGAGTCATCATACTTCACTGAGTGAAGTGTCAACACTTCACCTGATGATGACTTCGTAAGTCAAAACCTAGGTTATGCATAATAAAGCGTGTATTTGGAAGAAAAAAGTATTTCCATCACCAAATTGATTTTATTATATCAAGCGGATGCGGTGTTCACCTCTATATAATATTTTTGTAAATATTAAAACTTGTGACACGAGATCAAAATAAGCAAACATTTGAAAGGAATCGTGAAGATGAGAAGTTGTCGCCATGAGAAGAAGTGCTTCAAGGTAGGAAGGTCTGAATATTGTTCAGAGGCGCCGCGTTACACACAATTTGCACTCGAGATGAGTCGGCTATTCATTTAAACGTCTTCAGACCTCACTGCACTTGAATTTGCAGGAAGAGGCTTGAATTTGCAATGGCCCAACTGTCCCAGAGCATCCCTTAAATCTCGTGTAGACGAGAAGTGCACAGTATTAGTAGCAAAGGCGGACTATGACGAATTAAGAGATAAAGAGTGTGACCGCGGAATTAATGAAAGACCTTTGTGGAATGATAAGTATTAGTTATCCACTAAAGCATAAGGAGAGTCTGCGAATGTGGCCCGAAGGTCAAAGGCTGAAAAGCGGGCAGCGATCAGGGAGAAAGGAGATCTGGGTCAGATTATTATCAAAAGAGATTCCTTGGGTTACACCAGCGAGAACTTAATTGCATCGGCCGGGATTCCGCAGGGGTGAGTGGCGGGGGGGTGGGTTAGAGATGAGGGAAGGGCGGGCAAAGGAGTTGGGAGCGGAGGGGGCAGGACTACTAAGCAGAGGAGAAGAGTGAGACTTAAAAAACCCCTTCTTCCTGCATAAATAATGAGCGATAAAGGCACGAAAAGAATTTGGTGGTGATGAGCAGAAGGAGAGAGAAATTTTGATTAAACCCTTTAAAGTTGAGAGGGACCTCTGAGGCGACTGCACTCGTGTAGAACATGAAAGGGTGTGCAAAAAATTACAAGAAGAGGGATGGATAATTCGCAAATTATTCGCACTCGAACATACATTGGCCTATTGGATCATGAATATGAATTTCCGGAAAAAGATGTCAGAACTAGCAGACTCAAGGACACCTTCTTCCCTCGGATAATAATGGTTATCACCTGTAGGGTTATAGATAGCAAAAACCCTATTTGCCACACACAGCGTCTAGGGAATAATTAGTTTTACTGAAATGCATGTACCTTCACTAATCTCTGGTGTTTTGTTTGTCAAACCCCTTCCCGCATGACTGAATGGGACTGGCATTTAATGAGTGTAGTGCTCGTTACAGTATTGTTTTCCCTGTTTTGTTTGTATCCTAGTTTCTCCTTCCATCCTTCTTCTCTGTGGGAGGAGCTTCCGCTGCTGCGGCGCGTCACATTCCCTACCTGTGTCTTTGGGGTTGGTGACCATGAGTTGCATGTCCCTGTGATAGTAGAATTTCCCACTCTTACTTTTCAATTTTAAGTTGCCACGTTATTGGATAGATTAATACTACATTTGTAGGTGAATTAGTATTTAGTATTAGAATTTGTAGGTATGTAAGTTGATATGTATGTATGCTCATACGTATGAGTTAAAAATTTTTTTGCCATTAATAATATAAACGTATTGTTTTGTCAAAAGTACGAATACACTTAAAGTGTGAGGGTTAAAAAATAATGTAACAAAACAAGGATAAATCAAAACCCATGTCAATGCTGTGGTAAATACACACATTCACTTCAAACAACTACAAACCCTAGATGGGATTTAAAGTCACGGTCTACGTATCGACAGGCGAAAGCGTTCTCCCACCGAAAACGGAAAAATGGCACATTTCGTTAATCCTGTACAGCAATACCTTTGGTGAACAATTTATAAATTAGCACGTTGCATAAAACATTACATTTTCAAGTTTCACTTTGTGGAATTCCTTCATAATGAGGGAAAATAAGAAAATCTATACTTACAATGCTGCGCATCATCGAATCCATGGTCGCGAAATATGAATTTTTTATTGTGGAGGTATAAGGTTTCTTTTTTATTCTCATCAACCACGTTGCACTTCGATCATTTTCAATGGTCAACTATCTCCTTCAATGGCCTCTGAAGAAGAAATAATCACCGCCGCCCTGATTGCCCCCGGTGATACGCTCGTAATTTCTGCAAATGAGACCCTCATACTCAATATAGAATCCAGAGGTTTCCTAAGCAAAGATTCTTCTCAATCTGCAATGCTGACATATCTTCGCAAAAAAACTGGTGTTTATGAGATACTATTAACACGTTATATGAATATTACGCAAAATACTATTGAAAGTCCTTCAAGAAGTTCTCTCGGGTTTCCCACCGGGTCAGGTTGCAGTACACCGACGTTTCGAAGGCTGACTATGCCATCGTCTTCAGGGTGACTTCACCCTGAAGACGATGGCAGAGTCAGCCTTCGAAACGTCGGTGTACTGCAACCTGACCCGGTGGGAAACCCGAGAGAACTTCTTGAATACCATACGCCGGGAAAATCTGAGATCCTTCACTATTGAAAGTAACTTTTTGGGGCTGGTGCCAACACAAATGTTTTTTATGGGACAATTCATATTATATGCCTTCAAAAATTTGAGTAAAACTTCATTGAATAAATAAACTTGATATTGTATCACACGAAAATATTTTTTAGTCATAGATATAGTATTATTAAGTATGAATGAATGTCAAGTTTATTTATTCAATGATCATGAATTTTCACTAAGTATAGTCTCAAAACATCGAATTCAGAGTAACAAATACTCATTCACGGATATATTTCCTAAACACTTTAATTCTAGAACCGCCCCACCTTCTCCTTTGCATAATAATTGCACTATCTCACTTCCACAGAGTATAATCGCGATTAAATATTGGTGACCATATTTCCATAGCCAAATAATACTCTTCACTATTCCAACATTATAAGCACAAACCTTTTCTTTAGATATTTTTCCTAGGATCGTCGTCAACAGTCACCATTACACCGAAAACAACATTATTGATTATCCTCCTCTTGTCATCATTATATTTTACCTTGATTAAATATCGTCACCAAAAATGAAAATTACTTTGCTTTTTCTAATCTCTAATTTTGAACATCTAATATTTCCAAGTTACCTTCCCTTCTTCAATATCTTTAATACACCATTCCTCCCTTTTCCTTTCTGCTATTTATCATTATCACTTCCACCTAGCACGAATAAAATTAACAAAGGTTAAACAGAATAATTTATACTTTTATATACTTGAGATCAAAATGAATTCATTAATATATTGAGTAGTAATTTCAGTGGATCCAAACTCGGCCTCAATCAAAATTTTTCCAAATCAATTTGTCGTCTTGACCTTTAAAAATACTCAAGAAATTTGCAGTCCTAGAGCTACCAAATGATGAAAACCTTGGAAAATATCTTCTGAAAGCCTAAATGAGGACAAAAATTAAACTAGATAAATATAGGTAGGTTAACTTTGAATTAGCATTTTCGCAAGCATTAATCTTATCAAAAGAAAAAATAGTCTTTACTTAAATTATTATTTGTAGTAGTGCAGTAGGTAATTCATCATATTTCTTCATTTAATAATTCCTTCATCGGTATGCTTATATGAATGCATTATTATTAGGTTGGAAAAAATTGTTCTCTAATTTTGGCCATCGCAGTAAAATAATAATTTGGCTGAATATACTCTAAATCCGTTAAAACTAATTAGGCTTTAAACAAAGTATTTTTTCGAGCGAGTATCTTTATTTATAAATTATATATCTTCTAGTGAATATACAGTGCTTGGAACTTGGTTAAGTGATTCGTACGAATGGAATTCTTTTGCTTTAGGCATGACATGAGGTGAATTAAATTCGTCTTATAATATGTCTTCATCAAAAAATTGTACGTACTGTTATTGAACGCTAAGAATGTTGTATTTTAAAGAAGAAGGTCCATTATGATTCGTGTTTACTCTTTTGAAGCATCGATACATGAATCGTGAGCACTGGCATTTGATGAGCTCATATCTCCATCTTGACTGGACAATGTGCGACGTGATGTTGTCAACATACTTAATTACTTCAGGTGAAGTGACTTCCTTCGAAGTATGATTGTGCTTCCATGGCTGGTTGTCTAACACCCCCGCCACACGCCCTTAGGGCGGATTATGTGGTATGACGTAGATTTAGATCAAGCTAAGTGGTATTTTTAACGGAGTTTTAAAATCAATTTCATGATTTTGAAATTCTCTAAGTAACTTAGTTCATTTAACTTCTTTGATTAACATGTTGCCATTAAAATACTGAGATAGCCCATATTATTCTAAATCATTTTTCAGCTTGGCATAATTTCAACCCTTCCAAAGTCTCTATTATTTCGTCTCTCTTCCTTGAAATATGTTTTCCTCTACCGCAGTCTTTTACTTCCTCATTTCATGCAATTTTCCGGTCTTTCTAAATAATTTTCCCAACAGCTTTCTTTCTTTTCCTTTTAGTACTAAGTCCTTCGCTTCATGTATAGGTTATACGTTTTTCATAATATTTTTCAATTCAAAAACCAAAAGATTCGCCTTAACCTTGCAAAAAAACCCTTCTCAGCGATACCAACTTATTTCTCATGTAATCGGGATAAGCAGATTGCAACGAAATTTTTCTATATGAATATTAATTTAATATAAAGTTATTTATACAAATATTTTTGTGGTATTTTTTTAGCAAAATTTCAGTATTTTACGACAAAGATGATCGTATTTTCGAAATTAAATCTGTAAGATCATGAAATTATCCACGTGACAACCAGTATCACCATTTCGCAAAAATGAATGCAAAATTTTCATATCCCTTATTCCCGAAAGAGGTGAGGTATTTCTCTCATTTCTTGCGAATGCTAAATATTGAATACTGTACAGATATGGCTCAACCCTGGTCATTTCACTTGATGCCACAACATATCAAATTATCACTCCCGAATTTCAGCTGATTAATCGACATAATTGTAATATGAAACCTACTCTGGAATTCTTCATAACTACACTAACCACTTAGTAAGTCTTGTATTGTCTTTATTCATACATTTCACCTAATTTTATTTAATTTTCTAGGAAAACGTATCACAAATATGAGAGTTTGTATGGTCACAATAAACTGCTAAAGGTACCTCTTTACTTCGATGGCATATTATCGAAGTTTCGTATAAAATGTATCGGGAGCCATTTTTTTCCGAACGTGTGCATGGAGTGCTGAATTACCGTCGATTAAGTGTGCGCATGATCGCATTGGCATTCATAAGATGAGAGTCCACATACTATTATCACTGAAAATTTGGCGGTGCGAAAGATCTGCGCTAAACTCGTCCTCCCATAGACCTTACGGACAGACGACCAAGAGCAGATTCTTGTCTGCTGGTGAGGACCATCTACAATGACATCGCGACGATACCCCAACCCCCTTACAGTCCCGACTTGGCACTAGCAGGCTGTTTCCTATTCCTGTTAGTGAAATTCTCCCTCAAAGATCACCATCATGGAACCCTTAGTGCCATCAAAGAAGCTTGCATACGTATCCTTAAGGAATTTCCGGAATCCGCCTACGAGGGAGCTTTCGAGTCGTGGAAAAGCCGCGCCCGGAGATTACACTTGGGCAAGGGGAAGAGGGTGGTAGCAAGACCGTGAAGCGGATAAAATTATACCAAAATAACATAGAACACGGGTGGAAGAGATCCGTCGGGCCGTGAAGTGGCTTCTTGCTATGAAGAAAATTAAAATATATAGGAAAGACTGAGACGATTAATATCTTTAGGCAGTGTATATGTGTGTTTCTGTTCGGGTTTGTAGTCCCAGATGGGTTGTGTCAGCGGATTTCCAGACGGTTCGAGGAGGGATTGAAATGACGCGACTTGCGAGCGAATAAACTCCCCGACGCACGGGAGTTTATGCACCGCTCGTACTTCAGCCATTCGAGTGAATCTACTCACTTGGAGAAGCGCCCGAACAGCCTTACTTTGGACGGTCTCAAGGTGACGCCAGAGCGTTTTCCGTATGACAAACACGAGGCAAGCGTACAGAAACTGTGGGCGAATGATCGACCAGTAAATTTGTATCCTGTTGGCGTGACCCAGAGGAGACATCATGGAGGAAAGGCAGCCGAGGCGGCTCTTTGAGACCAGTGCCTTTTGACTGCAAAAGTCGACGTGCAACTGGAAAGTGAGCTGGTTGTCGAGAATGGCACCAAGAAATCGGTGCAATAAAGCTCTCGGTATTATGTGCTGCCGGAAGAAAAGAGGAACGTGGGGTTTATGTTTTTGTCTGCGGGAAAAATAGATGTATTTGCTTTTGTCAGGATTAGTTCGTATTTTCCCGGTCCGTGTCCGCCGGTGCAGTTCATCAAGGTGTGCGTAAGTCGTCTGATGTTCGTGGAGCGTGTTCGAGGTGTGGCGGCGATGGCAGTGCCGTCGACGTACACGTAAAGGGTAGCGTGAAGTGTAGAACGCAGATCTTTGACGCACAAATTGAATAACAGAGGACTGATAATAAAGCGCTGCGGCACGCCCACCTCGGCTCTCTTTACAGAAGAGAGGGAATCACCCAACGGCACGCGGAACGTACGATCATAGAGGTAATTTCAAACGAGAAGGGGACTGAGGACATTAAAGTGGCAGATATATGTATTATCAAGCGAGGCTTTAAATAGGATATGAAGCTTATGATGGAACTTGTTGATATGAAAAACCCTTGAAAGGAGTCATTTCTCCCTTTCCTAATTTGTGGTCACAGAAAAACGTTCAATTGTTACTTCTATTTGAAGTTATTCCAGCATGAAATATTTCCTTATTTTATTCTTTATTTTGTGATTAAGTTTCAGGCCCGGTAACTTAAAACCAACTGCCGCGTGTCCCTTCGGTACCGCATGTCGATTGGTGAAATTCACATGTATTCATGTGCTTCTGATAGATAGGGAAAAGTGTCAAAAGGCGAGTGAAAGTTTTAAAATACCATATATAGTTAGATGCGATTCATATAATATATAAATGGAGAAATATAACAGGTCTTACAATATAGGACGATTCCTTTAGAGTGTAGATAGTGCATTATAGTTCCTTTTTAATTTTACTTTTTTACCTCAAATCGAAATTTTTGAAACCATTAAACAGATAACTATGGGGGAAATACACCTTTTATTAAAAGCTCGTTGTTAGCAGGCTGATGCTGAACTGACAGATTTACGTGCACTTCGAATCAAGGTGATAAATTTTTCCCATTAACTTACTTACGTGACTTAAGGAAAGACAAAAGCATGGTCCTGGATTCGAGGCCATCTTAATACATTTCTATTAAACCGATCACAGGTAAAATCATTTGGATTTCAAAGAGAGTTAAGGGTACATCCTAGGAATAACGACATCTACCACGGTTTCTTTTCTTTTTTTTATTATAGGCCATGGTCCTCTTTTATGGACTGATTTCATTTGATGTGCAACGCAATCTACAGGTATGAAGCCTCACATTCACTGTAATCTTAGATTCCGGATTCATTCGGAAAAATTATCAAAGCATCTTCCACTCATTGCAATACTCATGGGATATCACCATGACGAGATCAATGGAAATAATTCATCGGTAGCATTATGAAGTATTTTGTTTAAGCATTATTTTCAATTTGTGTTTCAATTGCTTAAGCCTAATTGCTCTCGATGCTCGGTTTTTGTGGAAATATAGATCAAGGAGCAAAAATATTAATTGAATTGGAACCTTGCATGCCGAACAAGCAATGATCGCAGGGGATAGTAACACAAAAAAATGGCAAAAGATTTTCGAATCAGTATACCGAGGTTAAATATTCAGAAAAGAATTATTTATCCGCGTCACACATATGGTCGAGTCGCCTGAAAGCCATCAGTTTGCAAAGCCTCGCGGGTTGATTCCATTGCATTGAAATTACTTTTTATTCCTCGCCCATCACCGCATCAATATCTTGCCGACTGGATTTTTAATCGGTCCAAATTCAATTCCCCTCGCAGCACACGTCCCTGGAAGGGGTAAGGGCGGCGGCGTCCATCATGCTCCATTACTGAGGGCATGAGCCACTTTTAGCCCTCAACCCTTGGGCCCTTGCCGCCCGTAATCCAAAGAGCGAAAGAAGGGCGTTAATCGGAGAGAAGAGGCGAGGGGATAGGAAGTCACAAAGGGCGTGAACGACCTACGGGGCCGACGTTACTGATCGGAATATTAATTGGTGATTTGCCCGCGCGAGAGATAACCGGTTCGCTCGTCGCAATTGAATTCAAAGGATTTCCGGGAGAGGGCGTTCGCAGGCCTAAGCCGTCGCAACAGCCCTCCCTCTACCTCTCGCTTTCTCCATCCTCACCCCCCCGACCTCCTCTCACTCCCTTCGGTACCCTATCCTTTGTTGTGGGGGCGGCCAGGGTGCAGAGCAGATGGTGGGCGGAGGAGAGATGGATGGAGAGGGGGAGGTGGGGCTGAAAGGGGTTGGGTCCCAGGAGGCACAAAAGGGTGTTGGGGTCAGGGATAAGACAGGAAGAGTGTGGGTTTCTGTGGAACGGAAGGCAACCACCATTTTCTGAACATATTCACGACCCTTCAATCGGCCGGCGGTTCAATATCTCCCACGCCTTTCTTTCCCTCCGCCATTCTAGCCAACAGCTACCCCCCGCTCCCTTTTTCCACATGTGATTTTCACATCCTTCATGTGAATTGAATTTTTTCTAATCAAACCGTTCTCTGCCTTTCTCTGAAACCTCCTGACAACCCTTTCGATACCTTAAACGTTTTGTCGAACCTTGAAGCGTTCAGGCGATCCAAATAAGGCGACGAAGAGATCCTGGGTGGAAGCAAGCGAGTATCCAAATTGAATTTGCTTAAAAAAATGGACATTAACTCATAATAATTTGGTTTTGAGGTTAAAAAATTAAACGACATTCGCCTGAGATGTTATAACCATCATATTTTTACATCAAAGGAGTTTTAATTTTCAACGGACTTTATTTTATAATTTTTAAGATAAAGTTTGTTGAAAATTACTAACTCCTTTAATATGGACATCACACAATTCCACGAAGTGAAGCCTTTAAGAGTAAAATATAATCATATTTTTCCACCCAAGACGCTCGTTTCCATAGCTACGCCTATGAAAGAGAGGTAGATAATTCTGAAAGGGAGGCAGTCATGCAGATCTATGTAATCTGCGACACCAAAAGTACAAATTGAACAGGAACACTCTTGTTCGTTTTTGCAGGGTTAGTACAAATTTTTAATGTTTTTCGTAAATGTTATTTTTTAAGATTCAAAGTAAAATCACAGAAAACTGGAATTAATGTTGTGGTAATGGCTTGTCCCTATTTCTCTCCATCACAAGGCACTGCAAAAAACAAGCCGTCAAACGCTTGCGTTCACCGCACATATTTTCATTAAGCTTACAGCTGCGGGATATCACTCGTCCAAGTTCTGTGAATGTGATCTTATTAGAGTTACTTGAATAATGCAAGAGCTTTGTATACTTTGCTGCCGAATATTTATCTCACTTTCGTCTCAAAATGTCTTTAATCCAATTAGAATTCTTCCTTAGGTTTTCATGCTAAGGGTTTACACCGAAGAAATGATCTCTCTTTCAGTTAATATTGAGAAATTCTTCCTCGAAATTCTGCAGTATCTTAATTTTAAATTTTGATATTTTCTTTAAAAGATTGCTTAATTAAACTGTAGTGGTGATTTGAAATTGCCAAAGAGTAATTTAAATTAAAGACTAACCGTAAATAATTTATTTCTATATAATTTTTTCACTTGGTCAATTTCACTGATTCAAGCTATTATTTGGGATCCAAGAATCTTGAAGTTAGCCAGTGTCAAAGGTGATTCTCTTTTAAAAACTCTCCCGTCTATAGCTCACTTTGATTCAATATCTTGATGAAATTTAACAGTCACAAAAAGAAGAGCAGGCAATTTGTAAAAATCAATAATGCTGGCCTCTCTAAACCGACATCAATGCCTTGGGTACCTTGACTTCATCTGATCTCCTCAGGCTTTAAATTAACGTATTTCGAAAAGCGTTTTCTAATGTCAAGTAAAATAATTATCCCTATTTTTGAGTTCATAATTGCCAATGTTGACGGAAAAGTGTTTCAGAATTTGTAAATATGTGTAGTTGGTGGATGATATAAAAACATTAACAGGGATACGAGATTATAGAGATACCTAAACCAAATATTATTCTTCCACATCATGTTAACATTCACGCATGAAACATTTAACGAATATAAAAAGTCAAATAATATATTTTGTACGTATGACAAAAGATTCAGGGTATTACGACTTAAAAAAGATTGCTGACGTGGAAATATATGAAGGGAGGTAAAAAAGATCTTGTTTATGTGGGGGTGGTAAAAAACGGAGAAGCTAAAGACAACTAAAAAAGACCAAAGCTAAGATGACGGGCAAATACAAAAATAGAAACAAAAAATAGATAGAAATAAAAAAAAACTAGAGAGACAAATGTTATGTACCGGTAAAGGAACTGAAATGAGAGCTATGTTAAAGTTATCTCAGGGAAAATAAACCGCAACACCAATAGCATTCAACTGGAAAAATACAAGCAATATCAAACGATGGGAATTAATGAACAAGTAATGTATTTTTCACCAACTGAAATTATTCAACCTAGCCCATATTTCGACATCATCACTAGATCCCTATTTTACTACATCAGAATTTTCCTGATAATGTAAAGAGGAAGACTGCAGTTTCTCCGCCCTTTACACGTTATTTAAGGGTAATTTTACTCTTTTTGGCCCATCCATCGTTAAATAAAAATATTTTCGTCTTGAAAAAGAATTTAAAAATCACCTAAATTTTGATTGGTAACCTCCCTGAGCAAAAACGATACTGAAAAAAAGGTGTACAGGATGGTCACAAAAATATGGAAACAATGTCAAAACTGTAAGAAAGCTTATTTCTTATCCCGCTTAAAAGACGTCGAATTCATTTCTCTAGTGATTCGTTGGTAGGAGTCGAAACAGCGCTAAGGCAAGCCTTAGGTGCTGCATAAGATCTGCGGCCAACCGTCGATTGCCCGTCGAAATATCGGAACGACCGTGCAAGGGCCGTGTTACCACCACCGCTAGCCTACTTTCTAGCCATCCATTTCCCTCGGATACCTAGTTGCAAAACGAGTTTGGTCGATATGCAGGAGGGTATTTTCAGATCTCTGCCCCAATGCATTGTAAGAGGGTGACATTGACGAATTGATAATGACGAAAGAAGCCGATTGAAGGAGCCGATTTATATAATTATAAACAATGCCACGATCATAAGAAAAAAAGTTGAGTTAATTCTTATAGGCAACAACAACGAACTTGAGCTCCAAACACCTTATTTTGGTCAGTCGGTGACCGTCAACGGAGGGAGGTAGGGGCTTGGATAGCGAAAAGACCATAGCACTATTCTTACCGCAGCACTGTTCGATGGCAAGTTGATAGTCACCGGCAGAAGGAAATAACGATATTGGAGCCTTCTTAAATTTCCTTACTATTGGCAATAGAAATTTACTTAACTTCACGTTCTCAGTCAACAAATAGTTCACACGTCTTCTTTCTAAGAAAAAAAATAATGAGAATTTCAAAAGCAATGCGGTCATTTTAAGCATTAGGCAAAAAAAGCATTATGACTGCAGGAACAATTCACGCAATTGGCTGCGTGAATTGTGCGCAAGTTTGTTACTTAGAAAATATATATAGAGAAGGAAATGAGACCTTTGAAATGTTTTATAAATTGTCTGAAGGTTAGCCAGAGAGGGAGGGAGATAATGGGAGAACACTTGAGCTTGGTAAGTAAGGGGAAGAGAGCAGGTTAGTGAAGCGAACAAGGTAAAAATAGCAGATGTAGGAGACGGACTTTCAGGGTGCTTAAGACTTTGTTAAATAGGAAAATATTATTCATTATGTGAACTGAATATTAATTGGCATCCATGACAGAACAAGAAAGAGGTAACAGTGTGTAGAACAAAAAGCTATGCACATGCTCGAAATTAGATGCAAACAGCTATCCGCCATTATTTGCTGTGATAGACAAAACCAACCAAGTAAGAGGTACTGACAGGAGTAAATATGCTTAAAAGAAATTTTTAACTTATTCCTACTTTATTTTGTTAACAGGGGTTTCACTAAATAACTTTCCAGTTTCCACATAAAATAATTGATTTATTTTCAACTAGTTTCGCTACACTGTAGCATCTTCCCTGTTCGCAATGGATTTCGTCTCGGCCTTAACCATCAATCACATTTATTTTGTTATGTCTTTCATTATAAATTATGACATTAAAACCATAGATCCATGTTAATACCTTACCTCGTCCCTTAGAACTATTACATGTTTCTATTTCAACATTTCATGTTTTTTTTAACATATTATGGTCAATAATTTGAAATAATATATTTAAAAAAATCGTAAAATATAGGTTCGCAAATGCCATACGAGCTCATGTAAATTTTAATTACTAAATTTTTAGCAGCGAAACTTCCAAAAAAATATTTGTGCATGTAAGGTAAT
>NW_027287538.1:70788406-70990906 GCF_022747635.1 Hetaerina americana | reverse complement strand
TGAGATTCGCTTCAAGATTTACCTACATATTCCTTTATCCTTACATCTGTAACTATATGGATGAGCATGGGTGTGTGTATATATATGTATGTATGTGTATATATATATATATTTATTTATTGCACTATAGTTATTTATTTCACCGAATTGTTTACTGGAACGTGAATATAAAAAGTTAATTGGTAGTCTTGAATGAGTGAATGAAACTGCCCACGTGACGGCAAATGATAGTGAAGATAAGGGTAAAGCTTTCCATTCGCCCGCGCCACTAGAAGACGCACTTTGAGAAAAGGTCCCTGAAAACAAGAAATTTAATCTCCTTAATCGATACAAAATGAAGAAAAACAAGTGAGCCGTGGGCGCTGATACAGCTTGTTGACTCCCTAGGAATGGCATTATTTATATCGAGGAGAGTTGACAGAGTCTTCCACGAAAGGAAGAAGGGAAGAGAGACGGGAAGGGGAGAGGAGATGTGGAGGCAAAAAGGAAATGCAAAGTGAATTTATCGCCCGAGTTAATTTTAAAGGGGAGAGGACGAAGAAAGGAATCGATTGGCTGGTGCCACGGAATTCTTTAAGTTTCCTTGGAAAAGTTGGTGGGAGATATAAACGGATTAGGTGACTTCGGATATAAAACCCTCTGAAGAAATAAAGTAGGGATTTACATATTTGATACCAGGATATCTAAACTGAGCCTTGATTAAACGTAACGTTCTCGTGATTGGATCTAATATTATTTAAATATTATTCATGGGCTATAGGCGGTACCCTACCCATGGACATTCCTCATAAAACCTTCGCGTAGTGGAAGGGCTAGTGCGTTCCATAAGTCCTAGACCTTTGCAGACGAGATGTGCTCCTTGTAGAGGATCGATCGAGGCCTATGACCGATAGGTAAAAAGCCATAAACCGCACAAAAAGTAGTTCACGTGGCGCCTGTTCCTCAGTGAGGCGGTTGCATAGTCATTGGATATCAGCGGGCCAACCATTTAAGTGATGGTGTCACGTTAAAACATTGCTGAAGAAGACAACAAAAAAAAACAACTCATTTAACTGTCACATGAATTTTAAGTTGCACAATATAGAAAAAAATAGTCCCAGCAACTACGGGACTCGGCCCAGTCACCCGTGTATAGTCCCCAGCAGCAAGAAAGGCAAGGCTTTCGCGGTTGTTATCCCAGAAAATACTTGTAAATCAGTGTAGAGAGAAGTAACAAAAATGGCATAGTGGTGGAGCAAACCAGTTAAAATATGGCCTCGAAATGTAATAACAATGATGGGATCAAATAAATTAGTAAGATTAAGAAAAGGGCGTTAATGAGAATAGTAAGAGAGTGGGGGGCAAGATGGAAGAGCCTCTCGAAATGATAATTTATGGAATTATTTATGGATGAGGGGAAGAAAGCCAACAAAGATGATAATAGTATTGAAAAATATTTTTAAATTTCAATATATTTACAGAAGTATAAACAAAGAAGATGACGAATGTAAACATTATTAGTAGGTATAAAACCTGAACCAAGACATTTAGCCGTTTTTTTAGGTCCGCGTATCAACAAGTAGTACATATTAAGGTTAGGTACTGGTATGGGAGCAGTGCAGTCAATTCACATTTCCCCTGAGTGGACGGGGATATAGATCATATTTTAGTACTAAATAAATTCTAAGTCATATAGAAGAGGATAAAACAGGGAGGACGGATGAGAAAAGTAAAGGTAGAATAATTATCAATGACGAAAAGAAAAGAGTGCCTGGCGACATTGGAAAAATAAATTACTCAGAAAAGGAAGACGGAAATGTAGAGAAAAATGGGAACAAATGAAAAATAATAAATCTAAATTAGTAAATAAAATAATTGCAACAGTTTATGGGAAAGTGAAAATTAAACTATGGGTTACAGAAACAGAATGAATAGGAAGATACGAGAGAGAAGGAAATGGAAGAAGGTGAATACCAAATTAGGCAAATGGAAGTACGAAGAGGTAATGAACTGCGGGAAAAACAAAAGATTAAATTAATAAGGGGAAAGAGGCGTGGTGGAATGTGCAAAGGGAGGACATGGAGAGTTTTCGACGAAAAGGTGAAACGAATGCTCTGATCACAAAGGTGAAAGGTCTATCGGAAAACCAGAAGGTAAAATCTATGCACAGTAACGGAAATGCCACTGCAAAACTACCAGTTGAATTAAGAAAGATTCATAAGAAATGGAAGGAATACAGAGTGGAACTATGTGGTAAAGATATTAGGGTGGCAGACAGAGGATATGACGTATATAGGGATGGATTCGTTCACGGTATATATTATTGTGAGATACTATAGACAGAATTTTAATTAAAATCAAATAAGGCCATATGAAAAACCCCGTGGAATTACTTAAATATGTAAAATATGAGGCAAAAAATAGTTTTTATAGAGTTATCCCTCGGTATAATTTCTGAGGGAAGAATTAAGGATGCAGATTTAATTAGATCATTGCTAGCTCTCGTTTTAGAACAAGGAAAGTCAGCCGTATCAAATGGTTATAGAGCATTGTGTTTGGTATTGTACGCAGCCAAGGTGATGCTTAAGGTCATCAAGAGATGGTTGAGATGGTGGAAAATAATTAGTTAGAGAGCGATCTTTTTGGATTCAGGAAGGAGAAGCCGTAGCAGAAATGAGGTCACTAACAGAAAGAAACAATGGGTATAATGAAGAGAAATTTTTTAACTTCTTGGAAATTGAAAAGGGTAGAGTAAATTGGGCAGAAGGCGAGATAAGGGCAGGAATTAACTTTGGTAAATTGGGTCAAAGGTGGAATGGATAGAGTTGATTGAGGTGAATGTATGCATGTACTACAGGATATCGTAGTACGTGAAAGTAGAAATGATTAACCCGCAATCTGTACTTTTCTAGGTCTGCCCAGGGGCGTGTGGCGAGTTGAGAGTCGGGATGCGCATTGTTAGAAATACTATATGACTTCCATGAAAAGTATATCCAATATCACCAAAAGGTTTAAAGAATGCTTGGAGGAAATGGCAATAGAGGCATAAAAATCACGAGATAGGAATAAGTTGGTTGGGAATTCATAAATTCAGTTAGGTTTACTGGTGATCAAGCTTTTGCTTGACTGTAGCCAAGCGCTTGCAAGCACTGCTGAGCGAATTGAAAAGTCAGTGCGATAGATTTGGGCTGAGAATAAATGTAATCAAAATGAGAGATTGTGAGGATTTCGAGGAAGAGAAGGTTTAATTTAAATGCAAGCAAAACTCCGTCGAATACAAATGCATCAAAATCGTGCGTAGTCCTATCACCAGTATCGGCACGAGAACGTATTTCAGCCAGGAAAAGTCTATTTTTGGTCCAGATGACGACGCTTAGTCAATATTCATAAAACCAGCGAGAATTTTGGAGAAATTAATTTGAATTTAAGTTATTCATAATTTTTAAATCCTCTCAGTTATTCAAATGATTGAAAGCTTTTCGATTAATAGAATTTTCAAATGGAATACATTTCGATTGTCTAACTGCACTTCCAGCCAACATGTACGAAGAGATTACAGATGAATACGGTATCATTAATTGAGAATTTGGCTATGGTGTCCGTTCATTTATAAACCGCTATAATTTTCATCACACGGGGTAAAATTTAATGCCTTTGATCTTTAAAAAAGAAAAAAATCCGTCAAACTCCATACTATTAACCATTTATAAAGCTAATATGGCCTCTCTCACTGACATATAACCTGTAATTTTCGTGGAAAATCTCTACAAATTGAATAAAAATTTAGGATGTAATTAAAATATTGTCAATGACTCTTAATATATATGGAATGGAAACGAATAAACTGAAGATCGCATAACACTGACCGTTAAAAACATGCCATGAAATCCTTTTCAATAATTTTAGGTAATTGTAGATTCTAATAAACATTTGGCTACATGCAATCAATGTAAAAATGTAGTATCAAAAATATAGAGAGAGTAATACACTAAGCAATAAATATATTTTACGTTGGTAAATAAATAAATACATATATACAAATGTACATTAAATATAAACATATAAAAACTATTTTTGGGATATTTTCTGACAGGGATACCCATAATTTTTTTTATTTAATCCGTCCTATCAGCCCACTTTCAGACTTTTTTATGATTTTAAAAATATTCTTTTCTACGACTATCCGTAAAATTATAAACGTGCTGGAATTCACGGAACCTCGTTTTTACCAGTCCCTCGGGGAGAGGGAACTGATAAAGATAGGCGTCTGTTATCATCTCTTTAAATATGGTTTTCAATGTTTCCATTGATACATGGTCGACGGTCGACTTAAAAATAAAGTGTGGAAAAAGTACCATCTCTCTTTCGTTTTATTAGAATGGATTTCCACAAAGTGAAGCCTGAAACCATCGAGTTTATAATTATAAAAATATTTTATGCACAATAAATTTGTAGGAAAAAGATGGATGGTACTATTTTTTAAATACTGAAATATCCTGTAAATGGCATAACCAATAATTTAAGGTGTAAAACTAATTATTTTGATGTAATTCGTAGAAGGAGAAATTCACGAATTTGAAATATAAAATTACACGAGTATCCGGATTGCATCCATGCTTTGAACTCAAATGAAAGGGATTGCAGATTAAGTGTTCGCATGGTTTCTGATGAACTTGAAATCTTTAAAAGCGATGTGCATCCACTTTTGACCGAAAATATGGGCATGAGAATAGTGCATGCGAAGTTGATGCTGGGAGTTCTATTGGACGAACAAAAGGGAACTCACACGCGGATCTGCCAAGAGCTTCTCGCCCATTTGAGCGAAGAATCAAATTTTTTAGACAAAGCCCCATGAGACTTCTCTGTCTTTCTCTTGCCTTAAATTCGTGCTTAAAGGACTTCATCACGGCTCGGTGGAAGCGTTACAACAGGCCGTGACGAGGGAGCTTAGCGGTAACCCGGGTGCCACCTTCCAGGCATACAAGGTGAGGAAGACTACCTTGGCAGCGGTGCATGGATGCACAAGCGTGCTGTTTCGAAACTTCGAAGAATTTTGAGTGAATGTATCTAATCTGGATATAAATTTTTTGTAATAGACTTAGTCCTACTACAGTCGGCATAGACCTTGTAGCCCTCCGGTACCTCACCCCACAATCACTCCTAATGAATCACACTTGTACGACATTGTTTTTCGCGACGCTGGGAGGCTACCCTCAGCATGAATAATCAAAAAGGTATCAGATAGATTAAGATAAACCGCAAGAAAAGTAGATAATGAGATTCTCTGAAATTGAAAAAGTCAAGCTAAACAAGAAAGGAGGTTGGCGTAAAATAGAGTAAGAGCAGCAGTACATTCAAATGGGTAGTATTTTGTAGGCATATGAGCATTACAATGGAGATATCAGTTGAATAATTTGCGCAAAAATAGAGAAAAAGGGAATTTATGACAGGTACACTCAATTATATATAATCTTAACGTGTGTGTGCATTCACATGTAAATGCGAATAGGCAGAAATTTAAAATAAATTAGGGTTATATAAGATAGAAAAATCTTTTCTTTAAAAGTAATTTCATTTAATTGCTATTACAAATCACTGTGCATATAAGGTTCAACTTCTCGATGAACAGGATTTCCTTTAATGTTACGTCATTTTTTTAAGCATTCCTCCGAAGAAATGGTCCCCTAGTAATGCACCCCATTTCACCTCGTTTAATATCACGATTTTCCCGAAGTCAGAAAATGTTGGAAGATTGGAATTCAAATCTGCAATACGAGAGTGGAAATATTTCGATCCAAAATAGCCGGAATTATGCCAGTCCTACTCGTTATAGCCACCGAAGGATTTTAAAACTATTTCACGGAAAAATTCGATCCCATCCGAGCGGAAAGATCTCAGGCCGCCACGGCGGCAGAGTCAAAACCTCAATTATAAAAAACCACGGGGACACAGTCTTTGATTCAGTGAATTCCTCGCCTTGCGCAAAGGGAGTTGAGGGGATTTTTTTAATTGAATAAAAAGGCGTAACGTCGGGACGCCACCACTTCCGAGCAAATGTCTATTCCCGGGGCCTTAATATACACATGGGTATGTGTATGCCAGGGAAATGTGGCCGTTTCAACTAGATTTTTTCTCTCCTTCCCCTCAAAATGTTTTGCGATGAAGGTGTGTCGGGAATGGAGTACGGGGGGTGGGGAGGTGGACGGGCGAGAGGAGAAAATGGAAGTTTTTGAATGCGCGTCTAAAAAATTCACGGCGTGGCCCATTAAGATCCGTGTCATAACGAGGAAATAAATTTCGTCAGGGAACAGTTTTGCGCGCCTTAGCATTTTTCCTTCTCTTACTTCCCCATCGCGTCTTCTTTTCGGTCCGGTCGTTACGGATTTTAGACCCCTCATCTGGGATTACAAGGGGACACCCACCCCGTTACACATCGTGTCGTATAAAATGGACCGAATTATCCAATGCTCTCCATCCACATCCGCACCCTCCTCTGCTAATTGGAACGTTCCCTATCCCCAGTGGTGCCCTCACGCAGACTAACCCCCGCCCCCCTTTAGACCGCCCCTCCCCCCTATCGAGTTGGTGGTGTGGCGAGGGCGGACCCAAATTTAATTTCTCGATTTGTATCCGTCGATATCGTCCCCCATTCTCTCCCTTTACCCTCCACAGCCCCTCCTTCCTGTGTGTCGCAACAGTTTGAATGTCGACAATTACGTCCGGGGAGCACTGGTCGGAATCTCCGGCGCGCGCGAGGGCACGACTTTCGATTCGGCCGGATTTAATTGGCGACGCGGAGCCGCTCATGTCCGAGTGAAAATGAAGTGACCCTGATATGCCGCTCCCGATAAAAGAAGCGGAGCAATCGAGGGAATAGATGATTGGGTGATCCTTTGCACGCCCTGATTTACTTGAGTTGCCAAGTTTCATTGCAAGGGTTCTGTAATTTTAAGGAACACTTAGCATATGGTAATAAAGTTAGCTTTTATAGATTTGATTAATAATCAACTATCGATACCAGGGAATATTTGCCTTGCATGTGGTCCAAAGCATCAGGACGGATCGTTTAATTGTTTAACTAAACCCTGAATTAGATAATGATATCAATCAACAGATGGATAGGGCACAGGGTCATAATACTTCTTCATTTGCCAATATTGGGATTCTTTTAAAGTAGTATATAATGTATATTTTAGCGGTAGAATTAATCCATCCAAAGAGTTTATTCCTCACTTTTAACTAGGGTTCATCATTGCTGAATTTGGCTGAAAACCCACGAGGGACAAATGAGATAAGGTGCGTTCGAGCACTCATTTCCTTAGAATGAAATGAGGAAGATGTGAAAAGTTTCCGACCTCAAAAATTTCAGAAAACCTCAGAAAAAATATCTTGTATCTTTGCTTGGTCGGAAACATTTCAGAAACATCCATGATAGAATAAGCCATAGTGCATTACGGCTACCATAACAGCTATAATTTAATTTTTAACATAATCATAAAGGTACATAAGCTAACGTTGGGTGCCAAAATAAACGCTAAACTTTAATCATAAATTTTTGAAAATGATAATAGTTTAGATAATGCTTTGGGTCTAGTTTTATGTTATTATTCATGCATTATTACTAATAAAGTGTATTTTAAGCTGTGGGATAAACTCAAATGTTACTTTCCCGTCGAAGTTGAGAGTTTAAAAATTATTGGCTCAAATTAACGACATGATACGGTATTTTGGTGACAATGAACATATTTCATGCCTCTTATACCATAGTTTAAAAGAGCCTCCAAATTTTGTGAAAAATATCACTTCCTATGGCATATCTTTTTGAGCTTATCTTTCATTAAGCTTTTCAAATCTTATTTAGGATATCATGAAACATTTCATTCGAAACATTCCCTATCACAATGAAATAAGAATAAGGTACCCCAAGTAAAAAGGCTTGTGAACATCAACAAAAATCGGAAGAAACCCTTTGGTAAGTCTTAGTCCCAGTGACTACCTTTTTACTTGAGAGGAAAATGCAAGTGAATGCATGGTTGAATCTTTCAAATCTTTCTGTTTTTCAATTCTCCATACATTTGATCTCTTTTATTCCGTCCAACATCCCTCTCCTTTGATTTCCCGAGTCACTTTTATAATGTTCTCTCCTCTATCACAGTCATTTAAATTGGACTGCATGGGAGGGGACCTTCTGGCTCATAAATCTACACCTTCCGCGAGTTTCACTAAAGTCTTTTTATAATTCCCTTATTATTTGTTTTAATTTGTTTATAAAATTAAAAATTGTTTAAATCTATATTTAGTTAATTTTATGGCAAAGGTTTCTTCAAATATACATGAACCTACAACAACTTTGTGATTGGGGCGTTTATTTCAAGGAAGCTGCTATTTTGGCTGACGAGTGGCCAATATGAGAACAGTGAGGCGTCTACGTGGAGACGGATAGGGAGGGGGGCAGTATACATAAAACGGGGAGTGGAGGGAGGTTAAGTCGTGCGGGTGGGAGAGTGGGGAGGAGCGTCACTGTGGCGTTCAAGGGTAGTTCAAGAGTAGCGGAAGAAGAGGAAGAAGGAGAGAAAGTGTGTTCCGTAATTTCAGAGGGAGCTTTATTCAAAGTCCTGAGTATGGTTGGGGAACGTTACAGGACGGGAAACGGGTACAGGAACGTTATACATATCTGCCATTGCGTGTACTTGTGATTTTATGACCTTCATCTTTTCAAATGCGTCCATTCATTGTACTTTAATCCTTGACAAATGCAACTACATTATTATTATTATCAATGAAATTATTGGTCTTCTTTGCATACACAGACTTATATGTGTATGCTACAAAAAATTTCCTTTATTGGATTTTTGTATGATGAAATGCTCTTCGGTGATGTAGTGTTGTATTCAGAAGCGAGTAGGATGCAATGTCATCCTTGGAGCTGCATCAAATACGACTCCTGCAACCAGCTGTTTGTAGATGGACGATTCCTTCCCGACGACAGCCTCAAAATTGGTAGATAGGTTTCTGAGACTGTTTCCAGAAGCTTCGGGGGTTGGATGGAATTTAAGATGTTTGTTGAGAATTCTACAGTTCATTTACTGAACATTTGTGGTTGGATAGGGTTCTGACTCTTTTGGGAGGAAGGAAAGGGAAATATCTGCGAGGCTGCTTCTTTTTGAAGATGGTAGCTGTCTATAGGTCTCACAGAACAGCATCACGCACCTCCCTCTGATCTACGTTATGACAAAAGTGACCCGCAAGTCAAAATTTGAAAGCATCTTATAGAAGAACTAAAGTATTAGGATTTCTGTGCGTTTTAAATCGGGTAGACCGGCAGAAATATCCATAAATGCAACACCCAGTAGCATCTCAGATGTTTTGAAATTCCTAAGGCCCCCTCGTATCATGACAAACGTTTGACGAGAGGTTAAACATAAAGGTCACTTTATGCACGAATTATCGCATGCAACTTTTATTGATTTAAAAACAAAAGTGTGTGACTTAACCCTTCACTTCCTTACACCTGACGCTGCCGGTCCACGGTGGAAGTTCTTGAATCAAATGGTAAAATAATGTGGAAAATCACTCCTGAAAATCGTTAGACAACCTTGCAAATCATGAAAATTATCCCAGAGTATGAATAAGTTTCTAATAGAAATGTTACCCTTTTCAGCTCGTAATAATTCCGTACTCCTTCTTGCTGCCTAAGTCTTAACTCTCTTATTCATTCCTGTTACTCGTCATTTTTCACTTTATCATTCCCGTCTGTATCCTTCTTCCTTTCAATATATAATTTACCCATTTTTCTGCCTCAATCGAATTTCCGTCACCAACTACCACTGCATCTCATACCGCTAACACAAGTAATTTTTATCACCAACACCAGACAAATATTTACGCGAGCTTTTTAAATTCGCCATTATTGATGCGTTAACTTCCGAGAGTAAATACATTCATTAAAAAAAGAATGATTCCTGGCATGATTGAACGTTTATTGCAACATGCGTTTTGAGGACATTCTAGGCAAAGGATATAGAATACATTGGAATGTTGCATTTCAAGCGGACTGATTATCGTAATTTAATCAAATATTAAGTCCCTAGAGCCAGGAAAAGGTCTAAATTTCAAATATGGAGAAATGGAGGGAAAAAATAAATTGATGAAAAAACCAGGCAGACAGTCGTGGAGGAAAGATTTTATGGAAATAAGCATCTTCCTCACATCGGGAAGGGCATCGTGATGATGCCTTGCTTTATGGAGAAATAAACAATAGATTTGAAAGCATGATGAACAAGTTTAGTACATAGCAAAGAAAGTTCGCTAGATGATATTCTTCTTTCAATATTATATGCCTTCAAAAACAACAGCTTTGCTGCTGTTTCCATGAGCTCATTCTATTTTGGAGGGAACCCGACGAATGCAGCCTAACCGCATGCGACTTGCAATACAGTAATGTACACAAAGTGGCGTATATCACAGGATACAAGACTATCTTCCTCGATAGAAAATCCGAGTGTGATTTTTGTGGGTACCATATGGCTCATTTCCCAATCAGAATTTGCCAATTCGTCTCCAGATTTTCAGCTTTAAGACAAGCACACATAGAGATAAATTACTCAGAACGAGTTCATTTACCAATAGAACATGAACTTTTATCTTTAAAGGAATTTCTTAACACTTGATTCGTATTTTGAAAAACATAACGCACCAACCTATGCCTATGTCTCATCACATTCTAAGCAGTAACTATTTGCTACTTGTCAATTGAAAGAAAAATTTTTCGAAGGTTGGTTCCAGCAATAGTGGAATGGTGTACATTATTACTGTGACCGCCAAAGAAACTAGAAAATGTGTAGTGAACCAAAGCAGCGATAAATTAGGCTACTAATTAATTGATTAATTCTTAACAATACATTTACAATAAAATGGCAAAAATCTATAATTAATTGAAAAGAAAAATATATGAGTAATAACTTTATATCAATGAGATGAAATTATCAGATAAAAAGTGAAAATACTTGTTCATTGATCAAAGTTTAATTGGTTGGAAATATCTATATATATATATATATATATATATATATATATATATATATATATATATATATATATATATATATATATATATATATATACACAACAAACTCTCAATTCAGAGTTCATAAACACCTTTAATACTCCTGGTTCCAGTTTCCATCCCTTCCTTATTCCTCGTTTTATATCATTCTTGTCTAAAGGAAGTTGAAAAATAAAAATTCCTGCGGAAGGTTTCATAGCTGCCAATTTTGAAGGCGATGGATAGGATCCATATTACCTCAATTTACTGTATTATTTTTCCAAGGATGTCATATCATAGTTTCCGCTAAATATTTAAGCATTCAATTAATTGTTTTGTTGGAAAAGGTAATGAAAACCCCTTCTCTGAGCCGTTTAGCAGCCGCTCAACTCTCAGCTTAATCTAACTTTAAATTTCAAAAAATTATGGCTGAACAGTAAGAAGAAATTATTAATTACAATTCCTTAGAATAATATTTCCATTTCTTCCATTAATACGTAAACTTGGAAAAAAAGATGCATTTACATCAGGGATTGATTTCAATGGCAAATGATTTACAAATGGTGAGAGAGGATTCATGATACACACTGATCATTATCTGATCATTCATTATTCACACTGATGGAAGACAAAATCCTGGTATTTTTTTCCAAATGCTAATACTAAATATTCATTTGAAAATTTTACTTCAAAATAATTATTTTATAATAAAAAATAGCCAAAAATTATCGTAGCAATTTGTTTGTCCTAGGCAAATTATAAAACTAATGCAAATATGAAAGCTTTTTGGAGAATTGGCTGTTTCCCTCTTTTGGCGAGAAAAGTAGTATCTTCACATGTTTTCCCAAGATTTTCCATGAGGAAATATGAAATTCTAGATTCCAAACTCAAGAGGGCTCTTTTTGATTTTCCTTTTAACTGTAAAAGTCCGACGGATCGGGTTGAAACTGTCACTAAAGATCAGCGACTGACCCGGTAATTTCAGAGTTGGAAGGGTGTTCGCGGAAACTCTTTTATAAATGAAAAATGTTCTCAAAAGGGATGAAATTGGCTCGCGAAATATTAAAAAAATACTAATAATTTTAAGATTAAGTCCTAATATGTCACTAATTCGAGGGGCATGCTAAATTATAGAAAATACCATGGACACAGCAATCAACCGGAAGGTCGGTTTTATCAATTTGAGAAATCAAAATAGATATGACAGCAATCGTTTAGAAGATACTTAAAATTAGTAGTGCATAAACTTGGTCCATATCCTGCATGTTACTTTTTCATTTAATAGGCTCATTTTTTTAAACATTTCTACAGCATGAGTGGAAAAAACTTGTACGTTTCCTGTTATTGAATATTGTAGCATGTAAGTATGTACTTTCGTGTAATTAATTTTTTGAGTGCATGATCAAAATAATATTTGAGTAGAGGTGACATGTTTGGGATTGTACATGAATGGCTTGTGACCTAGGACCCCCAGCCACAAGCCCTCGCGGCGCTTTGCGAGGTATTGTGTAAATAAGATGCAGATAGATTAAACCTGCGGTCTTATTTCCTGTAAAGAATAGCTTATCTGCAATTCTATAAAAAGGAAATTCCGCTAAAATGTATACATTTTTCTTTCCTTTTATCAACTCAATTCAATACGTCTTTCTGTATACCCAACATGGACTACTGATTCCTATATACACTCAGATACCCTTATTTTGGGTTACAAAACTTCTGGGTGGGATGTATAGTATTTTTCATTAAGCCACGCGATCGGAAGATACACTCAAGAAATTAAAAAAGTTCGAGTGGAAGACAGGGGAGGGTAGTGGCGAACAACCGACCGCGGACCGGAGGCGACCATCCCGGCAGATATCTGTGGGAAGGTCCCGAGGGAAACGGTAATGAAGGGAATGCAATAATTTTAACGACCCGGGCAGCGAAACGCCGAGGCCGTAACGTCATTCAAACAGAAAACCATGGAAACGCACCTTTTATGCGAGAGCGGGGGAAGGGATAGGATGGATAGAGGCGACGGTGGGGGGAGGAGGGGGAGGGGGGGGAGAGAGAGGATTCATTAAGAAACAGCACCGCATCCCGCCCGGAGAGGGGGCCGAGACGGCTGAAGGAGCACGTTCAAATAGAAGGTGGTGGATGAGGCAGAGCCGAAATGTTTTCGTGTCTTTCAAAAGGTAGAAGAGCGAGTCGGGGGGGGGGGGTGGAGAGGTACGCTCCCCGGCGCAGAGCAGGAAGAGCGTGGCGAACGTGGGAGGAAGGGTGGGAGGAGGTGGGCGGAGGGGTGGTTTGAGCAGTCCCCCTCCCCCCGCCCCAACCCCGTCCGCAAGGGGCGCCGTGCACGCCTCGCATAAACTGGAGGAGCTTGTATCGAGGAAGACGCGAGAGAGCCCAGAGCGTCGCGTCCCAGTGGGAGGCAACGGGTTAAACAGAACTCCCGACCCCTCCCGGCGCACTACGTAACTAGGTGGAGGGAGGGGGCCGTCGTGAAAGAGGCGGTGAGGAGGTGGGGACGGGAGCAGAAGGAGCATCTGCCGCACGCTCCATCCCCCACCCACCACCGCCGGCTGTGATGGGAAGCGGGAGTGGTGCGGTGTGGGGGGTGGGGGTGAGATGTGTGTGTGTGTGCTGGAACCCCCAAGTGTGTTGATGTCAGGAAGAGAGAAAGACGTCTAGGGCAGTATAAATACACTTTGTGAGATGAGCGGAGAATCGAGGTGAGCTAGCGGGGGAGATAAAGCAGGATGCGAGAGAAGAGAGTGAGTGTCGGGGTGAGAGAGGAGGAAGCGAGCGGGGGAAGGAGAGGCGGAGAAGTGGAGCGAGGAGCTTTAACGAAAAAGAAATGTGAAGGGTGGAAAAACGACGACATAGGGTTGAGAAAAGACAATGTCGGGAATGATGAGCAAGGAAAACAAGCTGAGGTACTATGTAAATATGAGTGTACATAGTTTTTGTACTAGTGAGATGTACAAAAAACGATACTAGAGTTTTTGTAAACAGATCAGTGAGAATTCACGAACTGAGCATGAACACCAGCGAAAAAATATCTCTATTCCCTGGCATGATCAAACAATTGATGAAGACCGAGAGTATTATCGTTGTGGCCTGAGAGTTCAGACACTTTGCCGTGACTTCCTGGGTAATTCACACGTGAAAGAGAAACACTTTTTTATTTTTTCACTAAAATAAAATTGAACGACAATTAAAACTTTTCTGACACAAAATACAGTTCTCTGAAGTAAAGAGTATATGTACGTTTCGAAAACACCACATGCTATTCAACGATTGGCCAAAACTGATGCCAACATTTATCATACAAGTCGCACTGTTATTTTTCGCTATCTTCTTTGTAAAAATATTCGCGCCTTGAATTCAAAAAAACACCTTAATCTTTTGGAACTTTATAAAAGTGAGTGAATCATATCCAGTCCTATTCAAAATATCTCCTACGAGGTGGATCACATAAGTACCCGACCTGACCTAGAGATGCCGTAGTTGTTTGAAAAAGATCACTGTATCAGAAAGTACGCAAAACAGGAAGCATGTTTCAAGTTTGAAGACACTACGTTGTTTAGTATTTGTTAAGCAGCCATCAAAAGTGAACGTTTTTAGTGCATTTGTTAAAATGGAGAAAATTGGTCTACAATACGTGATACAATACTTTTATTTGAAAGGCCTCCGCCCAACCAATATAAAAGCTGAACTGAATTCTACTCTGGATGAGTCTGCAACTTCGTTTACAACAGTGAAATATTGGCTAGCAGAGTTTAAACGAGACCGTACGAGTGGTCCAGACGAGTATCGAATTGGTCGACCATATGGGATGACTCCAGGAGCGGTGAAGAAAATCAACCAAGTAATACTGAATGGATGAAAAAGCGCGAAAGTGCGCACAATATTGTAGGCATTTAAAAAAAATGCGGCACATCGCATATTAACTGGAAATTTGGACATGAGAAAGCTGTGTACAAGATGAGTGTCTTGTTTGCTCACACTCGAGCGAAACCAGTGTCGTAAAAATGTTTCAATCGAATGTTAAGGAACGTTTTACAGCACAAAGCATAATATTTGCACCATTTCATTACCATGGATGAAACATTGGTCCATTATTTCACACCCGAGACCAAAGAACAATCAAAACAATGGATTCAAAAGGGAGAACCGTCTCCAAAGAAGGCGAAGACCGTTTCATCTGCAGGCAAGGTAATGGCGTCGGTTTTTTGGGATGCACATAGGATAATTTTCATTGACTATCTTGAAAAGGAAAAGCTATCAACAGCGAGTATTATTCGAATTTATTGCAACGTTTGAGTGAAGAAATCAAGCAAAAGCGTCCGCATTTGCCTAAGATAAAAGTGTCGTTTCATAAAGACCATGCACCAGCTCACAAATTCGTTATTTCAATGGCCAAAATTCACGAATTAAAGTTTGAATTGCTACCTTATGCACCCTATTCGCCAGATTTAGCCCCCTCACATTAATTTTTGTTCGCAAACTTGAAAAACCGACTCGGTGGACAAAGATTTTCCAACTGTGAAGAAGTGATGTCGGCAGTTAAGTCTATTTTGAGGAGAAAGACAGATCTTATTGAATTATCTTGCCCCTCAAGAAATGGGTGTCGAACTAATTGAACATTGCTGGAAAGGTTATATTGAAAAATTAATAATTTTTACCAAAATTTTTGTGTTTTCTTTATTGTGTCGGGTACTTCTGGGACCACCCGCATAGTTAAATTTTAAAAATATATTAGCAAAAAAGTGGGTACTATAGAGGTCATGATTAATTTAGAAAACAATAGATGAGAAAGGAATATGAAAACCATGGTATTCGAAATCAAGAAAGAATTCATTTGAAGAGTATTGCGTTCTTTAAACTTCAATGCAAGAGTAGCGTTACCGATCGCATTTGGTACAGAGAGAGAGAGAGGCGTCGAATAATCGCTGCTACATGTTTTATTTCTTTCTTGTACGCTCACACGGTTGGATTTATAGTCCTGGCCTAAAGGCTGATAAATTTGTTCTCGTTTTTGCCGAAAGGTTAATGTGATGAATGACAAGGAGATTTTCTTTTATTCAGACATTTTTCCAAGGGAGACAATCATTTCCGGGCCAAACATGATGGAGGGGCATTATTTAAAACGGATGGTTACTTCCGACAAGAACAAAGCCGCGAGAGAGAGCACCGTACGTCTCACTTCACTATCGAGCCGATTCGTGAAAGGGTGCAAAATGCCGTCGGATGCCAACGATGCGGACTATGAACGGTGAAACATGGCAAGGCTCCGCAGTCGCCAGGTATATTAAAACATACCTGGTGACTACAAACACTTAATTTTGCTCAGTTAGTTTAACATCCAACGCAGCTATTTTCAAGGTTCTGGGAAGGTAATTGATAAATTTAAAACTAAATGGGGAAAAACAGAAAAAAATTGGAAATTCCTTAAGGAAGAGAAACGGAGTATGAATGAGAGGTGGCATTGATTCAACAAAGATTCCTTTCATATGATTGTGTTTGGCATTGAAAATCAAATTAATTTAAATCGACGAACGAAGGACACGCCGTAATTGTGAATGCAATTGGGCAATAAACTAACTCTATCCAAGTAAAATATTTTATAAACATTACTCACTTAACTCAAATATGTACATAGTCTTTACTATCTGCCTAAATTCATTCCCTTTTGGGATTGCTGCCCCGTGATTCGCACTCATACGCAATATGTAAATTGAAATCATTATTATAGTATATAATTTTGAGAATTTCATCTGATGGTCTCAATGGTTAGGCATTTAACAATGCGGTGAAAGCCGTCTATTTCAATAAAATGTCCGTTAAACCTTTGTATGGAAAGTCAAAATGGGGAATTTTAAGTATTCTTACGATTCTCTTTTCCTTTTTTGGTGTCGCAGATGAATGGAGAAATCCATCGGAAAGAGAATATCTATCAGGCATTCAAATAAGGAATTTGGTGAAGAGAAACCAATGAGCACTATGGGTACAAAGGGCAAAAATACCTCGAGTTTATCGATGCACGACAATGTTGTATAGTTAATAGCATCACTCTCCTGGCTCTGAGGGGGTCATGGAAAATTGATGCGGAGGCCATTTACTGATGAGAAGAAAGAGGTAGAGATAAGTCCTTTACTGAGAGAATGAAACAGCCAGTTGATTAGTGAATTTTATTTCAGATGAATGTGCTGGCGTTTCTTCGTATCAATCTGACAGAATGTGTTCACAAATTTCGTTCAAAGGCGTATAGAAACAAATTAAAATAGAATATAATATTTATTGAACGCTTTGACCGGATATCAATGCATGCACCTGCGGTGGTCTTTTGCATTCAAGAAATATGTGGGGAGTACACTTGAAAACCATGAGATATTTTTATGACATGAACAAGATTCGGGCATTGACGAAGGAATGCAGTCCTGCACATTCACGCCAAGATTTTTTTATGATTGTAAACTCAAATACTAAAGAATTAAAGTGACTTTTCGTTTTACCAAATACACATTCAAAGGAATCGAACGTTTTCTTGAACATTGAGATTCTCCAAATCGTCGATTTTTTGCTCTGATCTCATATATGTACTCAAAAACACTATGGAAGATGGAACTCTCCTTAACCAATTTTATCCCATCAGCTAGCCCCTACATGATTCTTTGCCTTCAACCCCGGCATTATTTGTTTAACGTATTTCATTCAGGGCATTCCTTGTCAAGTCTTCCCGTTTACTTTTCCCTCGACGACTGTATTTGTTGGACCATCTTGACAAAAAATTTGTCCAGCAAGAATTTCCCCTATTATTTTCAGTTTAAATTCAATCTTTTGGTAAAATATAGTTTTCGATCCGTCTATTTTATATTCATAACTATTCCGTTAATTCAAGGGCTTCCAATGTTCTCTTTCCAGCCATTGTTACCGGTCGTATTTCCCACTGAGATTTAACTGCACATCCATCCTTCGTCCAATTTACGGACGTGCAGTCTCTTACCTTCTGCAGGGATGCGAGCACGACGCTCCATATCTAGGGCGAAAAGGAGAGATGGGAATGCGAGGCGCTGGAGAAGAGGAATGAGCCAAGTCGAATGAGACCCGAAGAAGGATATAAATGAGGATTAGGAAATAAGTTAAGGAAGCAGCGAAGAGGCGGAATTAAGCACTTTAGGAAATGAATGAAGTGGAGATGCACGAAGGAGATAAGCGGTAAATTCGATTGTTCCGGGACAAGGAGTTTCCATAAAACAAGGTACTCTCGCTAGTAATTTATTCAAGGTAGACAAGTCCTTGGCAACTGGAGCGAAAAATCTTCTGCGGCTCCTGTAATCTCTAGAAGCCGCAAAAACGGAAAACCAGACTCTTACTCTTATCTCCCACCTTGTTGCAAAAAAAACATTTGCAGCGGTGCCAAATTAAAACAGAAAATAACAGTACCAGTAAGAGTGATTGGTTGCAATTTAACATTAGTGAAGGCAATGAAAAAAGTATTAATTTTAAAAGAATCAAATACTTTTATGTAATAAATAAATAATCAATATTAAGAGGTGCCACACCGCGAGTACTTCCACCAATATGACAACAATATTGACTAAAACACGGAATTTTACTTATTCGTTTTAACGCACTTTCATTAAAAATCAAATAAAGATGATTATTCCACTTTGTTGAGAAACAAATGAAAGAACTCAAAAACGTCATTCACTTTTCATCAATGATATTTAGATAATAATCTCAGCAGAAACCCGAATTTATGAATAAAAAGAAATTTGTCTGCAAAAAGAGAGGTAGAGCTGGATAGAAGTTTAGCAACGTGATTTGAGAGCACGATTAAGTTAAAATACTGTCATTTTTCAAGAGGAAACATACTCATCATTATAATATGGCCTCCAAATTGGTGGCGAGTGCCTAAAAAGCTGTCATGATCAAACCTAGGAAACTAGGGAAGGTGATGCCGCTGAATGGTAGAACGAAGTCTGACTCCCATATTCCCGGCACACTTTGAGTTTTTCCCTGGGTGGAAAGAACTCAGAGAGTAGGGGGTTGGCTGAGATGTGAAGTGTGATATGAAATTTTTTAGTAAGAACCTCGTTAAAAGAACCACTAATATGTGCATTTCCTCTGTCAGCAGTAGGATACTAGTTCCAATTTAGAGCATAGCAAGTAAGGTATTTCATACTACCAGCCAGGTATCGATAGGTTGCTTATTGAAAAATAATTTTGAAATTTTAGGTTTCACGTCAAATCAAATCCACCACCATTTTTATAGCAATTGAGAGACACTAAAATAAGAAAAAGTTTGATTTCGTACAAAAAAACCGGCAATAGAAAAAATGGACGTCAATCGAGTGGGGAAGTAAATTACTAGATGTAGTGGTGCAGCTGAGGCGGCAGGGGCAGGGGTGTGCGATGGGCCAGGGGTCTGCGGGGGACGGGAGGGGAAGAACCCTTTCGAACGAGGGGGAACCCTTTAGAGTGAGGGGGTAAGGGAAGGGGGCGAAAGACAGAGCTACTGAAAAACCTCTTCCCTGAGATGAAATCGTGAACATCGTATCTCCTCTTTTATGCATAGATATAGAAATAAAAAGATTTCAAGGAGCACTCAAATTCTCCCACATGGACAAATGGGGAGGCAGAGGGGGATATATAGATATATATATATACATATATATATATATATATATATATATATATATATATATATATATATATATATATATATATATATATATATATATATCTATCTTCGAAATGGAAAGCTCTTCGGCGACGCACAAATATATAAAAACACAGATGTAGATTTTTAGAATATAGAGACACAAATAAAGGACACTCACAATTTGTTATTTGACGTTTCGACAGCTCGGCTGTCGTCTTCAGAAACAGGTTCTGAAGACGGCAGCCGAACTGTCGAAACGTCAAATAACAAATTGTGAGTGTCCTTTATTTGTGTCTCTATATTTTGATATAGAAACACTCAAACGAGCATTATAATATTTGGACGGCACAATAGAACACAAATAAAATAGTAACACTTAAAAGCACACTCACATTGTAGATTGTTTGAGCTTTCGGCCTTCTTCAATAGGACTAAAGATTTTGGAGAGAAGTTAGCGGTGTGGGGGGGGGGGAAGGTGCAGGGAATGCTGGGAGGGGAACTCATTCCCTTTAATTCCCATCCCAGCATTCCCTGCACCTTCCCCCCCTTCAGACCGCTTACCTCTCTCCGAAATTTTCAGTCTTACTTGAAGAAGGCCGAAATATATGTATATATATATATATATATATATTTATTTATTTATTTATATGTACTAACAAACACACAAGAGGTCAACCCCAAATATAGTATGACTGAGTCGATTCAAAATGTACGTATTGATAGAATTTATTCAATCACCCAAAATTCTTTGAAGTATGGTAGTCCTTTTGCCCGTCCTAACACCGCTGTCTGTAGGTTTTACGCCCCTCGTATGCCTTCTGAAAGGCGGCGCCCGGAACACTGCTAAGTTTCCTGGTCACCGCCCGTTGTGATGCTCCCACCGAGCCGTGGTGACGTCCTTTCACCTCGAAATTGAAACAGGGGAAGAGGAAGAAGTCTGGTGGGGTTTTTTCTAAATAATTTGTATCCTCATTGCCATGATCTAGAAGCTCTGGACAGGTCCGTGTGCCAGTTTCTTTTTGTTCGTCCAAGAGCACTCGCGGCACTAACCTCACACACGCCTTTCTTATGGCCATGTTTTCATTCAAAAGTCTATGCAAATCACTTTAAAGGATGTCAATTTCATTAAAGACTATGCGAACACTTAATCTTTGTCCAAAAAAGCCTTCACATTTATCAGATTTGCGTCACTTTTTGTGATGTATAATTGGAATGTATAATTGGAATGTGTTAATCCCAAGAAAATTGTAAATTGTATGTATTTGTATTTTTCATATTGTTTTGATATTTTGTATAACGTATTTTATTGATATGAAGTGTAAAACATGTATTGACAAAGCCATGCATAATTATATGCTTATGGTGAAGGAATAAATTGAATTGAATTGAATTGAATTGAATTGATTGAAGGGCGTCTTGAGCGTTCCGTGTCAACAATATCTTCTCAACCCTCCCGAAATAGCTTTTGCCACTCAAAAAACCTGATCTACTCATGGCGTTATTACCATAAGCTGCTTTGAGCAATTAATGAGTCTCTTTCCTGGTTTCGCCTAGTTTCACGCAAAATTTGTTAGCTTAGCGCTGTCCCAATAACCTGTTCATGACAAAGCACAGCTAAGTCACGTTATTGAGGTGTTGCAAACGAACAATCCTCTCTCCGATAAGGCTTGGAGCCAACTGCTACCAGCCTCCAGCCTTTCGTTAACTCCCCTTCCTTGAACCTAGCCAGAGAAACCACCGCCAGTCCATCCGTCTATCCAGGAAAAATAAGTCATGCTACTTTTGGGGCAGACTTTTTATGTGCGCGTGTGAATATATATATATATATATATATATATATATATATATATATATATTTATATATATATATATATATATATATATATATATATATATATATATATATATATATATATGGCACAGGGAAAGGAACTGGTCCCCCTACCCTGACGTGTGAATTTCACGAGCCGTCGAGCTAAGTACTGGGTGAACTCTACCATCACCTACCAAACCGACCTTCGGGTTGATTACTGTGTTTATGGTTATATATATAGTATATATACTATATATATATATATATATATATATATATATATACATTCAAAAACGAAATCCCGCCAAACGGCGAATAAATACTCATACTTTAAATACCATACAGGAAACGTTTCCTCGATAGCTCAAGTGGTTAAGAGCATCCGCCCGGCAAGTGGAAAGATCCGAGGTTCGAGTCCCGGTCAATGAAATATTTTTACTCTTGTGATACGTTTGATTCCGCCTTCACCACCTCTATTGTGTTCGTCCTTTATGTGTGTTCCTATCCCTTTTCCTTATATCTGTTCCTGTATATATATATATATATATATATATATATATATTTATATTTATATCCAGTAAAAATATTGAAGATTATCGCTTGCGTATTCCGGTACACTGTAATATGTGAAATTTAAATGAAATAGAACGGCTGTTCTTAGTAAGATGCCGGTTGCGGAGGATCCTCTGCTTTCTGAGATTCATAATTTCCAGTCGAAGGAAAACTCTTGATCCGATTAATTTCTATCTCACGTGTTACATTAGTTCCACACTTGACATCGCATCATTAATTTTTATCGAGGCCATAAATCTCAGCCTACCTCTTAGTGTAGTCATCAGCCCCTTACTCGGAAGGCCACCAATCTTCCTCCTTGCTTTATGCGTCTAACTCGCGTGTATTCCCTCTCCGTTTACTAAATAAATGGAACGACGAAGAGGAAGGCGAAGGAAATCTGGTAGCGGTGGAACGGCAAAAACTCCAAAACATGGTTTTTCAATGCATCCACGGCTTCTTCAGGCGGAAAAAACGTTTACCAAGCAACTTTTCCTTAATAAATGGGAATAAAAGAAGTCCTTTCGGGTGGGAAGAAATCCTAAAAAAGAAATCATATGAGGTGGGACATATTAAAAAGATAGAAAAAGTTCAAAGAAAGCCAGCAAGATATGTACTCGGAAGGTACAAAAGAACAGATAGTGTCACGGATATGTTAGATGTACTGAAATGGGAGAGTTTGAAAAATAGAAGAAAAAGGAGTAGGTTAGGCGCGATGTATAGAATTGTTAAAAAGGACGAAACGTTGGAAGATTTATGGCAAGGGATAGAAAAGCCTAACTTTAAGGGAAAAAACGACCATAGCCTCAAAATAAAAATAAGGACTCAAAAAACAAATAAGAAAAAATACTCTTTTTTAAATAGAACTTTAATTGATTGGAACCAGCTGCCTGGAGGTTTGTTTGAGCCCTTTCCATCCAATTTTAGAAGTTTTAAGTTGAAATGTAAAGTAGCCACTGGGTAATAAACTTCACAGTAGTTTTGAAAATATTGTTTGTGTGTGATGTGGACGGCATTTTGTATGTGGTGTGGAAGTTTGTTTGTATGTGATGTGGAAGTGTCATTATGTAAAAACATTTTGTCTCTTATCTGTTTTTATGTGTTCGTATATAATTTTCGTTGTAAGAGTTATCTTTGACCTAACCTGACCGTTGCCACCAGGAAATTTGCCTAATTGCAACGTAATTGTTTAAATAAATAAATAAAAAATAAATTTGGTGCTAAATTAAGGCTGTACAGAGGTTTACCCATCAATTCGACGTTTTGAACAGACAAATAGGTATTTGTTTCAGCCAAACTTTGAGAGCTGGTATTTTCATGTTGAAAAATCATCCTTCGTTGCCGCTTCTTTTTCCGCATTTCAACAAGCACGTCTTCCAAACAAATGCTAGTGTATCATTCAAAATTTACGGTTCTACGTTGCTCTAACGGTACGGTTGCCACATATCCACTTATTCCGAAGAAACAGGCGATCATTTGTTTCGATGTGCTTCGTGCGCGAAGCATTTTGTCGGATTTGGCTCGACTTGGAAGATACATACAGAGGATTGTTATTTTGTTACGGACTCATACGCATAGATTCGTCACCTATGTAGACGTTATTCATAGCTCTTAACGCACCGTGGTTGTATTTCTTGAGCATTTCTTTGCACCAATTGACACGAGCATCTTTTTTAGCTTGCCTCAATCTCACAATAAGTCACATGACGATCTTTTATTACTAGTTCTTGCACAGCATTAATGTTGTCTGGCACAACAATTGATTTTGGACGACCTTCACGACTTTCGTCACTAAGCAAACGGCAGCCGTGATGGAATTCGTTATACCAGCGTTTCACAGTGGAAAAGAAAGGGGATTCATCGCCAAAAGTGGAAGTAAGTCGATCAATGCCTTCCTGTTCTGATAATCCACGTCGAAAGTCGTAAACAACCATCGCACGAAAGTGTTCACTAGTTTATTCCATTTTTTTGCCGAGACAAAATTTTCGAATCACTGCAAACAACAAAAGTTATGATCAAACGACAAAACGTTCTGAAGAAAGTTAGCGTTAAGGGTCAAACTTTCATTTAGAAAAGTCAGAAGGCACCTAAAGCTCACATATAATTAGCAACATTCGTTTATTCATGCAAAAATCTTAATAACATTCATTTATAATATTTACAACATTCACACACATGCAAATGCATATAAAATACTCATTTGCCTACGAATAAACCTTATATATACGCAACGTTTAATCTTGTCCCGACTTATAAATTCAATGTCTTTAATATTTCTATAGAAACTTAGGTTTCTTGCTGTTGTGATTCCTGATTTTCCGGGGAAATAACGTGTATTTGTATCTTTCTGCCCTACAGTCCATCTCAGATATCTTATCTTTGTGCCTGATCTACCTAAGCAGTGTGGGGGCCATAATGATTCCTTTAGTGTCATTGTTAAACTCATTTTTTCCGAATCCTTCTAAAAGTCTGTCTTGCTTGTTCTGTCATTATCTCAAATGGCTCCCAGCCTGATTCCCCTAAAAGCCCTTTCACACTGGTCTTCTTATTGCAACGGATTTCGACGAATCTGACGGATATTCAGTTTGAAACACCCGGCACACCGGTATCACCCTATTTATTATTTTTAACTCGTTATTTATTGGGTTACAGTGGACGCAGATAAAAACATCTCCGCCTCTTGAGCGAATTGCTCATTTTCATCGGCAGCTGTAATAATTCTTCAGCAGCTGGACTCCCCTTCGAATGCACCCTCGCGATAAGAACGGGTTCCGGAGCGCAGCGGGACGGAGACGAACTGCAAAACAAATGAAAAGCAAGAAGAGCAAGGCGTGTGTACACGTAGGAACACGAGAGGGGGCCCAGCTCCGACGTTTGGCCAGCCTTAAATAAACCCACGAAGGGAAAACGACCGAGGCGTGAAAAAACAACGAGGGGCCAGGAGGAACGCAGGTAATTAAAGAACAAAAGGGGGAAAAGGAGAGCTGAGGGCGGGATAAAAAATAATAGAGTAGAGGAGAGGAAACAATGGAAGGAACAGAGAGGGGAAGAGGAGTGGAAGAGAGGGGAAGAGGAGTGGAAGAGAGGGGAAAGGAAGGGCCTTAGACCCTTGAGGGTCCGGGTCCAAGTTCCGCCATTGAGAAAACACTGCAGCTTGCGATCGATATACAGTTACAATCCGCTATCGACTAGTTAATTATCAAATCGAAATTTCATTTATCGCCGTCTCCGAGTACCGGAGATTCCTCGAAGATCACCAAGGCCGCATCAAAGTAACTGCTTGTGTTGATTTGATAGTACTTGGAAAAGGTTTTTATATCTGTGTGTATTTGTTTGAAGATAGCTCAAAGATAGTTAAATTCCACTGGAAGAGAAGCTTAACTGATTGAAAATAGCATATCGTAGCGTAGACTCAGCAATTTAACTCTCCCTACATTATGCACAATACCTCAAACCAAATTTGAATCTGAGAACACTGAATTTGCCGGCGATCACAATAAGGTAACGTTCCTCAGCACTTTTTACAAAATACAAAAAAGAAACTTTGTCAATCATATCCTGTTTGAGTTTGAGAGCATTTCTCTGGAGACTTTGTTCTGTTAGTTCCTGTGTGTTTTGTATTGAATTTCAAATTTTAATCATTAAAATACTTGGTATGATGAATGAATAAAGTCCGTTTTCCGAATACAGCCAATGCAGAATATCTTTAATGCTGAATAAAAGAGTTAATATCCTGTCAAACAGTCAATCAAAACTCATAGCCCATTGGTAGGAGGGCACTCTCGAATCAATTTCTTATGATTGGCGAAATCAAGAGAAATATTTCGTGACTATTCAAGAAACTTTACCTTGTATTGCGCCTCTGTCGAAGAATGCGCAATTTTCTATTTAGCGTGAATTTGAGGGAGAAATTACCTTTAGAACTCGATCGATACTTTTTCAGAATGTAGTCCATTGGGAAAATGTGTTTTACTGGCTAAAACTGGATAGTCAAAGGCGGTTTGCCGAAGTGAAGATTATTTAAGAAACAACCCGGTCCAGGTTATGATGGTTGTTCTACCTTTAATCATTAATTTTAAAAAGTTATTTCATTTTGCTCTTCAAGTAAAATGAGACATGCTACACACATAAGACACATTTCAAACAACTGAAAATTTGAATCGGGCGAACGTTAGTCACAACAATGAAGCACAAGGCATGAACTCCTGGATGCAAACACAAAAAGCTAAGAATTTGCGATGTGAAAAAGATTTCGTGGAATACCTTTGCCATTAGTAAACTCGACTATGGATAGAGAAAATTATGTGATAATAGCAAAAAAAGAGTTATAGAAGATCAAGTTTCGGAAACAAATCAAAAAATGAAGCTGCCGTAGAAAAAGGATTAGGAAATTTTTGAAGACCTTCGCGGGATTTAAATAAATTCGCCGTAGAGAATGCATTACAAAGGAAGCGAAGACGTATGAATTTTAATCAGCGAAAGGAGGGCAGAGAAATGCTCAAGCGCTTGAGTTTGCATTATATCAAAGAATGGCGAAAAAAGACGAGTATATAGAAAGCCAAGAAAGGATTGCATAAAAAATTAATAAAAAATGACATTGCACACATATAAAAAGAAATTACCGTTCTAGCATGAGGTGATGTTAAAGTGGAGAGATTCAGCCGACCCATTCACTGACAGTGCCTGGTGACGGCGGTTACAGAAGTTATAAAAGTGGTTTTAGACAAAATTCATGTTCCACGCTAGGTTTTCTTAACCTTTAATCCAACTGCGAAGCGAGTTTAAAAATAGACTGTGTCAACATTACAGACATTCGAGAGAGTATGTTCGAACATAAACGGATTAAACTAGGCTAGTCTCTTAAAAGGAATTTAGATGATAGGATTCCAATTAAACACGACCCTAAGCCGGTTATACCGGTTCCGGATATAATTTATGCTTAACAAGCTACCCATATATATTTCGATGTTTCGGGCCCATTCGATGTTTTCGGGCCTAACTTTGTGGAAATTCACTGTCACTTCAGTAAAAAGAAAACTATGATTGGTAACTAAATCTTTGGAATTTGGTGGAAAGATACATTGTTTTTTTTACTTCAGTGCTAATCTATAAGTGAACAAACTCCTGCATTTGAACTACATTTATGGATATAAATATTATGGTAAAATGTTAGATTACCCTGGGAACAAGTAATTCCGATACAATTATTTTTGAGAAGTATATCAGTCAGTCTAACTAATATCAGTATCCTGTCATAACAGTTTTGCATAAAAAATACCGGGAAAAGTTGGGAAAAATAGATTTATTTCAGATATTGCTACAAATTTTGAAGGTACATAGGGTCCCATGGTGGTGTCCTTTGAGGGAGGTTTTCACTTTTGGGCATGGGAAATAGTCTACTGGTGTCAAGTCGGGACTAAAATTGGGTTGGGGGATCGTTGCGATGCTGTTGTAGGTTTCTTGCAAGGAGACACTGGATTCAGTTCTTTTGGTCGTCCGTCCAAGGACCTTCTGTCCACGGATTTGTGCACTGGCATCAATCCAATTCCAATATACGACCTGCGATCATCCGCACTCTCAATTGACGGTCTGAATACAGCACTTCACGCACACGCCAGGGACAAATTGTTACCGATGATATTTCTTATACAAAACTTGTTTACCGTATGGGGATTGTGGGCAGTAATAAACCTTTACACCACATTTATTACTTTCAAATTATATACGAAACTTTGGCCATATTTGCAATTTTTATGGGCTTAATAGTTCACTGGGTCGACTACTGGACTGCAGACCGTCGTGCCTGGGTTCAATTCTAGGTAACGGCTCTGAGGACACTTAGCTCCATTCAAGCTATTTGATTATTTGATTCTTTGAGGATGGTATCTTCCTGGGAAACCACTGACGGAGCAGGGAATAACTAACTGGACCCCTTTAAAATTCTGGCATCAGAATTTCACAACCCTCTAAGGTTTAAACCCCTGTAAACTAGTTCAGTTAATATTTACTCTCTATTCATATCTTACTTGTTTCATCTCTAATCTGGCAAAGGAATCTGTTTTGATGCCGGTGTTTTTACATTATCTTCTTCAAATTCGTTAACTTTCAATGTTTACTCATTTAATGATAAACATCGCGGTTCACCTTTTCTCCCTTTGTCGGCCCTCGCTCATTTGCACGCTTACTCTGCGGCTTTTTCCGTTCCTCTCCCATTGCTACTCTTTTGCAGATTTTATTTGCTCAAATTTCATTCGCTTTCTCAGTATTATTTTCCGCTCTCCACAGCAGATAAGATAGGTATGAACAAATGTTAATTTTCATTGGGAAAAGGTATGATATTGCCTGAGTACAGTTGACACTATTAGTATATTTCGGTCTTAATACCAAAAATGCCCCGAAAAAGAATGCCAGTGAATCTTCAAATAGTTTGAAAGGCTTTCGGAATCACCTCCAGGTGTCACTCTGGCGCAACGAGTTTCCTACGTAGTAATAAGTAATCCTAAATGAGTAAATACGTGACGCATCAGTGCTCTGGGAAGACATCTGCTGTGCGGACGCCTCTCAGTTGTTATTCCCGTGGAGTGAAGATTGAAACAATTGAGACCTGAGCAGTGATTAAATACTTCGTAAAGAATGTTATGAAAGGAAAGGAAATTCATGCCGACTTTCAGAACACTCTAGGAGACCCAGTTCCTTCGTATTTAAACCGTTGCCAAGTGGGCAAATGACTCCGGACTGAGGACAAATAAAATTGTCAAGAAGGATAGCAGACTGAAATTGCAAGACATTTCTGAAGCTGTAGGGATGCAATCTGAACGGGAATTTCAGATTTTAACAATGGAATTGAATATTAGAAAATGATCCGCTAGATGGATGCCGCGACTCTTGATGCAGGATCACAAACGCATCGGAATGGAAATTTCCGAACAATGTTTCAACCATTTTAAGAGCAACCAACATGATTTTCTGCTCCGGTTTGGGACCACGAATGAAACTTAGGTCCACTACTACATACACCCCAGAGACAGAAGAGCAGCCAAATCAGTGGAGACATGTTGATTCACCATAACCAAAGAAAGCAAAGGCAATACGGTCGGCCGGAACGGTGATGGCTTCAGTTTTCTAGGGTGCGATAGGGATTCTGCTAATAGATTATCTTTCCACTGGTCAAAAAATTACTGAAAAACACTACGATAATCACCTGGACCAACTGCAGTAAAAGTATCCAAAAAAGGCTAGGTTTGGCAAGGAAGGAAATCATCTTTCATCAAGACGAAGAAAGTCCACACTCAAGTTTCGTAGCCGTGGGAAACATGCGTGAAATACGACATGAATTGCGGCCACACTTGCTTTTTTCGCCAAAATTGGCTCCATTTAGATTTCCATCTCTTCGTCAAGCTCAAATTTTTCCTCGGTGGACGGAGATTCTCTTCAAAAAACAACTACTAGCCAAAGCAGGCGGGAATTTTTCAGGTGGAAAAGAATCTAATTTTTGAGATGCATTAGTGTGCATGGAAACCACATTGAAAAATTAAAAAAAAGTTTAACTGAGATAAACCATTTATTTCTATTCCATTCCGAGAACTTTTCAAATCGCCCTTGTAGTAATTAATTCCATTGGAATGAAGCAAAGATGCCTTAACCTCACCACCGACGTATACATGTCTACTTCAAGATTCGAAGAGGAACGACGGTGCATCCCGATTTTTCAGACCTTATCACGTCGAAATAATAAAGTCTTTCGTGATCGAATCCATTTAGAAAGACATCCGTGATTCCACCTCCCGACCGAGCAAATTCCTTCGTCTGAGTGTGAATGAGTGAATCCGACTCCTATGGCTGACATATTTTGTCAATGAGTGGGAAAACTGAGCGATTAAACCTTGTTCCTTCCTATCTCCACAATCCTGCTCCCCTTCCCAAAGAAAAAAGAACTCAAAAGCTATAATTTTCAATCGACACCACTCCACACACGTGGTTTGGCTAATATCGTCGAATATTTCATCCATTCCAGTAGTGGCAAAACGTTCTTCGACCTTCGAATCCGTGGAGCGTCAACTCGACGTTGGATGAGGGCAGAGGATCACGCAGCCTGGGTGCGAGAGGGAGGGAGAAGGAAGGGGGAGGCAATGTGGGTGGAAAAAGCGTTATTTTCGATCCATCTGGGCCAAAGGTGGGATGAAGTTGACCAAAGCCGGACTTTACCGGAAAAATACAGTAAGCAAATTTTGAGGTAGTGCAACCAACATCTTACTTTGCATACGAGCGTGTGCACATATGGTGTCTGATAACGCGAGCCCCAGTTAGCATAAAACATCGTGGTTCATCGACTTGTTGGTGCAAAGCATCGCAGTGAATATCAAAAATAATGTTGATCATCAATATTTTAAAATTATTTCAACCGAGCAAAATTAATTTTAGGGCATAAAAGTGAAATATTCAACACTAAAAATCAATGTTGCTGACTCCAAATGGAATTTTTAATACTTTCCTACAATTAGAATAGTCTTTGGATGTAGCTTACCTTAACTAATTATCTAATGGAATGAATACACAACTAGCTATGTATATGTACCGCATCTGCTTTATGCATTTTCTTGATTGCAGGTTTTATTTTGTACCAGTGCTCGATTTAAAATGCTCACATTCGACGTTTCGACCTCAATCCTCGCCCACATCTATATTTCTTACACCACCGAAGGCAGCCATCGTTCAAATAATCCGTGGGTAGCAGGATAAAATGCCAAATTATGTTTGAGTGGAATACTGTGATCAAAGAACTTCTTTGATTCATATTCCTATGAATATTTCATCAATGGCAACTCAAATAAGGCAACCAAAAAAACTGCTAATACGTAAACTGGTGAAGAGGATTCGGGAAAAGGAAAACAAATAAAACAACGTCCGAGATACTAACAAGAAGATAATAATAGAAAACGAAAAAATTGGGAAGGGACCGAAGTAATTCGTTTGAAATCCCTATCAAAAGGCACAAACCCTTGACGTTGACTTAATCGAAGGAATGAATCGCGATGGAAGAAGGGGAATGCGGCCCGTCAATACTAAGGAACAAATTCGAAAGAGCCGAGGAAGAAATGGAGAAGCGCAAGGCACCAGGAGTGGACGAAATAAACGGAGATATAATCTATGCACATTATATACGTGTTTTCATTACAATAATGGGTTTGTAAGAGAAATAAATTATATTTATTTGTCATGATCAGATATTAAGGTACTTTGTTTTGAAGGCAATATAAAGACATGGGACATGATAACAACGCTCATTTCACGGAATCCTATGACCCTGATCCTTTCAATGAATAGACATTTAAATTTATTTAAGGGCGAACAAATTTATTTCATTTTATTTAATCCTACCTGAATTCTGAAATCTGGAGAGTGAGTCATGGGGATCAACATTAAATATAGATATTTTAGTACCCTGAAAGCCACCGCCAGGGTTTGTGGAAAGGGGTGAATGACTAATTTTGATCCGAAAATTTTTATCCCCCAAGCAGTTGGAAAATATTATTCTGATCCCTGATCGTTTGCAAAAAAATGGCATATTCAATACGCCGGTCTATCTCTTATCCCATTGACGCAATCTCGCCGTCCGCATTATGATGGAGTTAATAATACATTTTGCACATCATTGCCAAAGAGATGTCCTTCCAATATATGCAGTAAATTCAATCTCTAATTTAACTTTCACCCCATTAGTGGTTCTCAGCTAGCTGTTCTAATATTTTGGATACACAACTTAGTTCTCCATAAAACGTTTTGCAAATCTATCTCTACGCTGCACGTGATCTCATTTGGCAACCAATACAACTTCGTGAAGATTCCATATACTTGCGGCATTTTCTAAATGAGGCCTAAACAGCGAAAAACATTTCCATGTATTTGAGAATGTATTATTTTATTCTAACTCTACGTAAATAATCACTACCTTTCAACAACTTTTCAAACAAATCTAAATGTCTATCCACTTTTCCTTTTCTATATGCATTCTGATTTCCACTAATTGCCTTTCAATTACTACTTCTCTCGATATGTTCCAAAGTCCATTCCAGATTTAGCTATCAACGCGGATTGACCGGACCCGAGCGTCTTAAACCTGGAAGCCCTTCAGTAATACCAACCTCCAGGGCTCAAAAAAGTACGCTAAATCCCCCTCTACCACCACCCTCACCCTTCTGCCCCTTCAACCCATGTCATACTGTCCTCGGGTTTATGTGGCCCCTCTGAGATGCTTTCAATAGTTTTATATGTTTGTATAAGTCTTCATGTTCTAAATAATAGGGTGGCTCTAGCTGTAACGAAAAGGTAGGAAGAAGCGTAGTAAGCATTGAGCCGGCAAGCAATAGAATATTAATAGTGGAAGTAAAAGCTGAACAAACGAACTGGGTCGTTGCTCAGTTCTAAGTTCCAACGAAGAGCAAAGGGGAGAAGACATAGACATAGTATTAGACATCTAAGGGGAATAATTGGGGATTTTCCTCAAAGGAATCGTTTGATAGTACTGTCAAGACGAGCATCGCATTGGTCGACCAAATGATATGACGACTCCAGAAGCGGTGAAGAAAATCCACAAAGTGATACTGGATGATCATCGACTAAAAGCGCACAAGCTAACAGACAACGTAGGCATTTCAAAAAGTGCGGCACATTGCATATTTACTAAGTATTTGGACATGAGAAAACTGTGTGCAAGATAGGTGCCCGCGTTTGCTCACACTCGAGCGAAACCAGTGTCGTGCAGATGTTTCAATTGAGTATTTAGCTAATTTTCACAGCAACGAAGCACAATTTTTTCACCATCTCATTACCATGGATGAAACATGGGTCCATTACTTCACACCCGATACAAAAGAACAATAAAAACAATGGATTCAAAAGGGAGAACCGACTCCAAAGAAGTCGAAAACCGTTTCATCTGCAGGCAAGGTCATGGCGTCAGTTTTTTGGGATGCACGTGGGATAATTTTCACTGACTAACTTGAATAAAGAAAAAATATCAACAGTGAGTATTATGCGAATTTATTGAAACATTTGGGCGAATAAATCAAGTAAAAGCGGCCGAATTTGCCTTAGAAGAAAGTGTTGTTTCATGAAGGTAATACACTAGCTCACAAATCCGTTATTTCAATGGCCAAAATTTATGAATTAAAGTTTGAATTGCTACCTTGAATTGCCATTCTATTCACCAAATGTAGCCCACTCGGTTATTTTCTGTTCGAACACTTGAAAAAATGGCTCGGTGGTCAAAGATTTTGCAACCGTGAAGAAGTGATGTCGGCAGTTAATGGCTATTTGTAGGAGCAAGACAGTTCTTATTATAAAAAGGATATCTAACTTATTGAACATCGCTGGGCAAAGTGTATAGAGCTGAAAGAAGATAATATTGAAAAATAAATACATTTTTTCAAAACTTTTGTTTTCTTGTTGGGTTGGGTACTTCTGGGAGTACAACGGTTGAGAAACAAGAAATGACCGGGGGGGGGAAATGAAATAGAGCTTTCCAGGAAACAGGGTTTAATTACAACTAACACTTGGTTTAAATAAAATTACTTGTGCTGCGCATGACCTCAGCCGTCGAGACAATGAAAAACTAAGCTAAATTGGCTTAAACAACACACTTTATCGGGCGCAAATATGGTAACAGCATAATCAACTTGCGCTCTTCTCCTGGAATAGATGAAGATTTAGATTATGATTTATCACTAAAATAAAGTGTATCTTCAGAGTAAAAAGGATTATAGGGGAAAGGTGGATAGGGAATTGTCTTGAAGAGGCATTTGCTAGGACGAAAAGGAAGGCGTGGCAGGAGGCAGTGGAAACATTTACGAGTGAGAACAGAAATACTTAAGCAGTAGAGGAAGGATTGGCAACATTAAAACTGGTACGTCAAATGCCTTCGATGAAACCATAGAAACAGCAAATAGAACAACGACAAGAGATCCACAGGTTACATACAAGACGCTTAATAAAATAAACAAGAGAAAATTGGAATAACAATATTAACACAGAAATAGGTAGAAGGAAGTACAGTGAAAAAAATAATTTAATGATCCCATAAAATAATTAGGAAAAGTTATCGTGATGAAAATTTAGCGAGACAATATGGAAATACTACAAATGAAAGGTGAAGTCTACGAGCTATAAAGAAAGATGAAGACGCTTGCGGGTTGTTAGAAGGAAAAATCCACGCAAAATATCAAATATCCGGCAGGAAATTTATTGATTGGACCAGTTCGGAATGAAAAAAAGATGAAAATATTGAATACAGGATGTATTGGTACGGGAATCAAGCCAGGAAGTTCAGACGTGTAAAGAGAATTTGACGCTGACAGGGGATACTTTAGCCCCACGCATACTTGAATGCAAAGTAGGGCAATCAGGAAAATAATATTAAATAAGATCGTAGTGATAGAGAGCATCCCCGCCAAACGACTAAATGGTATAGGAAAACGTGGGAGAAATAGTTTACGTGGGCAAATTCAAAGTATTTATGAGTGAGGATTTTGTCCAGAAGATTTCGTGAGGTCATAGTTGATTCCCATCCCAAAAGAGGGAAAGGCAGCCATATATGAAGAATATGGAGGATTAAGTTCATTTTCACACGCAGCTACGTTAGTACTCAGAACAATAAAAAAAATATTGGCGAGTTGATGTTAAAGTTGAGCTCAGGAGGAGGAGAGGTGGGTATTTGATGCAATAGCAATATTTACGTCACTGATTGAGAGGAACAAAATAGAAATTAGGATGCACATATTCGTCTGTTTCGTAGATTCTGAGATGGCGTTTGATAGCGTTATTGGAATAGAATTAATAACGCAGCTTCAGACGTAACATTGGTGGAAATCTCTCGTGATGAAAGTTGATACTTGGCTTTTCCACGTAAAAGTATTCTTATTACGACTTATGTGTCGTTACAGCGTTACAGCATTAAGGTGTAGTTATAATTAATGAATTTCTGGCTGAAAATAAAAGTAGGAAAGAGGAATCGGAGACTAATCCGTGACGTATGTATGCATCGGACCGCTCATGTGAGAGACAGGAAGGGAGAGACGGAATGGGACGGGAAGAAGAGTAAAAGAAGGGGAGTCTATTTTCATCGGCACTTTTCAACGTACGTATGTATGGAGTAAATGGTAAAATAGACATAGAAACAACTGGAGGAACGAATAACTTTGGTGAGAAACGAAAATATCGTAAATATTATTATAAGAGAGTCATGGGATAATTTTATATTTCTCTCGGGACTTCACCAGTGATCCATGTGATATTGATTAGCCTTATCTATTCATCTAGGGAGACCCAGCGGCTGAACTACCGGAGTTGGCACAACACTCATGCCCGAGGCGGTACGGGAACCCTCGTGTTATCGGGCGACCTTGTTGCCCACCTAACTCGGCCAGAGAGGGAAATTAAGAATTTAAGTGTAATGTAATGTATTTATGTATTTGCAGAATATCAAGCTTTATTTAGCCACTCAGCTTATATTCTCGAAACGAGTGGGGTCACTGAATAAATAAACTTGTTATTTTTTCGCCCAAAAACCGTAAAGGGTCCGTACAATACGTATCGTGACTGGTTCGCAGTAGCCTCAACGGAGCACTGGATGGAGGTCCGACCGGTCGGCTCGGTAGAGAGGTCCCCCACCACTAAGGCGCATTTTAGTTCAGGCGCCTCCGGGCATGCGTTGAAAAAGGAGGTGGATTTTTGTGACTTGTGATTGTTTGTGGTGTCGTCAATTACCATCTTTTTTTTCAGCTACTACCATCGACCCCACAACACAGCCCAAGGATGCTAAATTTCTTATTTACATATTCACTCATGTATGCTTACAAATCTCGCCCTGCGTGCTTTGCAAGCGATCAGCTCAACAATAAAATTGCCCTCAACTCGTGCTATCGGCAGGCTGCGCCCGGACGTGACCACTTTCACGCTCGCTTAACGGTGCATGCTTAACGTGATGTAGCATGGGGTGAAGGGAGGGACACGATTGTTTTCCTCCCGAGGAAGCACTCGAGGGAAGGGACGGGGGGGCGTATGTGCTGGGAGAGGGAGGGGGCGATTGGGGGGGTGAGGGTTGAAGGGAGAAAATGACGCGAGCAAATTCGGTGCTTGAAATTCAAATGAGGAGTCGTTACTTGAGGAGTAAAGTGAACATGGGAGTGGAGGGAAGTGAGGAAAAGAGAAAGAGAAAGAGTAGGGCGCCAAATTTGGTCGAGAATTGAGAGGTTAGAGGGTAAGTTCGAGAGAAAAAGTCTGTGGACACTGTGCGGTCACAGGGCCGGAATATTAATGTAAATTATCAAGAAACCCTTCGATGAAGTTGAATATTCTTCATCGTTTAAAATACACAGGGGTGAAATATGACCTCGCATCAAAACTACGACAGAGCTGAGAAAACATCCTACCTAGCATATGCTAAAGACAACGCCCTACAGAACCTATCCCAAAAATAAGTATGTAGTCTTCTACCATCGTCCCTTTCGACTCAAAAGGCACAAGCTCAGCGACAGACATTGAAGAGTAGGTATTACGTGGAAGACCTCAAAAGGCTGAGGAAAATACATAGTACAACGAATCAGGAAGGAGATGTTTGCCAAATGCAGGCTGCACCACGACAAAGCACTATCCCACTCCCCCTTCTTCGTGACCTGGCCCAGCACAATGTGGCAACGCCGCCCGAGCCACCCTACAGCCGCACATTGGCACCGCCGCACTTTTTAATGCTCCCAAGAATAAAAAGGAGCTCGAAAAGCAACCATTTTGGAACGCTGGTAAACGCAAAATTAGCCGTGACGAGGTTTCTGAAAGAAGTTCCCGTCGACGCCTTCCAGGAAGAGTACCGCGACGCGCCAGTATAGTTGTGACGGTGGCCTACAGGGTGCTATTTGGGAAGAATTTTAGTAATTTGTGCTTTGATCTAGAATAAATATATTTCCTAGATTTATTCTACATCTACATAATACCCCGCAAGTCGCCGCAAGGGCGTTTGGCGGGGGGTGTTAGGCCACCACCCGTAAATAGAAACAATAAACCATGCAAAACTACACCCACAGCGGCGTACACACTCATACAAAAATCCCTTCATCCAACATTCATGCAAAAACAGTAAATAAAGCAAAATAAAAGTATTGTATCACATAACGATGATCATTTTCGGGCCCCTATGTAGTTCCTATTCGGAAAAAGGCAGAGGATACATGATGTGAGGGCTATAGAGCAATAAGTTTGATTTCTGGTGCAGCTGAAGGGATTCTCATGATTATCAAAAAAAAGATGGAGAGTTGGACAAATGATTACTCAGGGGATGATTAATTTTGGATCAGGGAAGGGAGAGGCACGCGTGATGCCATTGTAGTGATGAGATTATTAATCAAGAGGAATATATAATACAAATAGGAAGTATTTACCTGTTTCGTTGATTTCGAAAAGGCGTTTGATAGAGTGAATTGGGAAAACCGAATGAGTATATTGCAGAAAATAGGAATAGACTGGAGGGAAATGAGGCTAATCCGTAACCCGTACATATCTCCGATTATTCATGTGCGAGTGGGGAACGGGGAGTCCGGTCGGGCAGTGTTAGGAAGAGGTGTAAGGAAGCAACGTATATGTGGAGGCAATAATTGAAGAGGCATCAGAAGAGCTGGAGGTAGGAATGGAAGTCGGAGGGGAATTCGTAAAATCATTTAGGTTTGCTTATGACTAATCTTTAGTTTGACAATCTGCCAAGGGGTTGCCAGCATTGCTGAGTGAATTGGAAATGTAGTACGATAGATATGGGATTATAATATGAATGTGGCATTATTATCTTTTATGGGTGGTAACCACTTATCTTAGGAACTTAGGACCACTTATCTATGGTGGTGGAAACTTATCTTAGGAACAAATCATGCGCCAACAATTTAAATCTATTTTTACTTTTACCCAATTTGACATTACAAAACATTTTTTATGACATACTTGTACCTCCGGGTAGTTTACCTAAAAGACGACATTAAGCTCGGTGCATTTTGCATATTTTCACATGCAAGAGCGGCAAAAGTATTTTTACTGCGCGACATTCTTGCATTTTGCTTCATAACTAGCATAATCTGGACTCAATTTGACTTGGGAGAAACTGAATACACTAAATATATGATTAATTAATGCCGATTATAACCTAGCGTATTATATCTTTTTAATTTACGTTAAACACTATTATATATAGTATGAGGGCGAAAAATAACAGAAACTTCACACTTCCACAATAAAGATTTAAGTTTTCCCGACCATGGTTTCAATGCTGCGATAATCATCAAGTGTCAACACCTGATGGTGATGCACAGCACCACAACCATGGTCGTGAAAACTTAAATCTTTATTGTGGAAGTGTAAAGTTTCTGTTATTTTTTACCGTCATCAAGAAGGAATTCCAAAAAGTTAAGCCTGAAACTGTTAACTATCACATATTATTCATTCCGATACATAATTGAATTGAGGGTCTGTCCCAAAATATAAGTAGAATAATTCGAGGGAAAACTTTATTGTAGATCAAAGTACATTTTAATAAAACCTGAGGATGTCACCGATGGGTCGAAACTAGTTGTACCAAATAATAATTAGTGGATAGATGCATTGGTTTTTTCAACTTTGGTCACTTATTCTCTTCAAAACAGCACCCTTGTGCATCAACATGGCGATGTCAGCGCCTCTGTCACGCTTCTGGTACGCTTCCTTGAAGGCGTTGATAAGAATCTCGTTCAGGCACCTCGCCATGGCCGATTTGGCATAGCCCAGTGGTCCAAATTAGCACTCAAAGGAGTTGTACTCGAGTTTTACTCAAAGACTCTTGTCTCGTCACCAGTAACCACCTATTCTTAAAAAATTGGGTCACTTTCACAGAGGTCCAAGAGATCCAAGGAAAGATTGTAACACAAGGAGTCTTCCGACAGCACCTTAGGGACCATTTGGGCACGCCTTTCTTATGGCTAAATCCTCTGTAAGAATGCAATGCACTGTCGTTTTCTGAATATTGCACTCTTCTGCTAACATCTGACATTTGGGGGTCAATCATATTTGAGTATGCATCTCACTCTTTGCGCACTTTCATTTCACTGTGTTGTTGATGGATGTCCAGGGCCCACATAACCTGATGTGTGAATTTCACACGCCGTTGGGCTTAGTACTGGGTGAAAAAAATGGTAGCATCACCTACCAAACCGACCTTCGGGTTATATATATATATATATATATATATATATATATATATATTTACACACCTATACACACATTTCTCTGATATTTACAATTGCACGAGGGCGATTCGAAAAGTAAGGTCTCCTATTTTTTCCTGAATTAAATTTATTCTCAACTTTGTGTACATTGTAGGAAACGGTGAGCATTTGGCTATTTTTCTACATAGTCGCCTTGACAATCAATTACTTTTTGCATGCTTGTAAGCACCTTTTTAATACCGGCGTCGCACCCCTCTCCCGCCTCGTCATAAAACCAACCTCTCCAACGATGTACGCAAGGGTGACAATAAATATGGTGTTTCATGAAAAAAATAGGGGACCTTATTTTTCGAATCACCCACGTAATTTGAATTGAGTCCTACATCATGCGGGTACATACTAAGAAACTAATATGCTTAAATGCTGTACTGCCATCCATACACACTTATTAAAGGCGAGGGGTGCAAACATAAGAATCCATTTAAGTCTCTCACGTAGAATTAACCAACAAAGGGATGATATAAGCCTCTTAACCTCATCGTAATATTTATCCTTGATTCCTGACGAGCCTGTTATTTTCACGTTAATTGTCCATTTACATATCTTTCTTTTCGTTGCCATTTCAATCGATTTCCTAGAGCGACAAAGTGAATTACCTCCACACCCCCGCAGCCCATCAGCATTCTCAGTTTTACACAAAGGAAAATTTAACTTCGCAATGGCATCAACACAGATTGGATATCGATTGGACTCGGTAATACTTATTACAGAGTTAAAGAAACCATAAACACAGTTATGAGCCCATAGGTAGAGTTCACCCAATATTAAGTCCAACGGCACGTTAAGTTTTTACAAGGTCTATCCCAGCAGTAGTAGGAGTGAGTCAATGGAAACATTTATTGCCAGAATGGATGAATAACCCCGAAAGTCTTCAAAGTAGCATCCTTGCGCGTCCAAACGCCGTTGCCAGCGGGTTTCCCACACCTTGTACGAATTTTGGAAGGCGTTACACGAAATGCTGCTATGCTCCCTCGTCACGGTCTGTTGTAACGCTTTTACTGAGCTGTAGTGACGTCCTGTCAGCATGGATTTGAGGCGGGAGAAGAGGAAGAAGTATGGTGGGGCAACGTCAAGGCTGTAGGATAGATTTGTATCCAAACTCCTCTGGAGTGTTTGGTTGTCTGTTGGGTGGTTGAGGCATGGTCGAGAAGCTGTTGGCAGATCCGCGAGAGAGTCTCCTCTTGTTCGTCCGAGAGCATTCGCGGCACCAACTTCGCACACACATTTCTAATGGTCATATTTTCGATCACAAGTCAATGCACATTACTTTTATGGATGCCAAGTTCATCATAAACTATTCGAGCACTTTTTCTGAGATCTCTGTCCAAGAAATACTTCACTCTTGCAAGATATTCTTCACTTTTATGATGTCGAAGGGCGTCCTGAACGTTCGACGTCTTCAACATTTTCTCTACCCTTCCGAACAACTTTAGCCACTCAAAAACACCTGATCTACCCGTGCCGTTATCACCATAAGCTGCCTTGAGCGTGTCATGAGTCTCTTTCCCGGTTTCGCCCTGTTTCACGCAAAATTTTAGGGCGTAGCGCTGTCCCAATAACCTGTTCATGAAGGAGCGCAACTAAGTCACGATCAAAAACACTCGATCTATCCATGGCGTTATAACAATGAGCTTTGTCATGCGTCTTTCTCCCAGTTTTGCCAAAATTCAGCCAGAATTAGATAGCCTACCGCTATTTCAACTACTGGTTCATGACGGAGCGTAACGAGGTCACGTTATCGAGGTTTCGCAAACGAACGATCCGCACTCCGCAAATGCAGGGAACCAACAGCCACCGTCCTTCAGCCTTTCCTGAGACTTCCCTCCTTCGAAACCAGCCAGGAAAACCGCCGCTCGTTCGTATATCCCCTCTAATCGTTCGCCTCTGTCAGGGAAAACGTAAGCCATACTCCTTTTGGGACAGATCCTTTATAAGTGCCGACTGCCATACTCTTAAGGAGTCGAAGAGTTTACTGATAGCGAAGTTTTGAAAGCGGTCAAATTACTTCCTCTACTTTACTCTGATTTTGTTCAGAGCAATTTTCCCCCGTCTTGAATCACAATAAAGTGCACATTTGAGCCCAGAGATCCACAATCGCCCATCTTCAACACAAACTTGAGTTAGAGAGTGACTATGATTTTTTACTTGTTTCCCATTTGTACATTTTCCAACTCTCCTATGTCTCTGTGGTACTTAAAGAATATGACCTGAAAAATAATATTTTGCTGAGATTTATTTAATCAACAATTACGTTCCTAGATCTCTAAAGTATTACGTTTTCTTGTCAACATATTTTAGTCATTGGTTTTGGCTGAAGTATGTGGATTTTTACACAAATACACTGATTGATTAAGTTTTTAGATTGAATATTCCCCAAGGGTTTCTTAGACACGAAACTTCGTTCTAAGGTTGGATGGTTAAGGGGAGATTGGGGAACGCATTCTCGGAAAGGTGTTGGTTGAGCTTCATGGAAACTACGCCCTTCTCTCCACTAACCCATGCACGTAAGCGCTTTTGATCTGTGTCCATATATCTCACATCCTTTGGCGCCAATTATACGCTTGCCTTGTTCCCCCAATCCCCTCTCTCCCTCTCAAGCCTATTGTCCGCCTCTCATCTCGTACCTACATGCCGGAGCGCGCCTCTTACCCCCACCGTCCTACTCCACCGTAACTCACTCCCTCCTACATCGCTCTTTCCTCGGTGGCTGTAGTTATTTATCCCCCCCGCATCCTCACCAACCCCCTTCCTTCCCCCTCTCCTCAGCTCCGCCATTCACGGAGCTCCCAAGATCGTTCGCTCAAACAGCCGAGTCGCATTTCCCATCTTCTCCTCAAAACGCACTTTCTTGAAGACGCGGGAAAGTATTCTTCTCCTGCTTCGAACTTTCAGTCCTAATACTCTCCCTATTCTCTTTCGCCCCTTGTTCTTTCATTCTTTTAGGCATGCAAAGATGGCAAGATGGTCAGTCCACTCCCTGATGTTTCCTTTTCATTCGCGAAGCTCTATTTATCCGAGACCGAGTTTCACTTGAAAAGGATTTCGCAGTCTTCTTTTCTTTCGCCTTTCGTTCCTCCTCCCAACCCCATTCTCCTCCTCCTCTTCCTCCTCTTCTGCTCCCCCACCCCTTCATCGCCACTCCCGTTTGTGTCGTGGTTCTCCAGCTGGGCCGTGGAGGCGCCCTCCCCCTTGCCCCCTACCCACCCTCTCGCCCATTCATGGCGACTGCCGGGGATCGATTGGATGCGTCGGGGCACTCCTCACTCCTTCGGGCGATCCATCCGACTCCGCCGTCCCGCTCCTAATTGTTCGGCGCCGCAGTAATCTTATCACGGCGGAAGATATCAGAGAGGGACCGGCCACCATGTGTAGCCGAATCGAATTATTACCGAACACTTCAATGCGAACGCGAATATATATGTTTTTACCAGTTTATATGTATTATATATTTGGTTTTCTGCAGCCCTCCTATATGTGTGTATATATATATATATATATATATATATATATATATATATATATATATATATATATATACAGGGTTCTTCCGGAAAGTAACTGTACTGAGCTCAGGAAAAAAAATTTATTACACTTTTACATATCTTAAGCTAATATTCCTCAAAATAGGACCCTTGTGAGTCGATACACTTGTTCCAGCGGCGTTCCCATTCCTGGAACGCTCCCGCGAAGGCATCATCGCGAACCTCTCGAAGACACGTCGTCACGGCCTCTTTGACGGCGTCCAAAGTCCCGTATCGCGTTCCTTTCAAACTCCTCTTTATCTTCTGGAACAGAAAGAAGTCCGGTGGTGCCAAGTCCGGGCTGTAGGGCCGGTGCGGCAGCGTTGCCACGCCGTGCTTGGCCAAGAAGTCCGACACGACAAGCGCGGTGTGAGACGGCGCATTGTCGTGATGCAGCCGCCAGATGTTTTTGATCGCTGGCCGGACGCGGGCGACTCGTTTTCGAAGCCTAATAATCTCGTGTACTATTGTTTTTGGCACATTACACTGCTCTGCTATCATCCGAACACTAAGACGACGATCAGAGTTCAGTACATCGCGAACTTTTCGCACATTTTCGTCGGTGAGTGTCGTTGATGGGCGTCCAGGCCGTGGTTCGTCGTCGACCTCTTCTCTGCCCTCCACGAACATCTTGTGCCACCGAAAGATCATGTTTCTGGACATGGCTGACTCCCCGTAAGCCTGGTTAATCATACCGACAGTTTCGGTAGACGATTTCCCAAGCTTTACCGCAAATTTGATGGAATAACGCTGCTCCAAAAACTTCGGCATCGCGTTCCGTGACGTGGGTCGAGCGTGGAGGTTCGCGTTAACAGAGCTCCTCACTACACCACAGCTCAGAGCCGACTGCCTTTTTCAGCGTCGCTTGCCAACATACCTTCCTCCAATACGAACCCTGTACTACCTTTCCGATCTTTAGTAATTCCTGGTCTTAACCGTCACCACTAAATCCCATCCAAGCATTCCCTACGCCTTCCCCACCCAAGACATCGAATTCCCTCCACCCGAAACATTCCAGTCTGACCTAAAGAAGCCCCAAGAGAAGGTTGAAGGCTCCAATCGCAGCCCGTCAGAGCGGTGCTGGGCGCGCCTGGAGCGGCGGGAAAAAATCAGTACACTTATTTTCCGGACGAACTCTGTATATATATATGTATATACTCATATATACAGAAACAGATATAAGGAAAAGGGATAGGAACACATATAAAGGACGAACACAATAGAGGTGGGGAAGGCGGAATCGAACGGATCACAAGAGTAAAAATATTTCCTCAACCGGGACTCGAACACCGGATCTTTCCACTTGCCGGGCGGATGCTCTTAACCACTTGAGCTATCGAGGATAGTCAATTTAATAGTCGAGGTTAAGAGCATCCGCCCGGCAAGTGGAAAGATCCGGTGTTCGAGTCCCGGTTGAGGAAATATTTTTACTCTTGTGATCCGTTCGATTCCGCCTTCCCCACCTCTATTGTGTTCGTCCTTTATATGTGTTCCTATCCCTTTTCCTTATATCTGTTTCTGTATATATGAGTATTTATTCGCCGTTTGGCGGGATTTCGTGTTTGAATGTGTATATATATATATATATATATATATATATATATATATATATATATATATATATATATATATATATATATATATATATATATATATATATAACGATTGTACGGAAAAAATCACACGAGCGGTACAATAATGGACTGACAATATAACACAAATAGAATAGAATAGCGACATTAAAATACCGAATTTAGCAAACTTTGGTAAAAAAGAGCGATGACTTATGGATGATACCATCGGATGAATCCTAAACGCATAGAGAAATATGGTACGCAAGAATAGATTCAGAAGCGCAAGGGAGTTGAGAGCCTATCCAATTGATAAAAGTCATTCTAAGACATTAGTAAACATAAAACACAGTGATTAAAACTACTTCTCCTAAAAATACATTCTTTATGTATAAGTAACCGGCAAATCATCAAATTGCTATTGAACTGACCCTAAAACCCTAATTTAAGAATTCGCACATCATAGGAGTCGGTTCGGCCTATTAAAGTAAGCATTGGGTTTGCCAATCTGACAACTCGGCCAAAATAATTTCCACCAATTCCTCAGACAACAATAAAATGACATGTTCATCATGACAGAGCAATTCATCTTCTTAAATTTAGGCTACTACTTGGACTATCTCGGTCGAAAACACGTAAAAGGCAAGTAAAATCTTCTAACTACTCTGGTTTATGAACTCCTTTTTAATATTTAACTTAGCCTTTCCTTTTTTCAAAAACCCCATAACCTTTATTTTCTTACATTTACAGGGTCGCACCCAAAAGTGGTAGGACTGATTTTTTTACAAGAATTTTATTGACGATATACTTACATCGACTTAATAATCTTCAAAGTATGCTCCTTGAGCTGCTACACACTTAGTATAACATTGCTCCCATTCCCCGTTCGCCCGCTGGGAATTTTCTTTGGGGATGCCGTTGATGACCCTCGTCGAAGCCTCTTGAACGGCCTTTATCGAGTCAAAACGTCGTCCCTTGAGCTGTCTTTTCATCAGGGGGAAGAAGAAGAAGTCTGGTGGTGCCAGATCGGGAGAATAGGGCGGATGCGGCAGCGTGGCAAAGCCGTATTTGGCCAGGAGCTGTCTGACGACGAGCGCGCCATGGCACGGCCCGTTGTCATGATAAAGCACCCACACCTTGCGCATGGCCAAATCCTGTGAAATAATGCGTTGGACGTTGGATGCAGACAGACCCAACTGGTCTGCAATTTCTTCACTGGTTAAGCGTCCAGCAGTGTTCAGCAGTGTCCTCACTCTGTCCACATTCGTGTCGGTTCTTGCCGTCGACGGCCGTCCGGAGCGATGGTCGTCTTCAACGAGCTCCCTACCCTCTTTAAACAACTTGTGCCACTCAAATACTGTGGAACGGCTTAAGGCAGTGTCCCCATAAGCCTGCCTGATCATATCGAGGGTCTCAGTTTCCGTCTTCCCGAGTTTCGTACAAAACTTCACGGAATAAAGTTGCTCTAAATTCAGATTCATTTTGTTTTTCGACGCGGACAAAAAACTTGCATCACTAAAAACGGTGTTCTCACTCAACGACAGCCCGCAGGCGACTGAGGTTGGTGTCGGTTTATTGCTAAGAGCCCCCTCCACCTTACCCTGCCAGGCAGACCCCCCTTCACCGCTCCGTTCGCGCTAGAGAAAATCAGTCCAACCACTTTTGGATGCGACCCTGTATTCTCATGCCGTACCTACCGCATTGATTTTTCAATTCACTCAGCACTACTTGCAATCTCTTTGGTAGATTGGCAAACTAAAGCTTGACCATCAGCAAACCTAACTGATTTTACACATTCCCCGCCGATTTTCATTCCTATTCCCACTTCTTCCCATGCCTCTTTCTCAATGCCCTCCACGTATACGTTGACCAGTAAGGGTGACAAAGAGTCATACTTCTCTTCCCACCAGTCATACTTCTCTTCCTAATACTGCTCATTCCGACTTCCCTTCCGCCACTCGCATCTGAGTAATCTGAGAACATAGGATACAGGTTGCGAATGTCTCCCATCCCTTCAAGCTAACCCTATTTTCTGCAAGACAATATTTAAATCTACCCTAATTATTCTATCGAACACCTCCTCAAAATCTGCGAAACAGAGAAGTGCATCTTGACCGTGCTATATGTACGTACCTTTCTCTTTATGACTTCGTTACTGACCTGGTATGAAGCGTGCAAATTCTCCATTTCCTGAACTGAAACCGGTCATCCCCCATTTAATCATTAGCTCTCCTCTCTATCCTTTTAGTGATGATCATACTTACTTACTTTGTTGCATCTAAAATCAAATATATAGTCCTACAGGTCTCACATGCGAGTTGGGAACAAACGACGATCTAATGTAACCTTCCGTACAAAGTTCTCACTCAGAAATACAAGGAATAGTCCATAAAACTCATTCTTCAATTTTTCATGCCTCCTAAGTTGCTCCGTGGGAACGTTATCCATCCTCACGAAGGATAAGGAATTTCTTTAATATATATACCTACGGATTTAATTTTTAAATATATCATACATTGTACTTGAAAAATACTATTGAATCTTTTGCTCTTAAGTCGTGAACTTGCACGCAAAATATACAATTTTATGGAGGGATGGCAACTGAATATTCTGATGACTCATTGTTTGGTCGGTTGACAAAATTTCACTGGAGGAAAACGACCATTTCCAACAAATCGAAGACATAAGGGGAAGTGTAGCGTAACTTGAGCGGGAAATACTCCTCGTAATTAACAAATCAAATTGGCGAAAAAATCACGCGTGGCAAGATTTTAATATACAAATTGTTACTCAAAAATCAATATGGCCCGCTGGAAATTGTGAGCAAATGTTACGAAAGTCGTCCGTAGATTTTTCTGATTCATTTTGAGAATCTGAAGGTGCTTATTTTCCGGAGATAACCTTACTACAAAGTTACGCGTATCATTAGTGTTAACTCAATTTCACTATCGAGAGCGTAACCCTATTGAAACTGGACTTTTTCCAGTAAGACAAGTATGATTAAGTAAACCCCAGGTTAAATTCAGGCAGCGGTGGAATGGCAGGGCCAAGAAATCATGCTTCTCTCTCATAATTGTAAACACTGACAAAAATGAAGAAAATACTCTCAACACTTCCTGCACAGACGTCTTTATTCTTGCCCACTTTCAATGCAGTCACCCCCGGTCGTATGCCTGTATCGTTTCTTGCCGGAGTTTGTATTTCCGTAGATGAGGATGAAATATTCATTCACCCTCTCGGAATTCAAATGGTATTCTGCATTGCGAATTAGATTAAAATCTGGCCACTTGGACTTTTAATGGATACGTGTAATTATCATCTAAAACCACTTTAATTGGAAAAATCGGGACATGGAGGAAAAAGGTGAAATAATTACTCTTGAAAGAAATGTGGGAAAATGTACTCTCAGAGTTCTCTTACCACCGATTTCTTTTTCTGGACAATTTTAACAGTTGAAATATTTTGAATTATTACATTTGACTACTGTTGCCTAATCGAAATACATGTGCACTCATAGCAAGACGTAAATGTAAAAATCAAATTTTAATCATGATTACAATATTTCAGCTGTTGGATGAGCTGAGAATTGCAGTCGGGTTGAAATTTCCGCGGTCCATATCGCGAATGCACAACCAAGTACAGAGATTCACTCCACCATAACCCAGTTATCTTATTAAAAAATAGGCAAGAGTAAATTAAAAAAACAAACATTTCCCTCAATTTTATTTTTTAAGAAGCCACTCTGTTTGATGTCTCAAGCTAAGGGTAGAGGACTCCCCTGTAAACGCACCTCTCTCAAACGAACCCTGAGAAAGGACAAGGATGCAAAAAGGACGACTGATCCGCCCATCAAAGGAGATGTGTCAACTTAGGAAATTTCAAAAGATTGAACTTTGTAAACCTCCACTACGTATTTATGAGCGTAGGACGGTCGGATTCCTCAGATTCATCTTTCAACAGGTGTACTTAACAAATATGAGAACCATATCTGAAGAACCTAACTCTACTGGTGGCGCCAGTTACTCCATCACTAGGTATTTTTCACAAATACTACTTCCTGATTGATTAAACATTAGTAATTTTCCTCAAAATATTATTACTTTTTATATTATTTTGAGTATTATTGCCAATTTTTAATCAATCATGATATTCCAACATATCACGTCTGAAATGCCTCTTTTTACTACTTCCTGAAATGTACTCGATGATGTCAAATTTAAAGAAAATCTACTTTGACCTCAATACATTTAAAAAATATCAAATTAGTGTCAAAATGTTGCATGATTGGTGTTCGGTTGCCCCCTTTTCACGCGGTTCGTGGGGTGCCAGGTTCATGAGGAAATGGAGGGAATATACATATGTAGAAAGGCTGGTGACCTACCACTCCCTCCCGCACGAGATTGCGACGGCTTCGGGGGTAGTAGATGTAAATGCAAATAGTAGTAGATGCAAAATTTATATGAACAATACATGTATAGTATAGTAGTTTATTACGGTAATTGTAGATTTTCTTTTAATTTCTTATTTAACGAGGCCATAGAGCTCACGTTTTCTAGATTGTAAGTGATGACGACAACACTGGTAACACCGGTCATGTTACAGCAATGAATACACCTTGGCATTTTAAGAAGTTCAATTTTTTCACCCATTATGACTTCGCCATTATGAAACACCCGATAGGGCTTATTTGGTCAAGAGAGTCGATTCAAGGCAGGAAATCAATTTCATTTCTCCGGTCTAGATTGCCGGAATAATTTGATACAGCAAAAGTTCTCAAAACGTATGACATTTAATGAATCTACTGCTGGATTCGCGTGTATGTCATGTACGCTATAGGTAAATGGGAAAACTTTTATAATCACCCTAACAAAAACGAGCGTGAATCAACCATGATGAAATTACTTGACATAATCAATTTTCATTAATTTTTTGCTGTTTCAACCGCGATATTGGGCCTTTACGACGATCTAGATATTATGTTTTTACGAATTTTTACGCAATTACATATGTGTAACTTAACAGCATAACGGGTAATAAGATAAGACACAAACCAAAAGATTCCAGGGTTCAATTCTCGGATACTTTTGTCTGTAAGCGATCCAATCTAAAAACTACTAAAGCGTGAGGCGTCTTCAATGTCAAAATTTGCACTGTGCTTTCTATGGCTAATTTTGTGAGTAAAATTTATCATAAGATGTAACAGCATAACTTTAATATTGCCGCCTGAATGGTTACAAACTTTGACCTGAACGCTCTGCCCTTAAGAGCCACTGCCTGATTTCATTAAAAAATATATTATATAGGATCACACTCTATGAAGAGGTTGATCTGAGGTTTAAAAGAAGCAAAGCTCGATGTTGAAAGGCCGGTGACAGAGATGTAAGCTCAATAATCCCTCAAAGGAAAGATCTAAAACGCGCGCATGATATTTTATATCATAAATTGTCACAAATATAATCTCAAAGCACTCTTTATTTTTGCAACTTAGTTTTTTTTAATCTCTTTACAATATTGTAACAGTTAAATGAATGTCAACATTGATAAAATAATTCAAAAATGAAAAGGATTTTGCATCAATTTATTTTCACTTTACCTGAATATTATCAAGATATAGAATATAAGAATTGGAACATTTTTAAATGCTCACATAAATAAAATAGAACACACGTAAAAGGACACTAACATTTCAGAAAGTTTGTTATCATCCCGCTCTGAGGCCTTCTTCAGGTCAGACTGCTGAATACACGCAAGTCTGTCTGACCTGAAGAAGACCTCAGAAAATGCCGACAGCTTAAAGTTTCTGAAACATGAGTGTCCGTTTACGTATTATCTATTTTATTTTGTGTACTATTGTGCCCCATCTATGTAGTATGTATATATATATATATATATATATATATATATATATATATATATATATATATATATATATATATATGATCGCGTCGATACGGAAATAATAATACGGAAGTGTCGAATAAAAAACTCGGATAGCGACAAATAATAAAGGTACACATAAAAAGAACACACACGTAATTTCTGAACAATTTCGACGAAAGTTAGCTCCGTCTTCAGTACCATTGTTTTTTCCGAGGTAGACGGAGCTAACTTCCGTCGATATTATCAATAAATAACGTGTGATTGCACTTATTTCTACATTTCTATATACTATAAATAAATAAGTATATATAAATCTTTTATCTATAATATGTAGACCGAAGTGCAAAGTCATGAGATTGCCCATGAAAATAAATATTAAGTTTATATGAATTGGAATATATTGGATGTCACTCTAAAAGACAACACGCTCACCAATGAGACCGGCTTGGCCGACGGCTTCATCGTCCTTTTACTCACCTGTAAAGTAAACAAACATTAATTAGTTATTTTTACAAAACAAATATAACCATAGATGGATCATTACACGTAAATTCAATCAATAAAAGAGCCAATTTATGTATCATCATCATCAGTATTTGAACCCTAGGAATGGTTTGCTGCAGCCCTCCATTCTACTCTATTTAATGTCAATTCCCTCAATCCCTGATACCCTCTCTGTTTTACATCCTTTTTAATTTGTCCCGTGTACATGTCTCTTAATTTAGGTATAATTACTTTGAATTTAACTGAAAGTTTCTGCTTTAATATAATAATAATTTATATAATACTGAATATACGAGTATATAATATAATAATTTATAAAATAGATGAAAAAACAATAAACACTTTGTGTGCAAATAAAAATATCGTCAATGAGGTAGCAAGCCCCATATGGCCATCTGTGATTCATATTGTACTCGATTCGAATTTTTAATTACCCAGAATATGAAACCAAGCGACCAAAAAATTAACCGATTTTTGAATTAATTATTGTTATTCTGAGAGCTGAAAGCCAGTAATTGCTGCATTTTGATATAAAATATGGTATATGGAAACAGAAATGTGACGGCAAGGAAACTCCTGAAAAATTAAAGCAGTAGGAGGAAGTATACCTGTATAACCCGCCCTTGCAAGACCTTGGACCACTATGCTATATGACATCTACGAGTGAATGCTGTACTTTCATTTCCAGTAGAAATGTTCTAGTTCTTGTTTTACCGAACAAGAGCTAGAGGTGGACGCACCTTTTTCGATATTCACTCAGAGACTGCATATTTAATTCCAGGTCTTCCAAATCGGCAAAGGTATATGAGATATCCAAGCAACTGATTTTATGCACTAAGTTGATTTTGATATGAAGTTCCACTTTCTGGCGAAACACAATGGCGTCAACCCGAGGTAATAAAACAGCACTGCACTGACAACCTGGAAAATAACCCTATTCACATCGATAGTACGCCTTTCGTACCAGAAAAAGTACACTGATCGCGAATGTCGCATGTGTGCTTCAATCACGTCATAGTGATTTTATTTGCGTTTCTTTTCACAATGAAAGTATTCGATTTTGGCAATACTCTTCACGACAGTTGTGAAGTTAGGATTTCACTTAGGACTCCCCTTAAAACGAAAAAAAACGCTCCGACAGAGTAAACCGACAAATGACGTATTCTGCAACTAATTGAGCTCAGGCGTGTTTTTGAGGACACTATGGTCACCCATAACTTAAAAATTAACTTCGCACTTACCACAGTATTTTCTTAGATATACGTACAAGGATTGTATAAAATGTATCGGGAAAAGTTTCGGAAGAATATATTTATTTCAGATATTCTTATCATTCCTCAACCTTCTTCAAAGTGCATTCATTGATCGTCGACACACTTTTGCCAGTTGCTTTTCAATGACTCGAAGTAGGTCCTTAAGGATACAAATACGCAAACTTCATGGACGGCACATAATGTCAGTAATAGTATGTCCTTCGAGGGAGGATTTCACTTTTGGGAATGGGAAATAGTCTACTGGTGCCAAGTCGGGACTGTAAGGGGGTTGGGGAATCGTCACGATGCCTTTGCAGAAGGTCTTTTCGAGCAGACACTCGACTCTGCTCTTGGTCGTCCGTCCAAAGACCTTCGGGGAGACGAGTTTAACGCTGATCTTTCGCAGCGCCAAAACTTTCAGTGATATAATGGTGTGTGCACTGTAATCCGATCAATTCCAATACTATCATGCGTACACTTCACTACCGACGATATGAATTCAGCACTTAACGAACACATTACGAAAAAATTGTTACTGATATTTTAATGCAAACATTGTGGATTTTTAGTGTGAATAAAACGGTTGGTGAGAGTGCATTCAAAAAGAGAATTTTGAAAATCGATTTTTTAATGATTATTTTTCAGGGAGCGCAAAAAATGCCTCAGTATAATATGGTTTGCAGTAAGTAGCAATTTTCTTTGCAACCAATTAAATTCATTTATTAAATATTTTCGGAGACATGAATTAAAATAATTATATCCTTGTATCTAATAACTCATTAAGAAAATCGTTAAAGATGAAAAAATATGATAATTGTACCGTGCCACTGAGTCTTTGAATATACGATATACTATCTACCTATACGCACCGTTTCTAACAAATCCCTCGAATCTCAACACCATCTTGCCCTTGAATTTCTTAATGCACTTAAAAAGCCAGACGTTAAATTTTTGCGATGCACCTAAAGGAATACAGTTGAAGTGCATAAAGACGAAATGCTGAGTTATATCTCCTTCTTGGATTATTTTGTACTTCAGAAAGGCCATCTACACGTATTTCAACGGAAAGTGGGGATCGGGATGTTTCGGTGGCTAATGTACTGACTTCCCACCCGGAGGACCCGGGTACGAATTCTGGAGGCAGCAGATACTTTTCAGTGGTATCCATATCCTTAACTTTAGGCACTTTGTGGAGAGCTCTTTGGATAAGTACGTCGTCCGTTGGATGGGACGTTAAACTCTTTGACCCCTTGGCGCCTTTCATTAAAGGGTTGGCTAATAAAACTACTACTACTACTTCAACGAAAAGCTCATATGGATCCCATGTCCTGGACGGGGACGCCTCCCTTGGGTTTTTATTTAGCATTTCGGTTAAAATATGGAGAAATGTAGTGAGCAAATCCATTAAATTGGACAGATTAAACATTTTTCAAGCGGTGGTGTGAGCGTGATGACCCTATGAGCAGTACTGGGGAAAAGTCCAAGTTTCAAAACCCTGGCGTCACCTGACGACAATCCCAAGTTATATCCTGGAGGAGTGAAATTATTCCAGTTTCTGGAATTTCTCGCTTCGTTTCTCATTGCTCCAGTTCTTTCTGCTGTTCATTGGAAATCCAGTCCTAAAGGGAATGAACGCCTGTAGGCCCGGAGATTATTGTTCCAACCGGCGGTAGTGCGCGGAAAGGAGTCATTCTCACAGGGGGATATTGGTGCCACAGTGCCGTGAGGATGGATTCCGTGGCCCCGTAGGTTAAAATCAGACCTTGGTGCTGCTATGGTACGATTGCCATGCGTATTAAGGGTGCCTGCCCGGAATAAGATGGATAGGAAGGCGAATTCACCCCGAGACATGATACTCTTGGGCAAACAAATAAATGGATACTCACCGAAAAAGTTAAATTTAAATTGAATCCCTGGACTACGTGACCATTATTTTTAAAAGAGAAAGGAAGTACATCATTCAGTCCGTCACCCGTTTCGCGCATTCCTCTTCTTTTTTATTTCTGCCCGCCACCTTGCTGGCGAACATTTTTTCACCCGCATAATTTAGTTTATGCCAACGATTCACCGGGGGGATTTTTTTGTCCATTTTTTTCGGCCTGAACGCCGCTTGCTTGCCTCCGTCCCGGATTCGGTTAAACCGCCGGGAGGAGTGCGGTGGACAGAGGCGAGAAGGGCGGGTGTGGACGAGAGGGCGAAGTTCTCGCACGCGGGGGTTGGAAGGGATGGAAGATGGGGGTTAAAAGAGAGGAGAGGGTAGGAATAAGGCGGGCGATGGAGTGGAGGGTGGGGGGGCGTAGGCGCATTGGGTCGATGGCGTGACAGGTATGAATGGCGGAGGGAGGCTGGAGGGGGGTTCCAAGGTGGGGCTCTCGGAAAGGGTTCGGCGAAGGAGGGAAGATGAAGCGGAGGAGGGAGGTGGCGAGAGGTGAGTTTTTCGAGGGCTTCGCCACTAGAGCTTAGCGGCGAGGGGAGGGGGTGAACGGGCGGGCGGGCGGTTCGCTCTCGCCGGCCCCGGAGTAGTCCAGTCCCGGACTACGTTCCGTTCGGTCGCGTCCGGCGGAGGATGATGGAGTGGATTCCGAATCCACCGCGCCCGTAATTTATGAATTCGACGGTGCGTCGTTGAGGGGGCTTAGGGAGGGGGGGCGTCGGGTGTCCCGGCACGGGGAACTTTCTTTTTCATTGTAGAGGGTCGGCCCCCGGCCAGGTGGGAACCTGGCCCCTCAAGCAGGAACCTCGCCCCATCGGCGACCCACAGGTCAAATTTTCAATTTCCTCGCGACAATGGCCTCGCGATACCCTTGGCAAGCGAACGTTTGGGAACTGCCGGCGGAAGCTTTACGGAGGCTATTTTGCTACAACGATGTCAATTTTTCATTTAGAGAAGAACTGCTCCCGCATATCCGGGTTATGTAGCACGTACTGCCCTAGAAACAGTTCCAGTGGTGTAGACGTAGGCTGGTCTTTAGTGGGAGTAGTCAGGCAAGAATCAAGGGGGAATGCGAATCTTTAGCTTCAAGTCTCAACGACAATTGGAGGAGGAATAAAATCATTCATGAGTTAATATCTACGTGAATTATTGTGTTCAAAAAGAATATCTCGAATTTTGATTTAAAACTTTTCCGAAAAATTTAACGTATAAAAATCTATAAAACTTGAGCTCCACGTCCTCGTAGAGTTAGCAAGTTTAAAGAAAATAGTAATTTAACCGTCGTGGAATATCTTTTCCCACAAACTATCACAGCAAATTTTAGCTATTATTTTTAGGCGAGGGGTACCAATTTAATACCTCCATAGGAGATTTTCCTTAAACCTGCCATGTAATCGTTGAGGTTCTGTCCCCAAAAAAAGTAGAAGGTTTTTTCACACCACCAATGCAGATGGCTGGAGTGGAGTAATTTATGGTAAGAAATGTAATGAAAGATCTTGGAAAATAACGCGGCCCACGTCAGTTAACTATTGGCATTTGCAGCGTGCGGATTGCTACTAGACTGGACCCCTGTTTGACGACCACGTCACGCATTCACGATGCATCTTTCCATGGAGCTAAGATATGCGATACAATTGTGCATTAAGATTGGAAAATTGGGTTCGGAAACCATGATCATGGTAAGGGATGCTTATGGAGATGAATAAATGCCCCAAGTGATAGTGTCCTACTTATGCAGGATGTTCTAGGAGGATAGAGAGGAAGTTGATAACGAGGAATGCCCTGTACATCCATCAACAACACAGTGTGATGAAAATGTGCAAAAAGTGAGACACATTCTCAATTCCGATTGACCCCCTGGTGTCAGGATGTCAGCAGAAGAGTGTAATATTCAGAAAACCTGAGGGTATTGGATTCTTACAGAAGACTAAGCCATGAGAAAGGTGTGCCAAGATGGTCCCCAGGGTGCTCTCGGAAGACGGCCTGTGTGAAAATCTTGCCTTAGACCTTGCCTTGGACCACGGTGAAAGTGACCCGAATTTTTAAGAATAGGTGGTTACTGGTGAAGAGACATGGGCCCCTGAATACAACCTAAGGATAACCCTTTAAATTACCATTTTGGATCACAGGTCATGGAAAAATTCCCACGACGACATTCCTGTTGATGCCTTACAGGATATATATCGTACCACTCTTGACGGAGGCAATGGCATTTGTGTTTCAATACATAAGGGTGCGTTTTATGAAGAGTTAGTACTTTGCATTATGATCTGCGATAACTTTTTCCCCAGATTTATTTCACTTATTTTTGGAACAAAGCTTGTATAGTTAGGAAAAAAAGTTCCTTGGTGTCAACTGAAAAGAATTTCATATGCATTGATTCAATTGCATTGCATTCGCAAGTATTTGGGATCCGTGGGAGAAAATTTGGCAAAAAGAATTAGATAAAGTCCAGAGAAAATCCGCTAGATTCGTTAAAAATTGTTATGATAAAAGCACAAGTGTGACAGGTCTCTTAGGGGATTTAGGCTGGGAACCACTTGAAGTGCGGAGAGAACAAGCGAGGCTTAGACTTTTAGAAAAGTTCAGAACAAACGAGTTTAAATATGACACTGAAGGAATTATAATGGCCCCACACTACTTAGGTAGATCAGACCACAAAGATAAACTAAGGGAGATAGATTCCAAGACAGATAGGTACAAATACTCATTCTTTCCCCGAACAATCAGTAATCATAATAGCAAGAAACCGAAGTCACTTTAGAAATATTAAAAACGTTGAATTTACAAGTCGGAACAAAATTAAACACTATAGAGATGTTAGGTATACTTTCAGGTGCATGTGTATGTTAGTTGGTAGTTTGAGTGTTTGCATGTGTGTGGGGTGTAAGTGTTCATGCATGAATGTATGCCATGTTTTTTTTTTTTATATATGATTTTGTCGTTATTGCATGCGGTTTTTTTTTCTTTTTCTTTTCTAAATTATGGGTGGTGTCCTAGCACCCCCCGCCACACGCCCTTGCGGCGGCTTGCGGGGTATTGAGTAGATGTAGATGTAGATGTAGATTCATATGCATAGGATATGTATTTATGCACGAGAAATAATTGTGTTAAAACGAAGGCAAAGCTTTCTATTTCCCAAAGAAAAGTATCCAATATTAGTATTAGCAGATAGAGATTAGATGATTCGCGTTCATGGCCCATCGTCTAGATGACATGGAATTAGTAGAGCCTGGTTGTAAATTTGAATGATGTGAAACTAGAATTCACGGTTTTGATGTAGCTCTCCTGTTAGACGATTACTCTTCATCGAATTAACAAATAATTTCATAGAATGGCTTTTTTTAAGAAAGAAAATTCAGTGGTGGGATTTCGTTGCAGTTGCAGACTGATTGTTGAAAATCTATCACCCTTTAATGTAAACCACAAGAAAAAAATATTTTTTATCTTAGTTTAGTTTTACATTTGCCAACAAAGTTGAAATGTTTCGCCTAAAAGAGTACATTTTCATCAAATCTAGCCTATTGGTATATGGATAGATAAATAGATAGGTAGAGGTTTTTATTTGGGCGAAATTAAGACCAAATAGTCTCTTCTTCTATTGGTACCTGTAATCTTAAGCAATGACCAAGATTTATATCGTTACTTAAGGCTGTGAAATTTTATTGATTCCCCATTTGCCTTCCTAACTCGAAAATCATCCCATTCAATCAACTTCGATTTTTTGAGGGAACTCCTACGTTATGCCATAATTCATCAATAATGGAAATACAACATCACAAGAGAATCAAAAAGAACACTTTTTCGTCCTATTGAGATAAAATCTCAATTTTCTTGCTTGAAGATTCTTTTATCTTCCCAAGGACCGCCGCGGCAAAGATCTCGTTTCGCGATCAACGGCATCGCATCCATCCACTTTTCCAGAGACCCTCACTCTGGCCGCCAAAGGAAAGTTGGTAAAAGATAGCAGCGAAAAAAATGCGTTCCAGTCTTGGCAAGGGTGAAATATCGCTGGCGAAAGTTTTTTTTATCTTAAGAAGTAGGCATTTTTCTCAACCATCATATATTAAAATACATCAATGTTTCGAATTAACTCATTTGCGATTTGGTGGAGTCGCAATTAAATCTTTGGTGTTATCTCGGTGGTACATTTCTTTAAAATATCAACAGAACTTGCTGACAAGCAAGCTGGAGTTAACCTAGACATAGTTGACGCGGTAAAATGCCTAGGTATTACTGTAGCTAACGACTTAACTTGGGGCACCCACATACGTACAATATACGGGTAAGCGAATAAAAAAATGGGATTTATTAAACGCATTGTTGACAGGAGTGACTTCAAGGTCAAGGAACATTGTCAACACGCTCTTGTAATGCCTAATTGAGAATGTGCATTTAGTGTATGGGATCCAACTGAAAAAGACCTCATTCGAAAATTTGAGAAGTACAAGAAGACAGCATTGCTTGCCCTGCTTTGTTTGTTTTCAAGGTTTCTTTTCAATTCTAATTTACCACGTTATTGGATAGATTTTTACTGTATACTAAGGTGAAAACGTTTGTTTATCGATAGTTTATATATTTGAATGTGTGTAAGTTATAAAGGTTTTTGCATGAATATATACGCCACTATGTGTGTATGTTTGCATAAATGTTGGTTTTGCATGTGGTTTAATTCTCTTTTACGGGAGGGTTACCTAACACCCCCCGCCACACGCCCTTGCGGGGGTTTCAGGGTATTAAGCAGATAGAGGAGATTCAGAAATTATTAAAATAAAACTAAAATAATGGACTAGATCATGCATCAGGATATAATTCCACTCTGAATACATTTACCATCAATGAATACCATAAGGAGAGCTATATTACTAGCTTCACGCTTGACAGTATGACATGAAAATTAGTGTTAGAATTTCATTGAAGTAAAATGGACTATATTTACAGGGAGTTGACGCAATTCTCCTCATAAAGTCTTTGATATTTATATGTCCCTCCAAATATTTTTCAAATATGCGAGCATCTTCAACTGCTCCAATTCTTTGACTTCCGTCTTTGGCAATTCGCTAATCCTTTACACTTCTTGATAATCGCTTGCGAAAATAAATTCCCATGCAAGCGTAAAAAAATAGCCAAGACTTAAATAAGGATGATTGAATTGATTAGCATATTTCTCTTTGAAGGAAGACGTCGACTTAAGACTTTGAATAAATGATGGAGAAAGGTATTGGATTGGGAGGAAAATAAACAAAGAAGCATGAACAATGTTAATGGCTACGATGAACTAGTGGTACTAGCTGGATGTACAATAAACAATGACCAACAGCTGAATGTCTCAGCGCGTCACAAAAGTAAGAATAGAAAGTCTGCATTGAATTCTCAGCCATTGATTTTTATTTTGCAAGAAGAGGACTGAAAAGCATGAACTGATGATGGAGGAAATATTGATCGTCAACAAAGTTCTTTCTTAACCATTTCCTCTTCCAATTCCTTAAACGGACTCATGATTAAAATTTTTTAAATCTGCGTTACCACATTAAATAGGATATATACTGTAATTTTAGGAACCGTCCAAAACCTACCTACGCATGATAACCAATGCTGGCCTTAAAGCGGGCACCTTTATGGCAGTATTGATTTTCCATTGCAAGCGACGTCGGTGCGCTAACGATGTACTTGACGGACTGCCAAAAAAACCGCCCTCACTTCCATCACGAAAATCACCCTTAGACACCTCTCTTTCTCTCTCTCTCTCTCTCAGCTTTGACTTTTGGCGGGAATCGCCACATGCAAGTGTGTTGAAAACTCATCGAAGAGTCGGGAGAGTGATCTGAATGGGTAAAAAACACAAAAGGAGGAGAGAGCAGGTAGACTCTCGAGTCTCGTGAAGGTTTGGGAAAAAAATAAGGCACGTCATTCGGAGAACAATTTGAAGGAGGAATGGGAACACTTAAAAGTTTGCAAGAGTGCCTAGAAGTTACGAGGTAGATATGGGAGAGGCTTTGAGCGTCTCTTTTCGCATGACTGTGGGCATCTGCAACGCCCACAGTCCGCGGATAGGGTCCGTCCTCCTTGCATCAGTTCGCCCCCCTTTATTATCCATCCCCCCTCATCCTGCTTTTCCCTGGCACCCTTCCTCTCCAGGATTGAAACTGCGTGCGCGCGTGGGTTGAGCGGGCCGGGGGAGGGGAGGCCGGGGGAGGTGGAGCGACCTCCCGTCGCAACGCCACTCCACGCGTCGGCTGACCGACGCCCTCCCCTCGGAGGCAGGGACGGAGGCGGGTGCAGAATCTGGGGCGGGATGGACGATACTGACCGCCCCAATCCCCGCCGCCCCTCGCCCAAAACATTCTCATTACGCGGAATCACATGCCCAGGGTCGCCTCGCTCCCCCCCCCCCCCGGTGCGCGCTGACCCCTGTTTCCATTGTCCCCGAAATTCGCATCGAGTGAAGGGGGAGGGATGTGAAGAAACTACCTCTGGCTTCGTGGGAGAATAGCTATCGCCGCGGCCCTGTCCTCACCACACCCTAGCGGGTCAGTATGGCCACATGCGACGCGAGCCATACTCGAGGTCAACAGATAGCAAAGGGCAGCGCCACGATTTTCCTTAATTTGTGTGTTTATTAACCCTTAATTTAACATTAATTCTCAAAATATCTGGGGAAGGAACATATTAATAAGCTTCGGTGATTCTTGTAACCCTTCCTGTAGCACCAAAGAATTGTTTAAACGTTGGGGTTTCATTATAAACGTTAGCAAATTAACCGCAAGTTAACTGCGATGAATACTCTTTCATCACGTCCATTAGGTCAGTCAATCTGTAGACGATGAAACATTTTCGAAAAACCATTCTGTCTCTATGTCTTCCCTGAGGATCTTTTTGCCTGTTGATTCCGCATCACGGCGAAACACTTGCACCAATCAGTACAATTTTGTAAAAGAGTCTTCATTCCTTTTGGTTCTATAGATAAACAAAACTTCCTCAAGGTGACACCTTTATATATTTGTAACTTTTGAGATTTCCCTAAACTACCTTATAATACGAGGGGTTGTCAAATGAAACCCGAACACCCGCTACAACAACCTGTCTGCGCACCAACAAGGATATAACCCAAAAACAACTGCGTGCACCTGTGAGTAGTCAATATGCAGCTCTCCTCCTACCACCGCGATGGCAGTATTGATACGTAAAGTGCTAGCTCCTACCTTTCAGCGGACTGGGTGTTATGGTGGGTGTTCGGTTTTCATTTGACGACTCTTAAGTAATAAAATTTCAGCTAAAACTGACTATCTACTTAGTCTGACCTAACCCGCAACTGTTTATCCCAGAGTTGAGCTGCCATCCTGGCATTTTAAATATGAAGTTTCCTCCCAAACAAGTACAAAATAAATGCCTATCGCTGAAATAAAGTTTCTGAGTTCCCCATGAGAAATTCCAAACAGTGCAATTCTTGGCTTTTGAGGTCCTGAAGTGTGCAATTAAATTTTCCGCGCCGCTCCTATTGTTTGGAGTGGGGTCAAACCACTTGGAGTAAATAGGGAGACGCTAAGCTTTGCCGCGAAACCAATCTCAGTGCTTTCCAAGCTGTAGAAGCAGCAGGGCGTCAGTCATTGTAAACCTCTGCGTTTCGACCGTGTCATGAAAGACCAACCGAGCGGAAATTTCAAGTGGACTTTGCAACGTATTGAAAATGAGCGTGATTATTTGGACGTCATCACTGGTGATGAAACCTGGGTTTTTTAATACGACTCAGAAACAAAACGCCAAAGCTCTTAGTGGTACACCGACCAGTCCCCCAAGCCCAAAAAGGCAAGAATGAGCATATCAAAAGTGAAAACAATGCTCATTGTCTTTTTTGAAAGTAAAGGAGAGATCCATAATGAATTTTTTCCTCAAGGATACACAGCTAACGCTGCCTACTACGTGGATGTGCTGGAAATACTCCAAAAAGGGTCATCAGAACGAGAAAAGACATCCGCCACCTGGCAAATCCATCACGACAACGCACCTTGCCACACTGCGCTACGATTCCGCAAGTTTCTGGTCAAACACCAGGTGCAAACGCTGCTCCACCCCCCCCCCTATAGTCCTGAAGTCACCCAGCAGACTTCTTTTTATTCCCTCGGATTAAGGCAGCCCTGAAAGGAACCCGTTTTTCGTCCATAGAAGAGATCCAATCAGTCGTGATGAAGACCTGGCGAGAGGTCCTCAAAAGACGCTTTCCAGGGTGCGTGTTGGTCATGGCAGAGTCGCTGGAAAAAATGCGCAGAGGCCAAAGGACAGTGCTTTGAAGAAGAATTTTAAGTGTTTGTGCAAATCCGTTCAAGAAATTACTTTTTAAAAATAATTGCATAACTTCCGCAACGCATCCTTTATGAAACTAAAATATTAGGGCCACAGTGCAAATAATATGTGTCATTTCATTAATTCAAATAAAAAATGGTTTACTTCGACCTTCCACTCTTCCTTTTCGCATTATAATTTTCTGGAAAATTTAAAACTATTCTTATTTGACTCCACACTTTGACACTGTATTTGGCTCGAGTTTCTGTTCATTTGCTTTCTTCAGAGAGATCTCCCTTCTGATATCATAATTACCGCCTCCCTCAGGCGACCATTCTGCAACCGAGCGAGCCCTACTTATTTGGTCCTTGCCTCTTGCGCGAGAATGCCCACGGTCTATTCCTCAAACATTCTTTTCCATACCTACTCATTTCGCAAACATGCAATAAGGTGCATTATTTCTTGAATTATCATACAAACTACGCTGATAAAATATATAACAGGTTTTTTTAAAAAAACAAAATCAGGCATCATAAATTAGATCCAGCTGAGAAAACATGTATCCGTACCACTTTATAAACATTCGTGGACGGTTTCAAAGGTTATCAAAATTAAACGGAGAGAAATTTGAAAAAAATTGGGGTCAACATCTCAGGGCTCAGACCGTTGTAGCGATTGAAATATACGGGGGCAGATATCGGAAAAGGATCAAGTTCCAATCATACAAATGCCCACAAAAAACCGTTCCTCCCCCCTCCGCCTGGGGGCCAGGAGACCCTTGAGAGGGATTCACTGGCACCGAGGTCGCGAGAGTTGGAGGCGCCCCCATAAAAAATACAGGTCATGGTGGCAGCAGCAAATAGAGCCAAAAGAGATACGCGGTCATGGTTCATTGGTGAAGAAATGATGAGAATAGTGAGATGTTTCCACATGAACACGGAAAAGATCCACTCCTAATCCCGGGAAGATTTTATTGCGGTATCATAGAATCAGTGTCATATTTTTACTCAATATATAACAGTCACTTAAACTATACCTAACCAAGTCGTTCATTTATTTAACTCCATCTATATACTTCGTGAATAGGGATTCAGATTTTTTCAATTATTCTACAATATACATTTCGCATCCTTTCACGTACAAGGTTTCAAAAATGCAAAATTAGTATGAATTAGAGATATTTCAGTAATTATCAAGTATTATTTGATGAATCAATAATCTGTTTAGAAAGTGGTTTATTCACTTTTATTTTTCCAAATCACACGCCTATAATTACTTTATTACATACTATTTTAGTGAAATTTTGGTGTTTACTTTTTTTTCGGATTCTTTACATTTTTTAAATAGAAACATTTCGAAACAACTGGAGCAATTAACGTCGCGCTCCGTTAGTAAATCACGGAATAACTTTCGGATGCTGTAAATATTACGCCTGGTTTCTTTGAACCAAATAGAACGCTGAACTTCCCTGAAATTTCAGAGCGTAGGACTAGACATACGCAGCTGCCCTTTTAATTAGTAAGCGCGAAGAATTTCATGAGGATACTTCATCAAAGTAACCCTTCTGCAAAAAAATCGTATAATTATAAAAGAAATTTAAATGAAACAAATTAGCGAAGTGTACCCCTTCAACGCGAAAAAGAAACTGAGCGAACCCTTAGGTTTTACGTAATAAGGGAATTTTTTATCAGTTTCCGGGAAGTATTTTCTTTCTAGTTTGATACAGTGATACATAAGTTAACCTTTTGGTCCGTAACTTCACCGATTGCCATAATAGGAAGTAGAGTTTTGGATAACAAATAAACTTCTTCATTTAATTCATCAGTGCAGTTTGTTGAACCTACGTTGTTACTAATTGCACTCCTCGATAGGTCCTTCGTCGAAAGTAGGGGGAATAGCCAGATAGACTCAATGAGCTTAGGAGGAGATTTGACCATATTCACTGATTTTGACCCTGCATCCCCAGAATTACACGTCGTCGTGCGAATTTGATGGCCATTTCAAGTCTTGGCACTGGACTACATCCCTGCAAAAGTTGAAATTATTTCATTTGCGTACTTATGAAAAAAACGTCGGAGGAGCTCTTTCCCGGGGATCTTCATTAAAGACTTTCGACTTGATCGTCCGCATTGTCAGCCGATGAAGAAGAATGCTATAACGTGAAGAGGTCCAGTCCCGCCTACAGCTACCGTGCGGGGTCCATCTGCTCCTATCGCCCACGGGTGTACTTTGGAAGATATCACTGGCGGACCTCCTGAAGCGGGGGGGGGGGGCACATTTAGTGACACGACTGAACCTAGAAGTTTTCTTTTTTGTGACGTGTATTCCGACACCGATTCGAAGCTGCTTTCGGATTCAGATTGGACTTGAAAGCTACAGGCTAATCATCTGTCATATTGTAAAATACTGGGAAATACCAAAATAAATGATCAAAGGAGACAGTGTTTTATTTTTCTAGTATATTCCCAATCAAATCTTTTAGGGTATACGTGGAACTCGATGAAAAACAAATTGTGCATAAATAATTCTCGCTCGAAGTTGCAAGATACTGGGTGAGTCACAGAAATAAAGAAGAGCCCATCTCAGACGCTCTAGAGAAAAACACTCACGTTTTTCCAACCAGGCGTGACCATCGGGAAGACATTCAAACGGCATAGTAAAGCATTAAGTAGAGAAAACAGTTGGTACTGGAAGTAAGAAAATTCCTCAGAGACCTTGAAGAGTACGTACAGCCAAGAAAAGGAGATGTGAAACCCGCTTTATTTGTGTATTTTATTGTGTTCCACTCCAAAGAGGGACAAGTTTTGAGCAATATCACATTCTAGTTGATTACTATGGCATATACGTAATCTCTACGCATTTAAAATTCCATTAAAAATATCCGGTAGTTCAAGAGTTGAGTGTGTTTAATTGAATGATTATACTTATCATGCGGAGGTACAAAAAATGCCCGGCCCCAAGGGCTGGTAAATTTAAAGGGCACGAGAACACAAGAGTCTTTGCTTCGCATCCAATTTAATCATCAAACTCAGTATTCCTTCCCCCATTGAATTCAATGGTCTCCACTTAGCTAAACTTCATTATCGCAGAACGATAGAACTACCTGTGAATTCACTAGAAATATTTTTGACGTCCTGCCACTTTCGAAGCGAAGCAAAATCAGCATGTGTTCTGCATACTCCATGGATGTACCTTTCAAACTAAACCGGGAGTTTATTATTCTCGACGATTATCTACTGGGAAAACACTGGTTTTTGGTGAGCCCCCTGTCATTGGGAGCGCTACCTCACGACTAGCCTAACAAGCGTGGCAACAAATATAATAAATAGCGCCACAATACAATAATTCATATTTCAACCAAACATTCTTCCATCATTCCGGAATTCTTACGCTTTACATACCTCCATTCACTTACCCATCGTATTCCCCTTTGCCAATCTCAAACCTGACACAAGTCAGCAAATTCATTTCGAAAATAAACTTATTTTTAGTGGTGCTTGTAAGGAATACTTTCTTCGTTCCTTCCTTCCACATGAGGAAACTAAGCTACGAGCCTTCCCGTTCTCTCTCGCTCCCTTTACATCCTCTACGTACGTATTTTTTGGCGGCATTCTAAATCCCAGCACTTCTTATCCATTCATTTCGCTCCTCTGCATGAGTTTCCCTAGACAACTATCTCTTTTCTCCTATAACACCAACGACATCTTTTTTTCCCTTGCTCTATCCGTCTTACTCCAGCAATATTCTTCAAGTCCAAATATTAATTAAACAAAGATGATGTGGACAATTATGGTGTCATGGCTGTGAATATGTAAGGTGTCACTCATATACGAGTCAATGTGTGCGTGTTTTTACGTAAATTCTTCCCGGGTACTTTTTTGTTTTTTATGATCATTATAGTATTTTATTTATTGCATATATTTATATTTAATATAGTAATCTGAAGACACAGCACCGTATGATCGATTCCAGTTTTGACGCAATACTGCAGAGACAACCAAAAACTTAACACCGACGTAACAGGAAATGCAATACCTTCATTTTCTCATTTACCGTGCTGGAAGAGCCAAGAAAAATTATCATGACGTCATTTCGGCCGAAACAATATTTGCACCGGGTTGATTTGACTAAATCATCTCTGGTCGCGTCCACTCAGGTGACACAATCCAGAAAAAATTACAAGTTAAGCATATATGCAGGGCTAGGCCTACAATGCAATGGTTTTTGCACTCTGAAATTGTTGCATTGTAATTCGCATTAGCGGACGAATCCGTTAAAAGTCACTGTCGCGACATTTACCACATTTGTTTTTAATTTGGACAAGGCTTATTGAAATAACTTCACCTACATGGTACCCCAAAAGCCACCGCTAGGGTATTGGGCAGGGGGTGATTACACACCAGACTAATTTTGATACAAAACACTCTCATCCCTTAGCGAGGTCGGATAATTTTATTCTGGTATCTTTTATCTCCTTCGGTGAAAATGAGATCTTAAATCTATCTGTTCCACACTTTATCTTTCAAAATTCATTCACATTATCTCCTCCACCATTCGTACCTCTCATACCATAGCTTGAAGTATTTCCCGAGGCAACTAAAAATCCGATTCTCCCCCCTGTTGTTCTGACCCATGATGACATTTAAAGTGTATTAGTATACATATATCAATAACAAATTTTCCCATGAAGAAAACAAAGTGAACAAACCACAAAGATTCAAAGCAAAATTCTTTCCACAAATTATGAATGACTGACTATATATTAAATTATATTTCCTTACTCCTTAAAAGAACCCTTTTTATTCATTAAAGTCAGTCTTAAAAAAGGCCGTATGAAGTTCTATTTATCCTTTTCGCAAATTATGTAAATGATAAAAATATGTGCAATTCCTAAACATGAAAATTGAAATCAGCAAAATGCATATTACTTCTTGGTCACTCATGGAAAACCACAGTGGCAGGTCTTCCAATGCCGGCCCCCTGCATACTTTGCATGTAGATGTATTGGCGTTTGTTAATATCACCAGAAATATTGTTTTACATGTATTGTTTGCATGTATTGGTATCTCTATGTATAGTATTTGCATGAATTGCATGTGTGTATATTGTGTCATAGTTATTGATTAAACTAGGCAACTAGTGTATCATGCTGCTGTATGTTAGTCCTAAGATATTGCGTGCATTAATTTTATTGCTATTTATTCATATCCATAATCTTGTAAATACGAGGGTCATCCGGAAAGTAGTACCCGTTCGTGCCGCATGAAGTGCTGACGACGCGAGTAGCCGCTGGACGAGGTCAGATAGCTTCAGTGGCTTGTCTGCCTTCTCTGAGCCAAGTTGCGTGACGCTAGCATTGCCTGTGTTGTTTCTGTGATTGTTTACAATGTTTAAAAAAATTGAGAACGCCGCCAGTTGTGAAGTGAGGGCAGTGATTAAATTCCTCAATGCAAGAAACGTTCGCCCATGTGATATTCATCGCCAATTAAAGGAGGTGTATGGAGACAATGTAATGGACGAGTCGTCTGTTCGGCGGTGGTGTCGCAACTTCAACATGGGGAGGGGGAACACACACGACGATGAGCGTTCGGGGAGACCGTCTGTCATTACAGACCAACTGGTGAGCTCAGTTGACGAATTCGTGAGGAACGATCGGCGCGTCACAATTGATGACATCTGTGAGCATTTTCCCAATGTTTCTCGAACAATTGTTCATGAAATTGTTAAACACCATCTGCATTATGCAAAAATTTGTGCAAGATGGGTCCCTCGCGTATCTCAATGAGCTGGCGGCGAAGGACTATGCAGCAGGAATACAGAAACTTGTCACACGTTATGACAAATGCCTTAATTTGCTTGGAGATTATGTTGAGAAGTAGTTTAAAGTATCCTCTTTCAAATAAAATTTTTTATGTTTGTTAATATTTACTTTTGTGTCTTTATTTCACGAACGGGTACTACTTTCCGGATGACCCTCGTATGTGACGAGGGTTTAGGCGGTAGAAGAGAATCCATAGACTCGATCTCGCCACAAAATAAAGACGACTACCCATATGTATACATCTCTCCCTTGGCAGCGTCACCCCCTTTGGCGCAGTCAAACTCCCTTCCCCGCGCCGGGTCGAGTACAACCGATCCCTGAGCACGTCCCCACTCGGGGCGAGAGAACTCTGGAACCGGCTGGGCGCGTGCGACGCTCCGACGCAGGCGTATGGCCCGCCCTCTGGAGGCGCCATGTCGAGACATTCATCCCGGGAACGACCCCCCCCCCCCACCTCCCTTCATTTAGAGGGGGAAGGAGACGGGAGAGGCACCCGAACAATTCAACGAAATAATGACAATAATAACATTTCAAAAATAGGAGAGCACCGAAATGCCGTTCGGAGTCTTCTTCCGCAGGACCCGGAAAGTTTTGCACCCCGCTGCAGGCACTTTTCATACCCGGCGTAATTGAATCCGCCGCGCCACTTTCTTCCTCGGACCCCTTACTCCCCCTCCCTCTAAACCCCTTCCGAAATTATTCCATCGTTTTTAACGGAGGGCACTTATGAGGGCAAGTGGGGCGAAAGGAGGGTGGAGGTAGACGATGATGGGGAGGTTGAAGACGGCAGGGCGTACGCATCGTCCGGCCGCCGGGAGGATGGAAGGGGGGAAGAAGGAGAGAGGGAGGGAAGGAGGAAGGGGGGAAGGAGAGGAGGGGAGATTTTTTAAAGAAGAGCCGCGACGCCCAATGACGACTAACCTTTTTGTGTGACTGGTAAGAGCAGAGTGAACGAGCGAAGGGAATTCTGGAGACTGGGACCAAAAGATGGCGAAGGGTGAACTCATCCTTTACTTTCTTTCATATCTTCCTCTTTCGCCGCGCTACAATTGACTAACAACACCGAAAATAATGCGATGCTTAATAACTACACTCAACGACCATTTTATTCATCGCATAATTAAATGAAGTTGAGATACTGAGTCATTTTTAATATTGCGGGCATACCTGGCTCTTTTAGGTGGGTGCAAATCATTCGAGTTTCATACCGACAGAAAGAAATAGTACGTAATTTAAAGGCCACATTACTTTTATAATCAACACCCCAAGGTGAGAAAAGAATGAAAACTGGCTTGTCAAGCGAACCGAACTCTATAAGGAGTCATTTATTTCCTCGTGTACACTTTGTGACCATAGATGTAAGAAACTTAACCTACGACAATTTGGAATTCCCATAATGCCATTCACCACCCATAACAGGGTTGTATTATAAAATTATCGGTTACAATTTTTCCCTGGCGTGCATTGCGTGAAGAGGTGAATTCGGATCGTTTCTTAAGTGCGTTCATAATCAAAGATCGTATATTGGCACTTCTAAGACAGTGACAGTGCTTACACCACGGTATCACTGAAAATATGGCGATGCGAAAGATCTACGCTAAACTCGAAGATCTTGAAGGGGGATCAAGAACAGAGTTGAGTGTGTGCTTGCAAAGACCTTCTGCAGTGGCACCACGACGATTCCCTAGCCGCCTTACAGTCCCAACTTGGCACCAGCAGACTATTTCCTTATCCCAAAAGTGAATTTATCCCTCAAAGGATACCACCATGAGATCCCAAGTGCCGTCAAAGAAGCTTACATGCGTACTCTTAAGGACCTTCCGCCTTCCAGAGAGCCTTCGTGGAAAAGCCGCTCTGGCATAAAGGTGTCGACGCTCTCAAGGGATGTACTTCGAAGAATTTGGAGGCATTGTAGCAATATCTGAAATAAATCTATTTTCCGAATTTTTTTCTGATAATTTCAAGGCAAACCATGTGGTCTCAAAATCGAATTGAGGGTGACCAATTCTGCACTCCATCATGGCGGCTTGTAGGATAATAAATGAATACGTAGTATTTCGCGTAATATAAAATCATTTATCGAAACCATCTATTTTTTAATTCTCTAACTGCACTGTTTACGCTCAGAAATTCGGTCTTAAATGTTCGAGATTTATCGAATTGAATCATGGGTTGATTTGACACTAAATCAAAATTGAGTCGATATACTGAAAACTAACGTCATTACTGTTTCAATGGTAGTCGTGTTCAATCCACCCAGGAGGATGAATGGAGCGTCCGATCAGGAATAAGAGGCCAAAAGAATCGAATCCTTTCGAATGGAAAATGGGTCACACTGCGGATACTCGATGGACCCATGTAAAACCAATCTCTACTGGAATATTTTCGCAAACTGCTTAGTTACAGTCGAATTTTCTTTACGCACGAACATAGGAAATGCCTTTTCGTCATAGAAGTCTTCTTAAGTAGCTAAGCTCGTTATTCAATTCACAGCAAATAATAAAATCATTCGAAACAACCAAAAAGAGTCCAGGAAAGTGGATCTACGAACATTCAACCATGCGATATTCAGCCACTGAGAGATGACATGGACAATAACAGAGACAAAGACTACCAATAAATAGGTTTTAGTGGAAACTTGTCTCTGTTATCAGGGAACAGTTCCTCCACATCACACCTGAATCTGTATTTATATGATATGGAAAGTCACATTCCCTATAAAGAGTGAAGGAAATTAGTCAAATCTTAAAATTTACGACTACTATAATAACTCATGGAACTGAATTTAGGTTTATAAAATGAATAAACCCATAAATTTGTTGATATTTGACCACATTCCTAACCAAAATAGAAACTAGAGTCTCGCAACCGATTAAGTTCTGACTTTAAGGCCAAATGTCAGTCACTGTAAAAACGTTAATTGATACCATTTCACTCCTGTATTTTGAAATACAAGAGTGAAATGCATTAATTAATGGACAAAAATTAAACGGCTGGGTGTTAAACTTAATTGGTCGTTCATTATTATATTATTCACAAAAATATTGTTCTGCACGTGATGTGGACGGCATGAGAAGTTGAATTTTTAAGTGTGTGGCGTCATAAAGGTGCGTGATTTTGGACGGTGTATGCTGTAGAAAGGTGTGTTAATTTGGACAGGGAGTGATGCTGGACAGAGTGTTGCTTTTTATGGTCACGTAGGCCACTGCTGGGTCATGTGTGATGGGTACAGGTACGGTTGTGAATTGCGAGAATCCTTAAGTGCCATTGTTTTTAAAGTCGTTTTGTTTCATATGTGTTCTTCTTGTGCATTATTAGGGTGTATTACTACGTAGACCGTTGCCACCGATCCATTTGCCTAATTGTAACGAAATGTAAATAATAATTACAATAACCCATGTGTTTGTATGCGATTGTCAATATGACTCTGCCATTGAAGCTTTGCTGTTGATAAGTGGTTGTATACAAAAATGAATCCAAGACACTTAATTCCTACCCCGGGCAGAACCTATTATGGTTATTTCCATTACAATGCCGGCCCCGGTGGCGGCGGGGTAACGTCCTCGCCTACCAACCCAGAGGTCGCGGGTTCGATTCCCGCCTATATGGATTTTCCTCCATCTAGGGCTTGGTTGTATGTGATTGTCTTCAATGTAATGTCTGTAATGTAAGGGTTAGGTGGAAGAAGGGACCATAGGGGTCTCAACCTCGCCCAATTAAGTCGATAAATAAATGAATTGTCTATCCTTGACTTTAAATTCAGCGAGGAGGAAGCATGAAACAGGATTAAGGCTGATCATTTCCGTCCATCAAATCATCGGTTTATTATGAAAAAACAATGTCCACCACCAAATGGAATGGATCATGTGCACGCAACTTCGTCATGCGTGAAGGTTTGAGAGACGCGGGGAAGCCGGATGAATTGAAAAGAGTATGCGGAGAGGAGGTAGGGGAAAGGGGGTTGGTGGCGCATGGCAGGAGAGGCCAGAGCAACCACCAGAATAGATTATGTTGCGGTAATGTAGGAGGGGGGTGGGAGAGTCTCCTTCACCCTTTCTCCCTCTCGCTTGGCGGGCGGATTCTGGGAGAGGAGGAGAGAGAGGCCTCCATTTGCATAGAATGTGACGCCGAGGGAAGCGGAGTAAAGAATTAAATGAACAGGAAAGAACGGAAGGGATTGAAAGAAAAAAAGAGGGGTCAGCCTACGGCGGTAGAGTGGCCTGGGGGTGGGAAGGGGCGGAGAGAGGCGGGAATGAGGGGCGGAGCGGGGGCAGGACAGGCCGTTGGACTTGAGTGAATGCTAGGAGAGGTGCGAGTAGCATCTGGAATTGGCGAGGATAGAGTGAATAGAGAAGAGGCCGGAATACATGAATTCATTATCAAGGCTCCAAGATTCGCGGAATTCACGTAGTGTATAAAAAATATCGGGAAAAGTTTTGGACCGCTAGGGTGTGTGGTAGGGGGTGAAAACACACCAAACTAACCCTGACCCGAAAATTTTTACCCCTACTGCGGACGGAGAATTCCATTTTGATCCCTTATTGTTTGTGGTAAAAATTAAATATAAAACCTATCTATTCTATACCTAATCCCTCTCATTTTTATGATTTGATTTCTCCCAACGTAGCATTATGGGGGTAATAATACATTTTCAACATCATCATTGCTAAAGAGACAAATTCCAAGAAACTGCGGGAGATGCCACAGCAGTAACTTTTGACGATTTTTTAAGTCCTTCACTAATATGCATTACAATGCCACAATTTCAGAGTGTATAAATCAGTCGCCTTGACAGGGATCCATCCAACATCCATCCAATTTATTCAAGAGATTTAATCGGTAATTTAACCCTCGCTTCATTAAATGATTCCCCGCCTGGCTCCTCTAATATTTTGGATGCGCTACTAAGTTTATCATTGCAACTTTTTACAAACCTAGCTACACAGGATCCAATATGGAAATCAATCCAACATCGTAAGGATAACATTAATACTAGCAGCATATTTCAAATTAGGCCTAACCAGCGAAAGATAACATTTTTCTTTGACCTTTTTATCACAGTTACCCAGTACTCTTCTAATAAATCCTAATGTTTTGTTAGCTTTTCCACCTATTCATCGTATATGTTTCCCCCAGGAGAGGTCGTGAGTGATGATATCGCCCAAGTATTTAATCGAGCCAACACATTCCAATACGGGTTTTCCAATGCAGTGGGACTTCGGAAGGGAATTCCTCTTGTACTAAAAATTCATCACTACGCACTTTTTTAGGTTTAATTCTAATTGCCCAGTGTCACACTGTTGTATGGCATTTAGGTCATCTGATAAAACTGCTGTATCCTCAAGATGCTGTGTCCTCTGGATATGTCGGTGAACCACTGCATCGTATGCAATTAATGTATCTTACTAGTGAGTGACTATTGAGTCAATGTCGTTAACGTAAAGTAGGAATAAAAGAGGTCCGATAGTACTCTGCTGGGGAACATCTGAAGTAACTTGTACTGTATTTGAGCTAAATTCATCTATGAATAGTCTTTGTACCCGACCATTCAAAAAGCTTTTAATCCAACTCCGGATACTTTTATCTATGCCACACGCTTCTAGATTTGCGAGTAGTTTACTATGAGGTTTCCTTCCCGGGGCACGCTGTCATTTCCTTAATCTGTTTATTTCTGCTTCCCTATTCTATTCTTCTACTTTTTGGCATGCAGACCTGAAAACGGACCATGTCCGTTGGTTCAACGTTTACTTAGACTCATCTTCCGATTGTTTACCATGCTTTTTCCTATCTTTTTGTTCAAGACTACTGCCACTCCTCAATGGCTCTCTTCTCTTCGTCTTTCTTCCCCACCACTTCATTTTACTCTATCACTGATTTCTCACGAAATCCCTTCTATCCTCCCATCTTTCTTCGTAGTCCTAAAATATTTTTATTTCCACTTTCCATCTCCCTCTTAGTTTTCTAATTTCCATGTCCTCGGTGGAGATACGAGATACCTTCGGAGTGATCGTCTCTCATCTCCCCACCACTGTCTATCCAAACGCCCCAGTCAACACATTCTCAGCAATGAGTTTCTCCTGAATTTCTTTCACCCTATCCCAACCAATAACTCATCCTCCTTCCATGATAAACATTACTTGCAGATGAGCGGCTTTGCGATCGGAAGGAGAATCAGCCCTCCTTAAACAAACCTTCAACTTGACCTTCTTGAGAAAAACAATAATGAAGTTCGGGTGGTGAAGGTGACAAAAGTTTTCAAGAAAAGAGGGGTGAAAGGAATTTCGGTTATTGTTGTGCTGTGTTTATACCAGGAGATTCAAAAACTTCTCGCAGCCAACTGTTTGCTGACTCCTAGGTCCTCACTTAAATGTTGATTGCTGATTCTCGGAAGACTTCTAATACGGCGTACGACGGAGCAGTTATCAGAAGGATTACTTGTAAGAATACCGGTGTGTTCAGGAGTTGGAGGATGAAGGAATGCAGTATATTTTGTAGTGCTACGGATCATCAGTTACGACTCAATTCATTGTTTTTGGAAATAATCCCCTATTCCATGATTTATTGAACATATCATTTGATTTATGTGCCAGAGTTCAGAAATTTAGAATCACTGAATGAAAACATCATTTTATTTCTTAACTGCTTCCATCATACTGACGAGACGGTAAAGGTATTTTAGTAGTAGTGTCCTTGAGTGAATGGGTTCGCTTCAGCCATGTTATTCGATTTGTCGAAATTATTTCACAGAAGACCCTTGACATAGATGTTTGAAACGTAAATCAAAGATATACATATACTAAAACCGATATATTGGCAGGAAAGAGGTATTATACACAATTCACGAATGTAAAGGAGACGTGCACGGTCATCTGTGGATTGTTTTCCAAATGACATCGTCTAAAAAGTCATTGCAGCCTCCCCCCTTGTAAAACCCTGTCCCGAATGAAAGTGGAAATTAGTGCGTATGAGGGAATGGAGTGTTCCGGCTCCCACGAAAGCAGCGACGGAAGGAGAGGGGTTTGATTGGATGAAGCGCCGTGGCAAACAGAATAGAGAGGAGGGAGGTGGGAAAAGAAAGAGAGAGAGAGAACGGATGAGGGCTCCGGAGGGAAGGAGGGAGGTAAGGAAGTAAGGGTGCAGCATGGCAAATGTGTAAAGTAAAAAGACACTTTAAGGAAAAGACTGACCTGAACAGCATTTTTAATAGTTTTACACATTGGGAAAGAGACGGAATAAAAGACTAAGTTTCAGCTGGGCCAAAAAAAATAATAGGAAAAAGGAAAAAATGAGGAATAAATTACATATAAGTAATATAAGTATCACATATAAGTAATGTTTTCTCCTTATTAATTGTCAAAAATGTAAAAAGTCCATCCGGCCGTAGTTGGCAGCACAGGTGCGGATCCAGACATGGATAGATCAAAATGAGGCAATCATTAGGAAACTCACAACAAATTGGAGGTGAGATATTTCCTTCCTCAATGAAATTATTGACATTGGAAGCAAGGTGACAAGTGAGAATAAGAGGAGGGTGAGTTGGGGTGGGCAGAATTAGGACGAGGATTGAATTGAACGGGCCACATCACGACTGGGGAGGCTCAGAAACCCAGGAAGTCCGAATGCGGTCAATGTTACCAATAAGGACGGGGAAGGGTTGGACCGGGAGAGAGAATCTTCAGAAAACGTTTCAAGAGTGCAGAACGTGGAAATTTGTGCAAATGCTGGAGGAAGACTTGACTCAAAACGAGGGTTGATTCACCTAGTGCTGTGCCAAAAAAGGAGAATAAAAATGAAACAACCATTAAACGACACACTTCCACCATAACAAGACAGTTCAAGCAGAACTGAAAAGTAAGAGGGGAAAACGTCACCATCACATGGCCATGCAACTCATGGTGTTCGCCCTTAAAGTCACAGCTAGGGAAGCGTGACACACCTCTGCCGGTGTTGGATGGCGCCAGGTATCCCCTCCCCCACACAGAGAGAGTAACGAGTGATGGAAGGAGAAGCTTGAAATCAACAAAACAGAATAGGCAACATTATCATCATGTCTGTCGTTCAAAGAGAGCCAATGCTAAGGCATGAAGAATAAATTTATGCTTGAAAAAGGTATAATGAAGCAATTCTTCTGCTCTGAGTACCACCACTGCCAACGTAGAATCACTCGGAGAAAATGTGTCCGGTGGGATTACACGCGTCAAACTAGGAACTTAAAAATATACATATATTTCGGTTTCCAGCATTTCTTGCCGTAGCACACGACAGGAGTTGTTGACTCAAGAAAAGCGTCACACTGGTTGTCTGGGAATACGGTTGCGAAATAATTTATGCTATCATGATCGACGCGGGAACGAGCAGCAAGCGAGAAACCTTAAACGCAATCAGTATCAAATGAAATGCTTCAATTCTGTCCTCCTCCCACTTCAGATCTCCTCCCTACTTGCTTTTACCATCTTCTGGTTTTAACCCTTTCCCTCCTCGTTCATTTAACACTCCACTTCCCTTCCCTCACCTTCGCTTCCCATGCAAATGACGGAATTGGAACCGACGACTCCACTCCCGGCAATGCCCACAGAGGAGAGACAAGGAGGGCGACGAGAGGGTGGAAGGGGAATCGATCCGAGGGAACGGAGTTGAACGTGGAGAGGGGAAGGGAGACAGAGAGTTAGGCGTGGGAGGTATAAGGGGGGGAGGGAAGGAACAGGAGCTCTCTCTCTCTCACTCGAGCAAAATTAGGATCACGTCCCCATCACATTTCTAATATTCAACCCAGTTAAGGGATGACACCGAAATTGAATTTAAATAAATGTATCGATGTCAATGTCATCACTATTATTTGTGGGCACAACATGATGCCACCGACAAATAATGACTCCTGCAAGAGGGAAGGGTTCTCTTCCCTGAAACCTCCTCCGTTTACTCATGGATCCGTAGCATGGCGGAAGTCTACCGTTTGCTTGTCGCATCTTTGACGTCATTTGAAGAGGATCTACTTCCCGGAGCGGATTTCCGTTTGTGTGCTGTTAAAAGGGGGAGGAAGGCTGCGGTGTCCAATGGTGTGAAATCGTGAATCAAGTCCTTCCTTAATGGTCTTAAAAGTGAATAAGTCCATCGGCGATGCCAAATAATGGGCAGAAATGGTGAAAGGTTGAAACGTCTTAGCAATAGGTGAAATTGACTGTGAAATCTGAGAAAAATCTTATTCCCAAAAAAATTCTGTTCAATAAATATGAAATCAGGAGCACAATTTGGAAGAAAAATTTGTAGTAGTATAAAAAAGGAAGAGATTCCAGCATGTATACAAATGTATCGACGAATAGGAGGACGTTGTCATTGGATGTATAGTTGAGGTCTATCCATTAGCTTTGTAATGATGAAATAAATGATAATTCGCAGGGAGGTTATGATTTACGAGTTCCTATCAATTGTGATGCACCATTGGTTGGTTGAGGTATTCTCTTTTCCCGTACGGGAGCAAAGAGCGAAACTGAATCACACTCATGCACTGGGCTGACTATATTAAATATTTCCTTAAGTCGTAAGAGAAACATAAAATCAAGAAACTCGTCACGAACTCCATGACTCACAAGAAGGAAGTCTCTTCCCGGTACATTAAATTGCTTTTCCATCCACAGCTAACCAGAGAAATCGAAAAATTATTTAAGAAAATCTACACTAACATCCGTTTTCAAATAACCACAAATTAGAGCAATTGTCATCGGAACGCTAAAGATATATTACCCAAAACCGAGATATCTAGCATTTAACGAGTCAAGCGTCGCTCATGCGATAAATGTTACATTCGAAACAGACTCGTGGAAAAACAATTTTAACTCTATATAAAGAACGCATCGCCCACTAAAAATACAACAGACTCGAGAAATCCAGCATTGCAGGGCACTTCTTCACAACCGGACACAACATTACACAAGACAATTTAAAACTACTCATGCCCACACCGAATCATCTAATGGACGCGTACAAAAGTGTTCTAATAAATGAACACAAACACCATCTCATAAATAAAAACCCTTTACGGCTTCAGGAAATATCATTTTATATAGTCAGTCTAAAAAGAAGCCGTAGGAAGATCAATTTATTCTTTCCGTATATGCACAGGATCGACGCAGTACAACAACCAGAAAATTATAGCATTTCATAATTTTCTAAAAAAAAATGTACTGATTAAAGTAAATTGAATGACGGATTGTGTTATTACCAAGGACGTCTGTGTTACCTTCCTTAGTGTTACTTGCTGAAGAATTTGTCGAGAGGAAGAGGAGAGAGGCAGTGTCTCCGCAGCTTGAAACTGTCTCTCATTTCATCAAACTACTGTCTTCAAACCAAAGGTCGTTTTGATAGGGGAGGGTGTTTCTCGCCTGGAGCTAAGCTTTTGTGTTGTGCGGAATGTGCTTTCGGGGAGAGTGAACCAACTCCTTCCGTTACCTATTGTTCCTTAGGAAGATCTGATTAGCAGAAAATCACAGAGTTCGAGTTGGATTGAAATCTCAAGAAGATCACGAGCTAATTTTCTAACCAAAAGACCTGCTTACAAAACGACTACATTGCCATGTTTTCAATAGATTGGCACCTGCGATTTCAATCCCCCACTTTTATAACTTCTCGCTGAACATATTAATGTAAATCTAATGAATTTTCCAAAATAATTTTGACTTTACAGTTTTTTCAGTCACATTTGATCATATAGACTCTTAACAAAAGGTTTTTAATAAAATTTACTAACCCAATGCCAGTATCTTCCACAACCTTGTGAATCCATATATTCCATTGGTCACCAATTTAACCCTGACTACAATCTTGAGAATACCGTTAGATAATTAGAGTTGCAAAACTTCTTATTATTTCAAATTTAAGGTATTCGAGTAAACATTTATAATAAAAATTACGCCAAACGTTTTTCAGTGAACCTAATAAATTTACGATACTGTAACCAAAATAGGGCTTACATCTTAAACTGAAGGGTCCAAAGGAATCGCTTGGTTCCCAGGGCTCCAGAACGCCTCTATTTTATATTTTTTTCTAGATATTTTAGTACTCTACAAGCCACGACTAGGGTGTGTGACATCTTAAACTGAAGGGTCCAAAGGAATCGCTTGGTTCCCAGGGCTCCAGAACGCCTCTATTTTATATTTTTTCTAGATATTTTAGTACTCTACAAGCCACGACTAGGGTGTGTGACAGGGGGTGAACACACGTCAGACTAACCCTGACCCGAATATTTTTACCCCTACTGCGGTTAGACAATTTTAATCGGATCCCTTATCGTTCGTGGAAAAAATGACATCAATCTGTTCTACACTTTTTCTCTCTAATTTTATTGAAATGATCTCTCCTGCAGCAGGACGATGGGGGTAATAACACATTTTCAACATTTTCGCTAGAGAGACATCCATCCAATTAATGCAAGAGATTCAATATGTAAATTAACCATCGCTCCGCGAGTAATTCTCAGCCTAGCAGCTCTAATATTTTGGATACGCTATTGAGTTTATCATAACAACGTTTTACAAATCTGGCTCCTCTAAGCTGCATGATCCAATTTGGCGATTAATCCTACTTCGTGATGATCCCATATACTTGCAGCAAATTCGAAATGAGGCCTAACCAGCGAAATATAACATTTTTCTTTGACCTTTCATCACGTTTATCCAGTACTCTTCTAATAAATCCTTTTTTTTTAACCTGTCCACATATTCTCCCAATGTGTTTCACTCAGGATAGGTCGTGAGTGAGGGTAACGCCGAAGTATTTAATCGAGTCTACTCATTCCATTTCGGGGTGCACGATGCAATAAGTGTTCTGGAGAGACATGCTCTCTTTCTAAAAATTCATTACTACGCACTTTTTAAAGTTTAATTCTAATCTGCAAGTGTCGTAGCAGCCCTTTATACCATTGACAAAGCTGCTGTATCCTTAGGATTGCGGATATCTCGGAAAAACAACGCCATGGTCGGCAAATAAATGTGTCTTACTAGTGACCACGGATTCAATGTCGTTAACGTAAAGTAGGAATAAAGAACCATGAATCTAGGCATGTAAAATGAAATTTGTCCTCTCCTTTTCCATCACATATATCCAGCCGCAGTTTAATACGTTAAGTCTTTTAAGGCCAACCCGAATGTATTTCTGCTGCAATTGAAAGTTTGGAGGCAAAATCGACTTTGTGTACTCGACATTATCTAATTTTAAACTCTATCTAGAAATTTCAGAACGGTGCACGCTTAATAACTTCATCCCTGGCATCACTCCGTGCTAATGCTTAATTGCGGTAACTTTCCTGATCAAGGCAAAGTACCTGATACATGGTGATAAACAGTTCCTGTTTTTTTAAACTTTTCCATTCCTGACTCAATGGAATGCTCTAAGATACACCCCCTTGGGTGCTTTCAGGGTAAATCCTGATACTCTACGATTGAGGAAATGGAAGGTTTTCTAACATGGCGCCTTCCCAACTGAAACATATAAAAATCATGCAGAAATAAAACGATCAGAAAGCCGGTTGAGTGAAAACGAAGAGAAAGTCTCTTTCCCGGGTGGTAAGGGTAAACGAACTGGAAACTCCATTTTTAAGGAGGTTGAATGAGAATGGGGCTTCCATTTCAATATCGCTTGATTATCGATAAAAAGATTTTGGAAATTACACATTAGTACCATCACCTTGAGTTTCCTTTCATCAATAAAGTAGCAAAATAATCTTCCAGGGCATTTAGGTCAAGAAAGTTTATGAATAATGGATGAAAGGCGATTTTCCTTCAACTTTAATTAGACCAAACATTTTGTAAATTACGAGAACTGAACAAGAATGAGTATCTACATCTTTAATACACATTATTTGATTTGAAAAATTATTAAACATAATGTTAATAATATTATTTTAATGGTTTAAGTATACATTGTACGAGTATCATTGATTTGAATATATTTTTGCGTCTGCAGCAACCGTTGCAAATTAAAACTTTCAGCTCACCAACCGTAGCAAAGAAATAACACGCGATGAAGGTACAACTTTTGTATAAAAATATCATCGGCAACAATTTTTTTCCCAACGGGTGCGTTAAGTTTTGAATTAAGACTGTCGGGGTTAAGTGTTCGCAAGATCGCAGATACGGTAGTATTGGCATTGATAGGATGACAGTGCACTCACTGTTATCATTGAAAATTTGGCAATGCTAAAGATCTGCGCTACACTCGTCCTCCAGAAGGTATTTCGACAGACGACCAAGAGACCTCAGCCGAGTATCTGCTTGCAAAGACCCTCTGTAATGGCATTGCGATGATTCCCCAACCCCCTTACAGTCATCATAACACTATTTCCCATAACCAAAATTGAAATTCTACCGAACAAATATTCATTCGTATGGAAATAAATATATATTGAAAAGGGATTGGAATACATATTTTTGCAGTTATGATCTGCTCGATTCCGCCTTCCTTACCTCTTCCGTGTACTTCTTTTATATATGTTCCTATTCCTTTTCCTCATATTCATTTTCATGTGAATAAATATTTGTTCGCCATATGGCGGGTGGGTTTTCGTGTATGAATGTGTACTTCGGCAATGTGGCTCGTCTCTTTCTAAGTATTTGTTCACCGTTTGGCGGGATTTCGTGTTTGAATATATATATATATATATATATATATATATATATTGTGCCGGTTAACAAGAACAATGTAACCACATTCATATAGTCCGAAGTGCCCGAATGGTGACAGGAGGAAAGAGCAACATTTAAGCTCATCCTGCCTTTGTATTCAAAAATACTCTCGTATTCGGCGCCCGGATCTTTACCTCGGGCTTTGGTCACTTCTCCATTGACCGGCGACCACGTTCGGGCGAAATAAGGCCCGCCGGACAACAAAAAGCAATATTAAACAAGAGAACCGGTAGAATCAGCACCGAACTGGCGAAAAGGGTAGAAAATGAAAGGTAGGGGAGGGTGAAAGGGTGGAAGAGAGGGAAGAAGAGAGAGAGGAAGAGAGGGAGGGAGAGATGGAGGGAGAGACGGAGGGAGACGCACGGAATGGGTTAAAGAGGGCATTGTGCGAAAAGGGAATGGCGAAAATGGAGCCAACGCCTTAGCCGGGAGAACGCCGAACCATTTGTCACTGGCAACAAAAGGGATGTGAGGAGGGGGCGAAGGGGCTCCGGGGTGAAAGAGACGTAAATAAACAAACGGGCTTAGGATTTGAAGGAACAGGGGAAAACGGGAAGAGGAGGACGGGGTGAGGAGGGAGGGAAGGGGGGAGGTAGAGGAGGGGGAGGAGGCTCGGAGGAGGTGTGCGTGGAGGGATGGGGCAAAAAAATATGCGGGAGAGTGCGAGAGGTGTGTGGGGTGCGGGGAAAGAGAAGGGTAACGCGGCGAACCGGAGGCTGGATCCGAGAAGGGGGGTGGGGGGGTGGTTGGTGTAGGGTAGAGTGCTGGGGGGTGGGGGGAGGACTGCAAGTGCGCGCGCGCGCGGGTCTTCGGTTGCAATAAAGCGGTACGACCAGGCCTAGCACACCGTGGAATGAGACCATGGGAGGCTACCGAGTCTTTTAATTGCCGATATCAAGCCAAACTACAGTAATCAAACAAAGGAACAGGTCTAGAGTTGGGGCAGGGCCATTCCGGCACACACACTTCGGGTTAATGGATGGAAGGTGCAGTTCCTTTTCTCACGCCGGCTTACCATAAAAGGTGTGGGGGTTAGGAAATCACACGACTTTTGTTTACTTCCGTGCTTCTACTGCTGATGCGTCTTCTGACGCGTGCTCGGCCGTGGGACCCTTTGGTGGGCGTGTACTTTCGCAAGCCACCGCATTAAGAGATAACCGATGCACTCATTTTCCAAACACAACTTTAAATTCCGACCCTGATTTATAAGTTTGCTTTCCTAATATTTTATATTACTTAGCCAATGACACAATGATACCAGAAGGTGATGTATTTGGAGAATTCGAGAAGGAAAATTATTCGCCCTAATCTCTCTTTGAAGTAGAACACAGACGAGAATGTATACCATCGAGAAAATGATCACATACTCCCAAAATCACAAGCAGCGAATAGATTTTAGTTTGAAACATTACCAATATTCTATAGATAATAGAAACAGAGTAATTTCAATAATTAATATTGACTGACAACCATGGGTTCCCCACTGTGCGGCATCATCGGGTACTTTTAATGATCGTCACTAAATATTAATTGTAAAATTGCTCTGTATCTATTTAATATACAATCCATAAATTCCACCGAGTAACGGTGGAAAAAATTTCATCATCAAAATTCAATTTTTATAACAACGGAGCGTTCACACCTGTAAGATGCCTCTCGGATATCATAATCATAAAAATATTCCAGTATGAAGATAAAGTCTATCACCGTTTGGACAAAGTGACACTATTACATAGAAGCACAGCTGTTTTAATTAAAAGCAATCCAATTGGAAATAAATTTAGTCTTAATTCGTTCATGGGAATATTTATTTACAATATATACACAAAAGTGAAATCAATAATGTTTAAAATGAAATCTAGAAAATTATATTGAGCAGCAGTTACTATACACCCAAGAAGAGACTACCTGGGGGAAAATACCCGCGCGATGTAAAATCAAAATGGATCTAAAGCACATCAATGCAGAGGAGTCCCTCGGAGGGAGAGGGAGGGAGGAGGCTGAGAATAAATAAGAGGAGGTAAAAAGGACTGCACAGAATTGGTGTCCATGGTCTTTCTCTCCTTCGATGTTTCCCGCTCTCTCTCACTCGCTCACTCACAGACTCCTCCTCTCCCCTCTCGTTTTCCATCCGCATTGCACGGCAGTCGTGTTCCTGGATTTCCGAGGGGAGGACAAGGGGGGTGGCGGGGGAGGCTCTGGAGCATTGCAGGCGAAAGGGAATCGAGGGGTGGCGGGTGGTCTTGGGGAGGGGAGTGGGGGGGGGAGGAGGGATGAGTTGAGGGATGGGGAGGGACAGAAAGGTGACGAGTTGGGTGGTGTGTTCAGATGGGGGCAACGGGGAGGGGGGAAAGGGGGGGGGGAAAGAAGGGGTGGGAGCTGTGGGTCGACAGAGACGGATGCCGGGGGCAATTGCGGGCGTTGGGCGGGGACATGTTGCAAGAACACGACGCCGTTTACGCGCCCAACCTATTTGCAGAGCCATATGAATTTTCGGATGCTTATACATGCAGGGGTTCCTCGCTTTACGATCGCACACCTAACGAATTTCCGCTCGAGTGCTCATCAAATGGGGTTTCCTATATCGTGGTATTGGATTGACGATTTCTATATTGCGGACATTATTGTAATACCCTTTTCACACGTTAAGCTATTTTGTTTCATCGTCACAGGCCCTGTGCTACCTTAATGCGGGGACTGAGAGTTTTTAATAAGATATAAATTTACATAGGGTATGTTTAAGAAAATAAAAGGAAAACACAATGTTGACATTACAATAGGAAATATCATGAGGAATCATCCAAGGTTATGCCAGATCACAAATGACGAAATAACTGAGGTGCGATAAACTACAAAAGTTAATTTTGGTTTTCATTTGGTTATCATTACTACTGTCATATTATAATTATTCGAACAAATATGTTTACGCAGAGTGTAAATTCACTGTCAGTGATGATGCTGATATCTAATTTGAATCCTTAGCATATGTATTAAAGGTAGAGATTGGAATAAAAATAGACTTTGACTGCGTCATTGATTGGTTGCTTGTCTAATGTAGATTCAGTCAAATGAATGTGACCGCGTTTTTGCCCTCTTTTTGTTGCCTTAATAACTAAAGACTCGAAATAAGGTGGAGAATATGTAGTAAATTTAAAGATTAGCGTAGTTTTTAACATGCAAGCGTAACAAAAAAGCATTTTTCGTCTTTTCCTTTATTTCCACTTGCTCCTTATTTTTTAAAAAGGAAACCTCAGGCAAAACTCATCGAATCAACCCAAAGGTTTGTTCAAGGGGTCAGCGCAGAATTCGCCCAGAAATGTGCCCAACAGCGTCTGGAGTACTCGCATTTCCAAAGCAGGGAAGGTGGGGTCAATTCCTTGTGCCGCCTGAAGTTTCTCAGGAAAACTTGATGCCCGAAATATCACAGAGCTTGGAATGAAGCTGAGGTTGTCCAAAGGGATAACCGGAAATCAAACCAGAGTCCTCCGGTTAGTAGCCCAGCGCTCTATCCACTGCAGCTGCCTTAACCCTTTCCTATGAAAAGGATGCAATCTCGCAAAGTCGAACAACAACCAAACGATATTCAACCACCTCATCCCTGATGTATCAGAAATACTGACATAGAAAATGTAAACTTAATAAAATTCTCAGGAATACCCTCACTCAAGATATCTTCTGGGTGAAATATATGTGGGAAAGATGTGGACAAGCTAACAAAAAAATTATGATTCATTAAAAGATTGCTTGGTAAATGTGGGAACCTCACGAAGTTGGATTGATTGCCCAATTGGATCCCGTGAAGTGGAGAGGAGCTAGATTTGTAAAACGTTGCCAGATAAACTTCGTAGCGTATCCAAAATATTAGAGCAGCTTGGCTGGGAATCACTCACGGAGCGAAGATCATATCAGAAATATATGTATTGCATCGATTGAAAGGATGTCTCTTCTGCAATAATGCTGAAAATGCATTATTACCCACATCGTACTCCAGTAGGAGATATCATGTTAATAAAATTAGAGTGATTAAGTTGAAATAAGGTGGGGAAAATATGGTAAATTTAAAGATTAGCGTGGTTTTTGGCATGCAAACGTAACAGATGGATGTAAGATATTTATTTTCCCACGAACGATAAGGGATCAGAAAATGGCGTCCTATAGCACTGGGAGGGAATGGTGTTTTTGGTTACAAGTAGTCTGGTGTGAAATCACTCCCTCCAGAACAATCTAGCGGTGGCTTGCAGGGTACAGTGTAATCAAAAAAATCCGTTTCGTCGAAAGTAGAGGCATAGCTAGAATTTGATTGCGTTGCAATCGAGTAAGGGGCGCTGTTTCGGACGAGTTGTACAACATGTATAGATGTATAAAATTGTTAAAACTGACAAAGCGTGGGACGATTTATGGAAAGAGATATAAAAAAACCAAACTTTAAGGAAAAATATTAACACAGTTTTAAAATAAAAATAAGAAAGAAAAACAGAGATCAGAAGAAAATACTCTTTTTTACACAGAACTAGTGTTGAATGGAACCAGCTGCCTAGAGGTTTTTTTGAGCCCTTTCCTTCCAATTTCAGTAGTTTTAAGAACTAGTGTAAAGCAGTCAACGGGTGATAAACTGCATTGATTAGTGATTATTATACTATTGTACTTATTAAATTATTGTTCTGTACGTGATGTGGATGGCGTGAGAAGTTGTATTTAAACAGTGAATGATGTGTTACGGGACGTGATTTTTGAACTGTATATGAAATTGAAGAGTGCATGATTATGGACGGAGTTCGGCGATGGACGGTGCGTTGTAGGTAGTATGGTGTGAACTAGCCCACGTGCAATGGTAAAGGTGTGATTGGTAATATTTAAGTATCATTGTACATAAGAGCATTTTGTCTCATGTCTATTCTTCTTGTGTATGTATGTGTATTTTAAGGGTGACCGTTGACCAGACTTGATCGTTGCCACCAGGACAATTGCCTAATTGCAACGAGATTTATATTATAATTATAACACTCCGAATACGCCCCCTAGCGTCTGAGGCCCCGAATAAACGATAAACCACCATATTTAAATCTCTTGGAAAACTATTAGATTTAAAAATGTGCTTTGAATGAGATAATGGTCTCAAAAGTATCGGAAAAGAAGGAATTTCAGTATCTTCAATACTCACGGCAGCTCGTTAAGGGATATCCCGTCGCAAAAATAGACGTAATTGCACCGTTCGAATTCCGACTCAATAGGCTATGATAACTATATTTTAATGTTGTAGTACGAGTAAATTGATTATTAGTAATGGGGTGTATTTATTATACAACCTGCATTAACTGAGGGTAATGAAATGTGAAATAATTATAAGCATTTTACTAAACAAAAAGTTCTATCAAAAGATCGATCGAGCGCAAGTGTGCTGATCATCTCCAAATGTAACCGAATATTTCAAGTACATAGGACAAACAAAGGTTCTGCTGCATGCCGGCTGAATCATTTTAAACTGGTTTTTATTCACTTTCTTAGACCCTGAAACAACCACTTGCAAATTCAAAACAACCAATAATGAGAGGAAGAACGGTTGACCTTTTTGACTTTCCCCACTGCTTCGCGATATATTTGTCATAAAGCCCCTTGGTGTTGAGGAGTGTTATTTTTCTACTCGCATTTTACTTATTACTCTTTCATCTGTGCATACACTCCTCTTTGCGATAACCATGATTATTATTACTAATCGATCACACCAGATGTCCTTTTCCTTGGTCCGAGTCCCTGTGCTTACATCTTCAGGCCTATGCTGAGGCGTGAATTAACATAATCAATATTACTATCAGTATTCTAAGGATGTTTTCGTTTGAAAAAAGAGTAGAACAGTGCAAAAAAACATTTCTTTGGCTCTCCTAACAAAGCACAACTTGGCTTGCAACCTTGCAATAAGCCCTTCTTCAATTCTCCACATTCCATCCTCCCCTAATTCCGTCCAATATATCTTTACTTTTCCCACTCCTTTTTTGCTTGCCTAACGTTCTGCCCCCATTCACAATCTTCATAAAATTCAATCGTTGATCAAAAGGCCCCGTAAAACAATTTTCCTGTCCTCTTTGGAATTTTCCAAACATACCCCTCTCCTACTCCAGCACGCCTAGAACTTCGATTTCTATCATTTCTGTCCATTTCAACTTTATCAAACTTTTTGTATTGCTTTCTTTTCACTATGTTCCTAAATACCCAATAGAAAGCGTAAAAAATTAATTTAATGAAACATAATGGTATTTTGAATAGTCAAATAAAACTACCGGTAGCCTAGAAACCAGTAATATCGATTTCAAGTTTCCCAAGAATATTGATTTTTAATGCCTAAACTTTATTTATAGATGAGAATAATGAGAGATTTTGATAGTAAAGGTTTCGTACGGTTCATTTACAACAAACAAAGGTTTCATTATTCTACAAATAACGCTCTTATCTCGGAGACACATTTTTAAATAATGCTAATTTCATACACATAGAGAATTCAAACGCTGGCTTATCACAATATCCTATAATACTGAATCGAACTTATCGTTTCTCAATCTCAAAATCGTTTCTCACCCTGATTTTTGTAATGCATCACTAACAAAAGCTTACTTAGTTACATGGCCCATTATATCCAGAGGCGCAAGCCTAAGAGTTTTAAACCCAAACTCAAAACAGCAGGGCCAGAAATGCAAAAACTTCAATTTTAGATATTATTAGCCTAATGAGCAAAATATTTGTGGCATAAGTTTCATTTATTTGGAATCCAGTCTTGTGTCAGCCGAAGCCATTGCAATTTGAAACATGTTCAGTTTTATGACAACGACCTAGGCAACCCGACACTTCGTCGCAATTGATCTCTCGCCTGAAAAAATCGTCAATCGAAGCTTATTGCATTACCAACATAGGTTTTCAATTCTTCTTCCTTTAAGTACATTTTGAATACAGTTTCATTTCCTTAAAGAGGGGAGAGCAACAGTTTCAAAGGAGAGTGGACCCTGAGCTCAATTCATTGCTCTTACGTAAGCAATGAGCAGCGCTGACGTCATCGTGAGAGATTGGTTCAATAGAGTTAGGAGCACTACCACAAATATTGAAAATTTCGAGTAGAAGGACCTTCGTGGAAAGTACTTTTCATGTTCAGAAGCAGGCATTTTGAAATGCAAGGACTGCCGCCAGACTAGAGGCAAATCAATAGAGCTTGTACCACATGCACGAGTGCTATTACATTACTCGTATCACATTACTCATCTAAAAAATTGTGAAAAATATATGCAATCACAATTTTTGAAGGATTTTATTCAACACTAAAGGCCTGTATCATGTAAATTGAGAGTTGATTGTATATGATATAATCATGGTAAATGAAAATTCCTTTACTTCTGTGCTGGAATCAGCCAACTTAAAATGCCTCGCATATCTGGTGGTTTAATTATTCCTTAGTTATATCAACAATGTGCGTCAGATGCCATCCACCTGGGTGAATTTGTGGGAAATGCAATTAAAAATAGCTTAGAGAAAATTTAATATAGCAAAAAATGAACCTATCTTATTCAGGAAACCAATGCAATATGAGCCATGCAGGATTGTCACAAATTCTAAATCGAGAAATCAAGTCTGAGATGCAACACACCAGGACTCACCATTCATCCTGCACCATTTTGTGATAATTAAAAACGATTGAGCCACGACGTCAAGTTTTTTTTGTTCACCAAAAACATTGATTTTACCCCTTCGAAGTTGAATAAAATACTCCCTGGGAAACCATGCTCTCAAATTTTCAATTTTAAAACCATATATAGTACTGATTCACGCTTGATTGCTTACTTCGTCAATTTGGACTGAAAAAGTTCGTTTGGCAAATAAATTCTACCCACAGATCAAGGGAGATGCCATGAGAAGTAGGTTCAGCTCGGCCTGCACCAACTATCGGCCTCTATCTTGGTTTCGCAAAAACAAAATTCTACTCCAAACAACCCCTGGGACCCCTATTGTGACTGAAATACAAATATTGAAATATTTTCCCTCTACGGACACATGGTACATAATCCCTGAAAACCATCATCTCAGACCTCAAACATTTCATCCTTTGTTTTCTTTACCTCTACCGTTTTCTCCCCCAAAATCACCTTCATAGATGCCAACTTGTCCCTAATTGACAATAATTTCACACTTCTGTTAATAAAAAATCAACCAGCAAATAAAAATACCTCCATTAAGCAGTTACCACCCTTACTCCCTTTCCATACGCGAACACAGAATCTGCAATCATCCTTACTTTCTTGATAAATTCCTCTCAAACCTACACAATTTCCCCCTACAACTAGGATACCCTGGACCTTCCAGGAGATTCCCTCACCTCATACTTGGGAGCCATAAGCCCAACTCACTTCTGAGCACTCCTTTATCTAATATGAATATGAACCAGAACTATCGACAGCCTAAATTGCAAGCTACTTAGATAATGCTAACTAGTAAGACAACAGATTAGATAAACGAGAACTTTTTAAGTTATGTTTTCAAGTAGTTTTATTAGTTAATTGTTAATTTAATTTTCTTAATTTTGCTCTGCAAATTTACCTTTTACTAACTAAAAATTATTTCTCCAATACAAAACTTTGATCATACTGTTACGGGAGGTTTAAAACTTGTCATTAAACTTTAAAAGAAATAATTCGAAGATAAGATGGTGCTCTAAATCATGCCATGATTCATTTTTAACGACATGACGCAAGAATTCCACATGAATAAAAGGTAATGGAATGCATTAAAAAAACAGATAAAGGTAGAAGATATGGTTAAACTGATAACAATATCTCCCAAGAAAACTTCAAGAAAATCAAGAAAACTCTTGTTAAAACTATTTGTTACATGATAACTATACAGATTAATCATTGAAAATATGCCGCATAACTTATTAGACCGTAGCGTGAACTTAGTAAACTCACAATTGCATCCCAGTTACGTTTTTTTTGCACGTTTATACCCTACTTTTGAAACTAGTTCGAAAATCTTCCCCAAGAGGCACCAAAGAGGAATGAACAAGGGCATCACTATGGAGGAATTACAAAATAACAATGTCCGGGTAATTGAATGAGAAGGATGTAGGAGGCGACTAGGCCTGGAGGGTGGGGTGGGGAGGAAACGGTCGAAGCAAGGGGGGAAGGGGAGCAACGGTCTCGGGCAAATGGGCGGGCGACTAGGGCCCCCAAAGGGTCGCGATATAGGGTGTTCCATCGACGTGCCTTAAGGAAAGAGTTTCTCTCGTGTGCGCCGAGGCGTGACTCGGTCGGGGTTCCCTCACATCCCTCACAACGCCGCACGGCCCCTTACACGACACCCTACCCACTCCGCAGTAAGGTCCCCCGGTCCCTTGAGCCACCACTGCTCCACAAATTGGGATACTTTGACGCATGGATACACTTAATTTCCTTCCATACCATTTCTATCGGCCTCTATGAGATGTTTATGGGGAAGAGGGACCTTCCCGAGGCTCCTTCTTTTTTTTATAACGTCCTCTCGTGGATGTGTGAGTTTAAATCACATGAAGGCTTGCAAAGCGAAAAGGCCGTTCTTCCGTCCAATAGCCTCCCTTAGTTATGCTTGTCCTCGGGAGGGCGAAAGGGTGGGAGCGGGCCGTTAAGTTTCAGTGGATTAGAAAAGGGCCAGGACTTTAATTCACGTCGAATCCGGGTCATGGGAAGTTTTTAATCTACCCCGGCAGGATAAGAGGCCGAAGGGGGGGGGGGCATTACCGACGCCCGTTCAGAGTAACCGCCCTCTTTTATGGCGCACATTACCAATATCAAACTCAAGAGACCCGGCATGTAATACGAATGCGAACAATCTCTAAAATGATAATGAGATGGCTATAATGAGACCTTACATGGTTCCTAGGTTGCACAAGGTTGCTAGCGGAGGAACCAAAACGTATCAATCGTTCGCTGGAGTCGGTAATCTCCACTCTTCTCTCACTCTCAGAATGCTTCAACGTTCAAGTCCCAGAGAGGCATCTGTACTAAGCATTAATTTAATTAAAATTTACACACATCTATATGTCCAAATTAAAAATATCAAAATTACCATAAATATATGTAACTAGCTCTTACATGAAATGCAAAGAGGCGCTAAAACACATACTTTAGTGCATCCATTTGCGTCCCAATATTTGCAAAAGTAGCCAGCTTAACATTAAAAATAGATCAAGTTTATATGGAAACTATGTCTTCATTAAGATGAACAAAATGAACTAAGAAAAATTTGGCAGGGAAATCATACCAACTCTTTAATATGCTGAATGACCCAAATCCAGATTTAAAATAATGTCAGATGACAAGGATCCTATGGTAAAGGCTGCCCAGTCACAGCAAGACGCGCGAGTAATTTGAATAAAAATGACAACCGAATATTATAATAGATAACGGCACACGCGATCAGTAAATAAAGTTGAATCTCTTTACGTGTAGCGCGAGTTCTTCCAGAACGCGAATTGTGATTGCCGACGCAGGCCGTTACGTGAGACGGCAGGGCCCGCGTGGCTCTCTAAGGGGCGAGGGGAAGGCACAAGCAAACGAAAGTTATACAAAATACGACCTAAACATTGTCCGAATAAATTAACGTCTCAATGTGCATTTTAAAGGGCAACCATTCCAGTTATATTCAACAGTTAGTAAGGCCCGTTTTTAAAAAATTTGAAAAAATCGTAAATGAGTTTGAATACCAAATTCTGTACGCAGAAACACAATTGAGTTACTAGCAAGTAAAACTAAAAAATACGTGCGGCGTCGAGTAAACATAAGTACTTGAATTAGGCTAAATAATTACGTTTAGTAAACATAAATAATTATTTGGATCGGTTTTATAGCCCAATAGCCTATGTATATCTCAAAAAAAAAATTATATATTCGATCACATTGAATTAACTTATAAGTTTGGAAATATGCGTGAGATTTTCAAAGTTTGCGATTTGCCTTCTAATTTAAAAGAAGACGAATTTAAGCTTTATATTGGCAGTTAATTACAAAATGAAGTTTAAATTATTTTGATATAACTTAAATTCTCAAAATTTTAACACTCAAGTCCACGGTGTCTCATGAAAGATATATACGTGTATATATATATATATATATATATATATATATATATGTATATATATATGCACATATATATATATATATATATATATATATATATATATATATATATATATATATATATATATATACATACACACACACATGTGTGCGTGTGTGAGGGTGGTCTGAAAAGCTTCCGACCTAGCAAAGACAAGACATTTTTTCTGAAATTATATATATATATATATATATATATATATATATATATATAAAAGAGTGTTATGTATATATACATATATATACATACATACATACATCTATATATATATATATATATATATATATATATATATATATATATATATATATATATGCATATATATATAAATAAAACTTTTTGAAAGTGTCACGGACGTGAATAATAATGTATAACATTTAGCACTAGTGGACACAGACAAAAACACAGAAACACACAAAAAAGAGACTCGCTAACTTTCGAATTTTCGGTGGTCGCAGCCACCTTCATCAAGAAAGAGAGGGATAGAACTCTCTTCCTTGATGAAGGTGGCTGTGACCACAACTTCCCACAAATTCCCACAACTTTTCATTCGACCAGTGTTTTGCTCTTAGCATCCTAGAATCCCCACCCGATTAAGCCACCAATATAGAGGTGAGAACTCGAGAATCCGTGTAAATATTAGCTTTCCGATCTTTCAAAATTCTCACCCTCAACCGCCATCTATAATTTCCCTCCCAGCATTCCCTGCACCTCACCTCCCCTCCCCCGCCCAGACCCATTACCACTCTCCAGCAAATTTTCAGTCTTACTTGAAGAACGTCTCGGAGAAGGCCGAAAGCTTAAAAAATTTACAATGTGAGTGTCCTTTTAAGTGTTACTATTTTATTTGTGTTCTATTGTGCCGTCCAAATATTATACTGCTCGTGTGAGTGTTCCAATATAATCGATATATATATATATATATATATATATATATATATATATATATATATATATATCGATTATATATATATATATATATATCGATTATATATATATATATATATCGAAACGAGAATGCGTCGTTTGCTGTTTAGTTTGCTTCCCCCACCCGCTCCGAACGTTTGTGTGTGTCGTTTTACTACAAAGATTAGCGCGATTGAATTTAGGGGTGCCAATGCACCGTAATTGCTCAGGTGCGGCCCTGGGGGTGATTTGTACCTGAGGTGCGCCCGAGGGCAAAAGCGGAACAGCATCGGCCGCACCCAGATCCGCCCGACGAATGCGCGCGAGGCATGTGTTTCAACCAAACCCCACGGCACGGAACGGCAAAACCGGCAAATCATTCATTTCAATGAATAAGCATAGAGAAGCAAGCGTGAAAAGGTCTATCAGACACGGATTCCAAGAGAAAAAAAGGATAAAACGTTTCTGCTAAGATGAGTACCGAACTTTAAATAATCTCCTTTAGATTATAAATAATATGATAGGCTCTTAATTTTGGGAATTCATTCCAAATGAAAATAAATATTATATTTTACAGCTATTCTTTTTATTACTAACACTGAATTGCGTCTTTGATTGGTAACGACAATAATAGTGTAAAAATACTGTATCTATATTCATTTAACGGTCTTCATGATAGGTAATAGTCGTGGTTTGTACTATATGACAGTCACATTAACACTTGTCCAGCAAAAACTCGTCCCACACGATTCGCGCATGTAACAATGGATACAATTACTCACGAAATACTAATTTGCCTATAATGCGGCTCTTGCACCAGATAACAGTGCGAGAAGGGGATCTCACCAAAAGGGTTTGAGAAGTTTAGGCGATCGACTATCAATTAGAACTCATTCATGCATGGCATATTCTCTTCTCTTTTGCGATTCGGAAATTTAATGAGTTTTCCGACGACGAAATGAAATATTTATTTATTTAGTGAAATAATTCTCTTGGTGCCGTTGATTAAATGAGGAGCACAGTGCGTAATTGTGATTGAAATTGGGTTAATTTAGAGTGAGCATGGTGCGTGTGCATTGAATGCAGGGGTGCAACTTAACGAGTACCCTTGCTCGTGCATAAGTTCAACATTATCTGATAATCCATATATATATATATATATATATATATATATATATAAACATATATATATATACATGTATATATATAATGAATTGGACCGCACAAACATAAAAAGTTCACTCACACGTTATTTCTTGATCATTTCGACGGAATTCTGCTCCGTCTTCATCGGAAGACTACTATTCCAGCAGTCATTACTTCATCTTCCGATGAAGACGGAGCAGAATTCTGTCGAAATGATCAAGAAATAACGTGTTAATGATCTTTTTATGTGTGTCTATATTGTTTGTGCTGTCCAATTCATTATTCGGCAGTTCCGTGTTACGGCGACGAAATCATTTATATATATATATATATGGATTTTCAGATAATGTTGAATTTATGCACTAGCAAAAGTCCTCGTTAAGTTGCACCCCTGAATTCAATATATACATATATATACATACACATATGTATGTATACATATATGTATATATATACTTGTGCGTCACCGAAGAGTGTTCCATTTCGAACATGTATATATATATATATATATATATATATATATATATATAATTCCCGCCAAATCCTGCAAGAACAATTTTTCAACTACCTGATCTCCTGACGATGGGATGTTCCATGGCCCACTCGCTCCCCAGTTTTAAGCCCATGTGATTTTTTTCTTTGGAAATATCTTAAAGCTGAGGTTTTCAAAGTTGGACCAAGGACCTTGGAAGCTCTTAAGGAGTCAATTACAGATGTCATCGCAGGAATAACTCAAGATATGCTGGGATTAGTTTTCGAAAACTTTTTTGAATGACTCAACCTATGTATCGCTCACCAAGGTCGTCGCCTGGTATGATTGTTTACCTGCTGTCCTTTGCTCTCGTGTGCCGTATATTTCTCCTTTGGTGGTTAAACAGATCCCTAGCGTCATCTCTAGGCCAAAGAATCGGGGCAATGGGTTGCATAAAGCCCCCACAGATTTCAGCGTGAATAACGTTTCCTCGATAGCTCGAGTGGTTAGAGAATCGGCCCGGTAAGTCGAAAGATCCGGTGTTGAAGACCCGGTCAATGAAATATTTTTGCGTTTGTGATCTGCTCAATTCCGCCTTCCCCACCTCTCCTGTGTTTGTCCTTCTTGTGTTTTCCCATCCCTTTTCTTTATATCTATGTCTATGTGAATGTACATATGTATTTATATGCATATATATATATGTATATATATATATATATATATATATATATATATGTGTGTGTGTGTGTGTGTTTATATATACATTCACACATTATATATGTGACTAACTATTTAAAACAGAGAACATGTTCTTTATTTTACTCTACGTGTTCTCTAGAACATGTTCTCTTCGTGTTCCTTATTTTATTTTTGTGCTCTATTGTACGGTCTAAATGTTACATTAATATGCATATATATATATATATATATATATATATATATATATATATATATATATATATATATACATATGTATATATATATTCATATATGCATATTAATGAAAGTCTGTGAAAAGCACACTTAGTAAACAGGGTCTGATGTGATTTGTTAGGGATGATTTAGAAATACATAATAGCTTTTCACAAACTATAATAACTCACCACCCAGCTTGGTCGTAGTTTTTTTTAAATAGAAATAATATAGATCCAATTAAGTAAAACGTTATAATTAATGCCAACTCGATTTCATTAGCATTGAGTAATATGATAGCCTGTTTTGCAGTCTTTAAGGAAAGCAAAACTATGAGCAACTTACATCAGCAATAATAAATCAGTGCAAGGAAGATGTGCAGAGAAACAATTTTTAAATTATACACACGGATAATGCACACAACATTGAAGGAATGAGTGGTTTGGCATGGAAATTAAACTATCAGTAGTTGGACATTTGTTTTTCCATTCCGCCCAATTTATTACGCTGACATCTCCTCATCCGATAAAAAAATTCATGAGTAGAAAACATTTGCGGGTAATCACCGATTGGAATTAAAATAAATTAGTCCCTCAATCCATTCCAAATGCGGATTATTTACTTGGGTTTGGTTTTCACTGACCCCCTTCCTTAATATTTAACAGCAAGGTAAATGGACTCCGTCCCTAACTGCATATTTTAAACCGCAGAATCGCATCAATCTACTGAATGTTTGAATAGTCGCAAGGTGATGTGGGGCTTGGTGGCGATGGGGACCCCGAGGGCTCTGAATGAAAGGGGCGACGTGAGACCACGTCATCTACAACAACATTCATGAAGAACTGAAGAGGGATGAATAAAATATAAAAATTTACACCAATATTAGTATGGATCAGGTGCTGCTATCTTTTCCAAACTTATTTCCTAGTCATCCGTTTGGATATTTTAACGAACTTTTTTACAGCGACTTAATTTCGATTTAAAATTATATTAATTAAAGCTAACTAAAAGTATGACAGACAATAATTAAAATTCAAGATATCAGAGAAATTTTCCTGAGCAGTTATCAAATTAGCCCCGGAAGACGGAAGTAATGAAATAGGAGCGAGAGTCCGTCGACGAGAATTTCCGTGGGAGTATGCCCAGTAGGCAAACATCCGCGCCCGTCTCACTCTGCCCAGTAACACTCGCTATAACCCAAGCTAGTAGCGCAACTTTATCGATAATTAATCGCGAGAAACTGAGGGGACCCAGGGAAAAGAAGTAGTCTGTCCTATACCCTTAATCCGTAACATTAGATACTGCTATTTCCGTGGTGGTTTGGGTACCGTATAATAAAATCTGTGGAAAAGTACGAGTCTTTCTTTTTAGTATGGATATTAGATACTGCGTAGGCACATGGTTTGTATAAAAAGTAACGGGCAATGTTTCGGAAAATTAGATTTATTTTAGGTATTGCTTTAATTTTTCAAAACATTCTCTGGTCGCTCGTGTGTCCCGATTTAGTTTTAATAGAACAAAGTAAATTAAGGTAACAGATCACTTAAACTAAAAATCTACTATAGTAAAATAAAATATTTCTGATATTCTTACTTACACCCATACTGTTCCTTGATATTATGTATGCATTAGTATATGAAATTTTTTAAAAAATATCTCCATTGTCCTACTTTCCTGATTCCTGCTGTACATATTTCTTGGTTTCTAAAAAACTGGAGGTACGTATGTTAAGAAGGAGAAATTTCAACTGAGAAGAGAGACTTGGTGTATCCAGGAACCTTTGGGTTTAATTATGGGATGCAATGACCCCTCCAATGCCATTCCAACGAATTTCAAGCAAACGCGAGCTTTGGTCGACCACCATGTTTATGGATGGTTAAAAGGAGTCATCAGAAAGGCATTACGAATAATCTCTAAATAAAACTTCGTAAATCCACACGAAGTATAAACTTTAATGGGAACCAGGTTTGACTGCGGCGCGATATTTTCAGGCCCATTAAATTTTATTTTTCGCGTGATTTTTCAAATTTTTATTTTGAAATTATCCATCAAAGAACATTTTTCAAAAAGTTAACCCTAAAACGATTCATTAAAAAGACATTATTTGCAAGTGACTTCCTGTTGACTAATTCACCTTGACTATCATTTAATAAGCATGATTTCGATTAAAATATTATCGGGTCGAAAGTGATCTTACAACTGTTCAAACATATTATCAGCGATTTTTGTGCAAAGTTTACTAATATTTTTTTGCACAGTTTAAAAATTGACCCAGTATAAAAATCCCTAGGAAGAAAGCCTTCAGAGGATACAAATAAAAGATAACCGTAGATGTGAAAATTAAAATCATTGAAAATCGGGAAAATGGAGTGACCGTGGCTGATCTAGTACGCAAATCAGCAATCGGTCGACATCAAAGAGTTGCATTTTCTTCAAGACAAAATGAACAATACTATTGAAATAGATGCTTCAAATTGATTGACAAGAGTATCTACGCGACGGGTACGTATTCTCTCCGATGTTGAAAGGTTGCCTCTCATATGCGTACATGAAAAGTAATAAAATGCGAAACTATTAACGAGAATATAATTGGTGTGCAGGAGAAAGTGATTTTGGCCGACCTCGTTAATAAGATGTCTGGATCATCAACGGCCGAGCAAGTAATAAAGGGGTTGAGGTGTTTGTATTTCGAGAAGTTAACGAGAAGAACCGTCATTAACGGTGTTGTGAGGCCTGGTGAAGCAGCAAACAAGTTTTTGAGTCAAAGGAAGCAGAGAGCTTCATCGGTGACTTCAAAATTATCGTAGATTCTGAGGGTTGCCTGCCGCAACATGTTTTTCACTGTGACAAGACGATTCTCTTCGGGAAGAAGATGTCGAAGCGAACCTATATTTTCAAACATAACAGTAAGAGAATGAATTGCCCGGCCACAAGACAATTAAAGGCTATTCACACTGCTATTTTGCACAAATGCAAGCGGCCATTTGAAAATCGAACCCCTGCTTGTGTACAATTAAGAAACTCCACGAGCCATCAAGAGTCCAAAGCAGTAGGCTAAATGAGATATGGAGGTCATGGGAAACTTTTGCATCATACCATGCACCCCAGATAGTGGCAACGCATGCCATACATTTCTATAACCATCATTCTGAGTCACATTTTTATCCAATTGAGGCGTCTACGAAAACAATAGGTTCTAGACTGTTTTCTGGTCAAAAATGATTGTTTTCTTACCACAAATAGGTAGCAATTTATTTCGATTATTTTTTGCTTTTACAAATTGAGTTCGCATTCCCGGTAGCTTCATTTCGTCATAGAAGGAAAAAAAGTGAACGTGATGCACAATCCTAAACAATGTATTGCACGAATAATTTTTTTTTTAATTACCCTTTGATATAATCTTTTCCTTTTTTAGCGAGGGAAATATTTGCGTTTTAATCATAGATTTATGAAAAAAAAGAGTTGTTTCACTTAAAGAGCGATTCGTTTCTCGAGAAAGATAGCGGAACGGATTATTCTCATATTTTTAGGTTCCACTGTATGTATTCTTTCAGGGATTGAAGCTATTTGCGATACACAATTATATTGAAAGGAATTGCTTTAATACACTCGTTTATGTTTCGCCTAAAATTGTTATAATCTATAAAACAGCTATTGCATAGTTAGCCAATTTTGGATTTGCTAATTCTTACGACAAATGCTCTTCGTCGCATTAATTAGTGGCACAACAGAAAATGTCCTTATTGGAACGGAAAAATCTACAATTTGAGTTAAATTGAGAAGAATTGCCTTAGTTAAACTACAAGTAAATAATAGAAATACAAGTTCTATTTCTTAACAATTTTATAATACCTAAAATAATCGGTCGTTGCTCGAAGAAAAGGCAAATAAAATATGGAGAATTTATTGTAAATGATAATTTATTAGCATTAATATTCACCATGCAGACACGTGTATGATGAGTATTGATACCAAAAATATTGTTGCATGAAAGTACTTTCCTTCATGTTATTTAAACGTATCGAGTCAAAAAATCAAATTAATACACAAGTATTGGTTTGGGTAAAGGTAAAATGAATGGGATTGTGCATGCTTGGCTGGTGACTTAACACCCCCGCCACACACCCTTGTGGTGGCTTACGGGGTATTTTGTAGATGTAGATGAATTATAATTAGGTAATCTACCGGTTAAGGTAGGTTTTAGATGGGCACAACAGCCAAATGCATATCTTGTCTCTCCTAGCAAAACACAACCCAGCATCCTAATCTACATCAAGTCCCTCATCATCTATGTGTACCTACTCCCTTAATATCGTCTAACATCCCTATTCTATTCCTGCCCCTCCTCCATTTGCCTTTCATTCTCCTCTCTACCACAGTCTTCAACATCCTACTGCCGATCAATATGCTTTTCATCCATTTTTCCTGACCCCTTATGATTTCTCCGAAAAATTCCCTCTCCTCCCCTCTTATCATGTCAATAGCACTTCCTCATTTGCTTTTCTATCTACTCCACATTCTCCATCATTCTCCTTACCTACATTTCAAAAGCCTCCAATCTACTTCTATTCTCCTACTTCAGTGACCACGTTTCCGCGCCGTGCGCTCCATATCAAAGTTTTAACGAGTCTTTTCTTAACATCCTTACTCAACGTCCCTGTCATCAACTCCCTCCTTGTGAAAGCCTCTTTGCCTAGTGCAATTCTTCTCCTGTTCAATGTCCCTACTACTTTGACCATTTCGGTCCAAAACACTTTCGAGATTGTTTAGCTATTCCACCTGCTCTAATTTTTGCCGTCTTACTTGTTAGGCTTAGCCTTTGTCTTTTTGAAAATAGTTAGACGAATATATGAAACAAAAACAATTTTTTGCGGCTTAATTTAGCAAATAATAGTAATTTAATTTCATTCGGCTATCGAGGACAGCTTCTAATAAGTAGAATTACATCTTTAGAGACGGAAAAAGGCGAAGTAAGACGCTTGGTTGAAACCTTCCGAAGGAAGTTGACGTCCAGGCCACGGAAAATGAACATCAAATAATGAGGTCACAATTTATAGGCATCATCAAAAAAATCTATAATGCCAAATTTGGTGCAAAATGAAGAGCATGGGGTGGAGGCTTTATTATATCCGGGGGCGCGAAAAAATCCTGTCTCCCTCCTTTAACGTTGAATTTGTATATTTTTCATTATGGATTATCCATGAAGAATTTTACGATTTCGCAAAACCTTTCATCGTCATCAATGCATACCAGTATCATAAATCACTGAGCTAAAGTCCTCCCAAACTGGCATCATCTCGCAGTAGATATTTTAGGGAAAAGTATATGCTTAAAAAATTTAACTACGATCCCCAAAAATAAATGTCATGAAATATTGCCTGTAGAATGCCTGGATGCAACGATAACGTCTCCTTTTTGGTTGAATCCCGGGGAGGCCTAATGTGTCCGCTGAGTGGTTTTCCCTTCTTTTTATCACCCCAAAATAATCGGATGAATGAAAAATACACTCTCGTTGGCCGGGGAAGTGCCGAAATGGGCGAACGTCAAACACCACGACATTTGCATTTGAATCCATTCCATCAGCCAGGGAGTTCAACAAAAGATAAGTGAGAATGGCGCTTTTTCGTAAAAGCTGCTTCATTAAAATTTCGTGCTTTTTGTCAGGAAATTGTACGTTTACCAGGGAAAAAGTCTTCCATCTTGGCAAACCTTATGAATCTCTCGAGCTCCTATTAAACATAATCACTTATATAAACATAAAAACCATAAAAAAGTAATAAACCCGAAGGTCGGATTGGTTGGTGATGGTAGAGTTCACCCAGTACTAAGCTCTATACGGCGTGTGAAATTTACACATCAGTGTAGGGGGCCAGTTCCCTTCCCTGTGCCGGTTGTGGTTTCCCAGGAAGACCTCGAACCCGAAAAATTACAGAGCTTGGGTGGAGCTGCAGGTGCCCAGAGTGCCTTGCCCGGGAATCGAACCCGGGACCTTCCGTCAGCAGTCCAACGCTCTAACCACTGGACTACCGCGACCCCCACATATATATATATATATATATATATATATATATATATATATATATATGTATATATATATATATATATATATATGTATATATGTATATATATGTATATATATATATATATACTATATATATATATATATATAGATGCAAACATAAATATAAGGAGAAAGAGAGAGAGAAAATGAACGTAGCCATTCACGCTTTTTAAAGCTCATTCAAATTAGATTATCTGACATCGTCGTTAACTAGATAAAGATGTAATCGTTTCTTATTTGTTATTTCAATCTTACATTAGAAGATATGCCTTATATAAATGGCATAGTAGCCGAGAATATCCCAATTTTTTTCCCTGACCACTTTGCTCCCTCAAAACCTGCCCACGTTTTGCTGCAAATAACGCGTATACCGATTTTAATATTTTTGGACGAAGATATCCCAAGCGAGGGAATATTCATTTCGATGACTCGACAAGTTACTGTATAACAAAATGGCGATTCGTGCCGTGCTAAAAAATTGGGAGCCTCAGTTCACAATTCAACCGGCCATGGCATAAATTTATGTCCCTTCACAGCAAAGGGGAAAACACACATGCATGAGCGTGCGAGATAATATTCGGCACGGAAATGCATTTAAAAAATGGGATTCATTGGTCTCTAGAAATTTCGCTGCTGCAAAATAAATACATAAAACATTCTGTAGGATCTAGGTAATAAGCTTTGACACGATATTTTATCGATTTTCGAAAAAAATAGCTTCATCAAATTATCCGTTATTGCCCAAAACGTAAAGTCCGAATAAAACGAGATTTTCTTTACTCAAGAGTTTAATACATATGACCTCTCTCCTGTGATGGAATGGAATTTCCAGGTGGACGAATATTCCCGAACAAATATCACAGCGATAGTCAAAACTGCTATTCGCTCATTCTCAAATCAAGGTTACACCTTGGCGCGCAAACCTAAAACCATCACTACGAACAAATTATGGAAGGAAAATGTAATTGTAGCATGTTGTCTGTTGCCGTAACTCGCTCTGGAAATATTCATGAACAATATTTTAAAATACAATCCATATCCTATTCCACCTGTGTGCTTTCCAAATAAATATTTTCAGGGTAATTTATATTTTTTTGTTGAATTTGGTGAGATGATTTTGCTTTATTTTCTCTCGATCGTGTGATTTCAAAGTATCTTTAACTATGGATCATTAAATACTGATAAATATTATCTTATCTCGAAAATCTGCTGACATTAAAAGCAAGTGCTGATGCCCGTATCGGTCTAGAGAAATTAAGTAAATGGGCTTGTCAGAGGGCGTAAACAGGCAGAGAGAATTTAGAAAGAGATGCAGAAGGAGTTGATGTACGAGGGCATATAAGACGGCGATGACAGGGTGTGTAGAAGTTGAACACTAGGCGACTACTATAGATCTAAGCGGTCTCCTCCCGATTAGTACCATTATTCGTAAAATATCTTGAGTGAATGGGATTTGTGTGACAAAGCAGTGATTTGCGCTCAAACGCCCTTCGACATGCGAATGTTTATGTTTTCGTAATACGAGGATTGTTTGAAAGGTTCTCGGAATCACCACCAGATGTCAATGCTCGAACAAACAGGTTTCCCGCAAAGGAATAGGAAATCAATCCTTTATGAGTAAGTGCGTATCGCGTCGTTGCTCAAGGAAGAAACGTGTGTTCCGGGCATCTCTCTGTTGTTATTCCCTTGTAGTGATTTGTGAAGTTGGAAAAAATTGAGACTCGACCAGTGATTAAATACTTCGTAAAGAAAGGTATGAAAGGAAAGGAATTTAATGTCGACTTTCAGAATCTCCTTCATAATCAACTCTTCTCCTTCATAATTAACTGTTGTCAAGTGGACAAACGACTTTATGTTCGCGACAGCTTAGTTGATGATCTGCATAGTGGTCAGCCAAAATGTGCCACTACCCCAGAAATCATCGCCAAAGTGTATAAAACGGTTAAGGAGGATTGCCGACTGAAATTGCAAGAAATCGCTGAAGCTGTAGGGATGCAATCTGAATGGGCATATCAGATTTTAAAATTGGAATAGGAGATGAGAAAATTACCTGCTGGATCAGTGTCGCAACTCTCGACGCGATGCCACAAACGCATCAGAATGGAAATTTTCGAACAATGTTGGACCGTTTTAAAAGCAACCAACAAGATTTTCTCCGCCGATGTGTGACCACAGATGAAGCTTGGGTCCACTACTACCGAGGCAAACCAGCAGTCAAATCAGTATTGATGTCAAAAGATGTTGATTCACAACCAACAAAGAAAGCAAAAGCAATACGGTCGGCCGGAAAGGTGGTGGATTCAGTTTTCTGGGATGCGAAAGGGACCCTTCTGATAGATTATCTTTTATTTAGACAATACGCGCCCACACACAAGTGTCGTTGTCATGGCAAAAATTCGTCAACTAAGAATACATCAATTGTTGCCTAACCGGTCTTATTCGCCTGATTTGGCTCCGTTTAGATTTCCATCTCTTCCCCAAGCTCAAAAGTTTCCTCGGCGGACGGAGATTCCCTTCAAACAAAGATCTAACAACCGAAGTGGATGGGTATTTTGCAGGCCGGAATGAATCTAATTTCCGAGATGGAATCAAGACATTGGAACATCGCTGGACCAAGTGCATTAGTATCGCGAAAGACTTCATTAAAAAGAGAAAAGTTTCACTGAGGTCGTTTATTTCTTTTCCCTGCCGAAAACTTTCCAAATTACACTCGTGATAACCCTCTCCCCCGTGAAACCACCAAGACATCTCTTAAATACTGCGCCAGCTTGTAACTCAGATCGACCCACGAGCTCAGTAAAGGCTTGGAAAAAATCAGGCCATCGTCCAACCAATTACGACCCTGCCAACGCATGATGGACTTGATGGGATGCAAATATAATTGCTTTCTGGGTAATCCAGCCTTTCAGTTTTGTAACCTTGAGAAGTCTTCGTTTCACCTCCCCAGAGATAGTGCGTCACATTTGCTGCCCGATCGGCGTTACTGCACTTGAGACGTCCGGATGACACGTGGGGGCAACAGACGGGCAGGGATGTCAACCCCCTTCCCCCTGCCGCCTCCCTCCCTGCCTCTCCTTCCCCACTCTAGTCCCCTCTCCTAACCTCACCCGCTGCAACTGGTTCCTAGTCCTGTGAAATCATCACCGCATCACAGTAACCTATTAGCAACAAAGTGACGCCATTTGCAAGTCAATTACGCAATCAATTCCGGCTAAGAATCCATCGTCTTGGCGCTCCACCCACACACACACCCACCTACACAACCACACACTCACGGAGGCACTCGAGGGATCTCGAAAGGTCTTCCCTTCTCGCCCAATCACCCGACGGATGAGCCACCGTGTTCCACCGCCTACGTATTTCCCTCAGGTCGTCTCCCCCTTCAACAAAATAGAGAATGGAGTTCACCCTTGCATGCTGGCCTTCTGCTTTATTGACATGCGAAATAATTTCAGGTACACTGCACGGTAGACCAAATAGCATACTTCATTTGACATGCGCTAGGTTGCATAGATATATTTACGTGTAACAAAAATTGAAACATTTAAATATCACGGTCAACATTCAAATATTAGGCAAAAAAATATTAAGTGTGGTTCGAGGATGTGAACAATATGAAGGTTGCTATTTGAATAATTGAGTTTGCGTGACTGACTAAAACGAATCCTTGTAAATGCTTGTACGTAATACATGCATATGATGTTTGCATAAAAAGTATCGGTAACAATGTTTTTTCAGACGCGTGGGTGAAATGTGGAATTTAGACTGTCGATTAAGAGGGCGCATGATCGCAGATCGTATATTGGCATTGATAAGACAGTGACAGCGCACACGCGATTATCACTGAAAATTTGGCAATGCAAAAGATCTGAGATAAACTTATCCGAAAGGTCTTTGGATGGACAACCAAGAACAGAGTCGAGAGTGTCTGCTTGCGAAGACCTTCTTCAACTACATCGCAATGATTCCCCAACCCCCTTACAGTCCCCACTTGGCACCAGCAGACTATTATTCCTATTCTCAAAAGTGAAATCCTTCCTCAAAGGACTCCACCAAAGGAGACATCGTAAGAGAGGCTGGCACGCGTATCCTTAAGAACTGTCAGGAATCCGCCCACCAGGGAGCCTTCGAGTCGTGTAAAAGGCGCTGGCAAATTTGGGAGGCTCAAGGGATGTGCTTTTCCCGATACATTTTATACAAAACATGCATGATAAAAAATGAAGTGTAGGCAACGGACAAAATAAATGTTAAGAAATAATGATTCACGGCCAATAAAAGAGTAGACTATGTCAAATAAAGTCAAGAATACCGAGAAACTTTATAATTCATACATTAATTTTTATTTGTGATTATACTCATAATTTTATTCTAACGTAATGTGTCCTTTGAATAAAAAGGAGTTTAATTTTTTTCCCTGGCCCAATACAGTCCGTATTTATTTTATAATGCTCAAATTTTGAGGCAAAAAGATTTTTTTCTTTTAATAGTGAGTTTTGAAAAGTCTTCATTACTTTAATCTTGGTATTCTAAACAAAGAAAAATTCAATGAATATAGATTCTTAAGTTAAAATTTTTGAAGAATAAATGCATGGTCCTCAGAATGAAGCTAAACTAATGATGGAAAGAAAAGGGACTTTTCTCATTTTCAAAACGACGACGAAATTTGACATATCATTTCTCATTTATCCAACACTCTAATTCAAATAGCACTTTATCTAAATGAAAAGGCTAACATAGTATTTTCTTGTAAACAATTGTTTAATTTTTCCAATATGACGATAATTTTCATGTTATTTATGGATTAATAATTTACAGAAATGTTTCCAACCAGAGGATGAAATACAGAAACGTCCCAAGTTTTGGCTTAGCAAACTCATACAAATTCAAAAATGTAACTTTTTTGAGCATGTAGTTCTCTAGATATAAATATCTATATTGTATCTTCTGCAGGATTGAAATGTAATCGCCATAGCAACATCTACCATTAAGAGAGTCTTTGGCTCTTGAGTGCTATAAATTCGACGTATATCATAAAATAGATGTGATCTTGTTTAACATTTTTAACAACCGAAATACTTGGATGATGCACTGAAATCAAACCTTACAAGGCGTACTCACTTGAGAAGAATATGCGGGTGTCTCAAAGAAGATCAGTTGCATTAGGCTGGTTTTGGGAAAAGGTAATGAAAAACTGAGAGAGGGACTTTGCTTTAGTTTGGCAAAAGTTAAAGCACGCGGAAAGGATCTGGGAACTATGAGAGAAAACGCTTATTGAGGAATTAGATTAGGCTCGAAGAAAGTCCACTAGGTTCGTCAAACATTGCTTCGAGGAACGAGTGAGCGTGACGGGTATGCTGGAAAAATTAGGTTGGGAGTCTCTTGATTCCCCAGGAGAGCGGACAGGACAAACTTTTATGAAGGTAAAGGGCATCTGAGATTTCTTGTGACACAAAATGGAATTATTATGGTACAAAAAGATTTTGGTAGACTCGATCACCGTGATAATAAACTAAGAGACATAGACACCGTCACAGACAGATTTTTTCGATATTTCAGTGCCCTGCGAGTCACCGCTAGGGTGTGTGGCAGGGAGTGAATACACAACAGACTCACCCTGACCCAAATATTTCCCCCCTACCATGGTCGAACAATTTTTCATCAGATCCCTTATCGTTTGTGTAAAAAATAGCATCGTAAATCTATTTGTTCTACACTTAATCTCTCTAATTTTATTTACGTGGTTTCTCCTACCGTAGTACGATGGGGATAATAACAAATTTTCAACATTTTTGCCAAAGAAACATCCATCCAATTTCTGCAATGAATTTAATCAGTGATTTAACCTTCGCTCCGTGAGTGATTCCAAACCTAGCTGCTCTAATATCTTGGAAATGCTGCTAAGATTATCGTGACAACGTTTCACAAATCTAGCTCCTCTGCGCTGCACGCGATCCAATTCGGCAATCAATCCAACTTCGTGAGAATCCCATACACTATAGCAGCATATTATAAATCAGGCCTGAACAGCGAAATAAAACATTTCTCTTTAACATTTTCATCACCTTTACCTAGTCTAATAAGTTTCAATTCGTTGTTAGCTAGTCCACATATTCCCCGCATTGTTTTTCCCCAAAAGGGGTCATCGTTGGTGAGGGTAACGCCTAGGTATTTTAATTGAGTCTACACGTTCCATTTCGGTGTTCCCAATGCTGTAGGCGTTCGGGTGGGAATTGCTCTTATTCCAAACATTAATCACTACAGACTTTTTGAAGTTCAAAACTGCCAAGTGTCGCAACGAAGCTTTTGTTCTTCCCTTCCACGATACGTGTATGGATGCAGGGTGAATTATACTTTTAAAGGAATTATTGCTAAGAAATAACCAAGCCATCTGGGTAAAATGTATACCATATTCTAATTGACCCTTATGTACATAATTTGAGGAATAATAGCTATTGTTGTTGTTTAATTTTTCTTTCAGGAATCCGTTGACTCGCTCGCAGTATGGAGAAGATAGAGGCTCAGAGTATGACTAAGTTCCTTCATTTGAAAGGTAACAGTTCTAGGAAAATCCTCGATGGAATGATGACCGTTTATGAAAATAGAATCCCGTTTTTTGACACAGTTGGGAAGTAGAAGAGGAACTTTTAAAGTGGCCACATGTCCCTCGAGGGCATCGATCCAAGGAGTGGAAGACCATCATGGATGATGCTGCCACAGTGAAGAGAGTTGAGTGCTTTATCCCCTTATAAGATAAGAGAGTAGCCATGCAAATGGCCATGGATGACACTGATCTTAGTTGTGCCAGTGAGTGGAAAATTATTTGCGCAGAACTGCAAATGTGAAAGGTGTCATCACGCTCGCTTCCACGGCTTTTGACTCCTTTACAGAAGCAAACATGGCGCGAACTGCAATCAAAGCGATGTGGCTTTCAAACTTTGCCACATCCGCTATATCCTCCCGATCTTTCCTCAATCGTATACCTTTTCTCATTCCCAGAACACAAAAGTTATTTGGGTTTGAGATATGACTACACAAATGACGATATTCAAGAAATGGAGGATTCATCGATTGGATTCAAGATATTCAAGAGGAAGAATGATTTTCGACGTAAGCTACTGATTTCAGCAATGATGGCCTTTGAGAGGCCAAGAAACCCTAGGAGAAGCGCACAGCTCTGAAATGGTGACTACTTAGAGAAGTCTTTAGAATGAAATATAAAAATAAATTACATTTCTAGCTCGATTACTTTTTAGTAATAATTAAAAGTTTGCGATACCTCCTCGTAGGTTTTTGCGATACCTCCCTTAGGCTTATGCGTAGAGTAATAATTCTGGATACATGGCTGGGGCTCTAACACTCCCCAACCACCCGCCACGCACTCCTGTGCCAGCTCTAGAATTAGTGCAGTATAACCTAGACCTGCTTTCAGTCGATTGACGCGCAAGAAGAGCAATGGATAACGTCCAAAATATATGTAACGCGATTGAACGAGGCGCATTCTATTTAGTGGTCCCCGCTCTCGGTACTCGAATGAAGTGCCTGATCACCCTCGAGGATGTCTCCCAAGACTCCCGGTCGTCCTCTCTCCTCTCCGTCCCTATCCCTCCGTCTTCTTTTTATTCCCTCGAGCTTAAATCTCACTTTGAATCATATCTTCATCCACCGAGACGCCAAACAAGTGGGCGAGCCGGAACGAATGTACACCTCAGAATCCGTACAGTAAAACTTATCCTTATCGCACAACAACCCGCATAATTTATGCTAACTATGAAATGCGTCTTCAGGCAAGATTTCAACAGTCGCAGTTATTTCATGAGATAAAGCTCTATATTAAGTCAGTTGTAAACGGTGATATGCTTAGTCCAGAGAACATAAAATAATAGATCCCTTTACAAACTATATCCTTAAAAATTCAATCATAGATAAATGTGGTATAAACGTACAGCAAGGTCTATCAAATGGATTTATTTGTACTGAGAAATTTTAACCTTGCAAAGTTTCAGTCCCTGATATTTAAAGATAGAATTATTTAAATATTGCTGAGATATTAAATACCAATTGTAAGTAATTGTATCCTGTCGACTTTTGTCTCCATATTCCACATACGGTGAAGATTTGAATTTTTATTTGCCGTAATAAAAGTAAACTCTTCTTCCATTTCTGTTGCGAGCTACTGAAAGCAACCATGAACTCCTTCATTGGAGTACTCACTGAACGCCACGCCATTATTTTTTGCGCATCCCACCCCGCATATAGGCCCTGATATATGATTTCACGAAGGAACTTCCTTCTCTTGGGGGATTTCTTTTCTCAAATTTCGCCCGCCGATGAAAACTCAGAGTGGACATACTTTTCACGATGAAATATCGTTACACGGGAGGAAGAGAATATTCCACAGAGAACTACGGGCAAGTGCGACTGATTAATGGACCTTAACAATTTTATTTTCACTCTCGGTAAACAAAGCATGTTACGATTTGTTATATTTAATTCATCTCCAAATAAATCAACAGAGCAGCATGAAGCTTGGAAATTGGTTCACGGAATTAATAAACGCCACATTCAATTAATTGGCACGCATTGTGCGCCAACACTTGTTTTTCATTTGAGTCAAAAAGTACATAAAACACATTTTTTCTGTTTATATGAAATGTCCACAATCATGCTAATGCTTGATATAAAAAGGTGTTGTGACGATGCTTATCAATTTCTTGTCTATATCTTCCAGAACACTCGTTAGTTAACTGCAGGAAAATGGATTATTTTTGTTTTATTGCCGATATTTTTTTAACCTTGCAAGTCACCGCTAGCGTGTGTGACAGGGGGTGAATACACACCAGACTACTTTTGACCCGAGTATGACACTATCGCCATCGGATAGTGCTATTCTGATTTCTCATTTCGTTCGTGGGAAAAGTGACATCTCAAATCTTACCTGTTTTACACTAAAGCTCTCAATTTTCATTGACATGGTCTCTCTTGCCGCAGTGGGATGAGGATAATAATACATTTTCAACATTATCACTGCTAGAGAGGCATCCTTCCAATTTATGCTAGAGATTCAATCTGTAATTTAACCTTCGCTTATTAAGGACGAAAACAAATTTATAGGCCCTGTCAAAGTCTACGTCTCTCGTTCATCACTCAAAAGAGCAAATGAATAATCATTGAAGCATAATTAGGCAAAGAAGAATTTTTATTAGGTACAAGTTCACTAAAAGTAACGAAAATGTAAGATATCTTTTTCAAATTCCAATAAACAGTGGGAGATACCGTGACAGTAACTTTTAACGAAGCAATCCACTAAATGTGCATTACAATGCAGCAATTTCAGAGTAAAAAAAACGTTCACCCGGTCAAGGCAAATGACTTCTACTCTCTGGAATTGTTGCCTTGTAAAGATATCTTTTTTTACTTGTGACTAATTAATGTTATCTGGAATGAATTGCTGTACTGTTTGTTTGAGGAGTGTAAGTTCTTCGGATGATTTTATTTTGAAACCTCTCTTACCGCACACTCTCGGCCTATCATCGATTGTCTATGGGGCCGGGCCTGATTAAGGGGTTCCAAGATGTCTGAGTTGAATGTCGCTGGAGGGGAGATGGGTGGGACGCATACGGGGTTACAGGAGAGAACACGAAATTACACGAATATACAGGCTCATATTGTACGGACGATACGGCGCAGGGGAACGTTAATAAAGCCTAATTGTAATTCACCGGGCGAACTCTCCTCTTCCTCCCAGCAGTGCTCTCAGAAGCCGCTCCTCCTTCAGCCGTCCCCCTGCACCCCGCGGGGCAACACATCCCTCTCTCTCGAACCCAACTTCATCTCTTCAACCGGGAGGATGGAGGTCGGCCCTTCTCTCAATGTCGCGCGCTCCATTTCACCCGCCTCCTGGGGACTACATCACCCTCTCGCTGCCCCCAACAAGCGGCAAACCTCCCTCCGACCCTTGCCAAACCGTTCAGCCACCCACCCATGCAACCTCTCAACCTCGACTGCTTAGCCGCGGGAAGGTCTCACCCCCCTTCCCCTCTCGCCCTCTCTCCCTCCCGCCCTCCTTCACCTCCTCCCCCGCTCACACGTATAATCCCAGCGCCATAAACGCCGAAAATAATATCCTCCTAAGATCATCTCTCTCCGGTCTTTGATTTCGGGGATATGAACCTAAAGGATGGACGGAGAAATACACGCAAGCGCACATTGCTTTTTGTTCATCCTAATCGTAGCCAACGATAAAAATCTTACCCCGACGAGCAAAGCATTCCAAGGTGGTGATATTCGGCCCTCAATTCATTAAGATTTTATTTTCGGTCTATTAGTTAATAAAACTCTGGGATTTACAAAGGGTAATTTTAAATTGAAATAACAAGAATTAAAATCGTGAACTGTGGCGCATCGCGCACAAATGCGAATGCCTGTGACCTTTTAACTTCGGTGCTTCGTCGAAACATCTTGTTCCTTTAAAGCCCGTAAAATTTCGGAATGTAACAACAGCCTAGATAGCTTAACTGGCTTAAGCACTCGGCTGGACATCGACGGATACGGGTTCGAATTTTGGTCAGGGCGAATAGTTTTTTCACTCTAATAACAATTGTTGCATTGCAATGCAATAACTCCGTTAAAAGTTACTGTCGTGGCATCCCCAGCGGTTTCTTGGAAGATTTGATAAATTTTATATCGTTTGTATTTTACAGTATTTTAAGTGAAAATGAGTTTCAGTTTACGGATATTAAGAAAAGATTACGTCTTCGGTGTTTGTAAAGAAAGACGAAGAATGATAGCCGAGGTCTGAGTGAGTCCAGGAAAGAGAGACGAAAGTTCCAATAATGAAAGTTTATATTAAATGATTTAGAGATTTGGTTTCGGAGGAAAGTTGTCGAGAATGCTTTTAGAGGATAATGAGAGATGGATGTGGAGGGAAAGTAGGCTAGAAAAGATGAGCGATGGAGAAGGCATATGCAAAACTTTTATCAATACAATTTACGTGAAACAATTAGTGTAGAGTTATGGAATCCTTTTTCTTGGGTGGTTCAAAAAAGTTTTCCGCTGGGAAAAGTGTATCGAGCTCAAAGTAAATTAAGGTGAAAAGTTAAAGAAATCCAGCCGAGATAACTTTTCTTCTATTTTTTCCTTAGCAGTTGAATGACCCACGTAATACGTGGATGAAGGATATCATTCGAGTATAATCCAATGTATTACGCGAGCTAGGAATGAGATATAGTGTAAATAATTAAATGTAATTATATCATAATTCAACCTCCCGGAAAGCTTTAAAGTTTTTATGATAATTTTATGATAGGTTTGGAAGGTTGTGGCCATCTCTAGTAATAATTGTTCGTGTTGCTAAATTTAATATACATGACAAACTGAAACAATATGTGTGAAATAACTTTTGAATTCCTTATAGTATAGTAATTTTAGGATGGAAGTTTAGTGTCCTTAAACATTTATTTCACTGCTGCGAATGCTTCAAAAATTTCAATCAAAAACCAGCCGGATTTCAGAGCGAGTGAATGCAAAAGAAACGAAACAATTTCAATCGAACGAATAAGTTGATTAAACTCAGATTCGCGGCGAGAACGAAAAAAACTGAGCGTTTTTTTTAACTATTGCTCAGTTAAAATAAGAGTTTCCAGTATGAACTTGTGCTTTCCCGGAAAATTGCGGTGAAAAAGGCTATTCGTGTCTTCCACTGGATCAGTTCCTCCACCGATGACGCCAACGTTTCGTTATCACGAGTCGTTGCTCGTTCCCTCGTTTTCCGAAACGTTGGCGTCATCGATGGAGGAACTGAGCCGGTGGAAGACCCGAATAGCCTTTTTCATAAGAGTTTCCAGCCTTTGTTTTAATTGCAACGAATATTTTGGCATTCAGAGCCGTGTACTTTCTTGAGACATTATTGAGACAAAACACATTCCTCAAACCGGCCGACGATCTCTCTTCATCAAATGCCCTCTAACCAATTTCACATGAAAACTCGGTCGAAATATTCTAGAAAAATTACCAGTGAGAAATGAATACGGAATTTTGTCGATGAAAATCAATGTCGATACCTCCTCATAAATCTATAGAGGTGATCAGAGCTCGAAATGAACATAAATTTTATGCACGAAGGGTCATACCCGGTCTTAATTCTATCGGATGATATAATGTCCATCTAGGGCATCTAGGGATGATAGATAGAGCAAACCAACTTGTTCCTCAGGGCTACGAACGAAAACACGCAAATGCACAGAAGAAAACAGAAAACAACATTCTTTACACTGATTTTGATTCAATACTGATTGAATTCATCTGCATCGACATAATACTCCGCAAGCCGTTGTAAGGATGTGTGACATGGGGTCACCAGCCATTCTACATACATTTATATTCCCTCTTTTTCCTCATGCACTTGGCACCCCGTGATCCACCCAGAAACCGCGTTGGAAGGAGGCGACCGAACACCAATCATGCATCATGCCTACAAATATTACGAGTACATACACAAATTCCCTTTAGTTCATAATTAAACTCGTATGCTTAGAAAAGGTTTAGTCCCATTTGTTCTCTTTGCATCTGAATTGACGCCCAGTCTAATTTCCATAAAAGACCTGTAACAACCCCATTCTTATCCTAACATTTTTTACGATATGGCGGATCTTCTATGAACTCTATCTAATTCTTTTATCAAGGCTTTCTTCCAAGGATCCCAGATACTTACGGTGCATTTAAAATGAGGCCTAAGTAAAACAGAACAACACCTCTGTAACTATCGCATTACATTTCCACGCCGCCCATTCAATGAAGAGATTAGGGACTTTTTATGTAATCATGAATTGGAAGTAGTCTCTATTAGTTGAGTTGTTTAAAGGCGGATGCAACTTCATGATTGCCGCCTATAAGTTTTATATGACGTCTTTCCATCTTGTTACACATTAAAGACCTATATTCCTCACTTTATAAGCAGTCTTGAATTAATTAAATATGACGCAGGAACGGATATGGAAATAAACGCACCGGCAGGTAGCAAGGTACCAAATAGTTTAATACTAGAAGAAAAAAACCCAAGACGTTAAACGGCGTCTTACATCGGAGATTCTATTAACTCCAGGTCGTTGAGAAGCGGATGACGTAAGCACAATAATCGTACACGCAGGTTCGCCAAGGTAGAATGAGTACATAGCATTGCTATTTTCTCCACGAATTAGTAGCGATGGCCATTTATAGAAACACCACAATGCATCAGTCAAGTTGTGAAACATGTGCAAGCAGGAAAAAACATATTTAGAAAATGTTCTAATTATTTTCACTGTTTCAATGCACACGGCAATGACGAATTGTACACTTTCCCTATCGTAAACTACGATTAAGATCACGCATCTAATTGCACGAAAATCTATTCTTACGTAATTCTCCATCGTATGATCGCATGTACACTATCTTTAAATTGTTTGAAAAGGTACGTTGAGTATAGTAGGTATGCATATTAGGCCTTCCTGAAGGCGTCCGAGGCGTGGAAAACCCGCTGGTAAGGGTATGTGGACTCACAAGGGTGCTACTTCGAAGAATTTTCAGTGAATTTATCAATTTTGGCAACAAATATTTTTTAATCGACTCAGTCGTACAACTTTAGTGGCAGACCTTGTAATTCCAGTCATCCGCTTAAATCCCTGGCTTGGTGTGGGCCTAAGGCGCGGGGATTCGTTCGGGGTAATAAGCCTCCCTCCGGGAACTGCTTATTTGTAGAAAACACATTTTCACCGCGGCTTTCTCCTCTCCACTTCGAGAGTTTTCATCCGTCGGGGACGCGGAATTAGGGTCCTAAGGGAGACGGGGAATTTTAACAACCACTGTGGTCTTAAGAAACTTACGTATTATAGCTCCAGGAGTGGAAAGAGATCCACTGTGGTTAAATTCTTCATATCGTGATACCTAGAGTCCCTGCTCACTAACTTTGACCGGTATTGGGGGAACTGGCACGCAGCGAGTACTTCCCCGTTATGGTTACTTCGTTTTCTGAGACACTCTTTTCTCCAAAAGCAATACTTTTTGGCAATCCCTCGAGGTATTAACGTTAGAAAATTAAAAAAATAGAATGATCAATCAACAGTCTCAAAATAATGATGGAAGAATCTAATATAAACACACATGAGCTAACTTTAGATGCGTGTTCTTCCCAAAGGAGCATTTCACCTTAGCAATAATATGAACCAGATGATTAGCACAGCATATTTTATGCTGAAAATATGTCTTGCAATGCAACAATTTCAAAGTTTAAGAATCATTCACCTTGGCCGGGATTCGAATTCGTATGTAGGGTTTCGTAGTCATGCAAGTTACGCCAGAGTCACCGAGACTAAAGCCAACATTTTGAACACTATGGTGTTTACCTTAAATGAAAAATTCAAAGAAACAGGGAGGGATACCGCGACAGTAATTTTTAACAGAGTCATCCGCCAACAATTTCAAATTGTGAATTCAAGGCAGGTGGTTCAATTCACAGATTCTTGCCACAATATAAATAAAATGCTAAAAGATAAACACGACACAAAAAATACGCCACAAATAAAATATTTCAGGGAACCTGTTCTAAAAATTGGATAACCAAAGAGCCAAAAGTTTAACTCTCGCAATTGTTTTGATAACTATTTCTCTACAAGAATTAATCACAAATTCATATTCGGTCCACAAGCGATGCGGAATACCTTTCAAACGATAGTGCAATTTGATATGGTTTGTCTGCGCTCAGCCTTTGGAATTATTCTTCCAGCAACTTCCAGCAACCAGCAAAAGGAATTATGTTTCCACGCAACCCGGTGGAAGCGGAGTTGGGAGGACTCTGACCCCTGGTGGCATAATTACCAAACACCGAAAGTAAGTCTTCCAAGGAGCTCGTTATTCTTTCCGCGGGTTCAATGCCGAAACTCCCGGCCCTCTCACCATGCGTAGGACAAGGAAAGATAGAGAGCCTCTCTCTCTCTCGTGTTTCTTCTTGAGAAGTGTGGAAAGTGGTCGAAACAAAGGCTGCGAAAATTCTCTCACACACACCCCGGGTGGAATTGTAGCAATTAAAGCAACGTCTGCAGTGCGCAACGTTTCTGAAATGTGGCATGGCTGCCCTAAACCAACCTCCGGCCACCCTTCTGCCTCACCATCACCACTGTGATTCTAGTTTCGTTCCTTTTCCCTTGAGGTGATATAATTTATCATCATTCTCATGATTCAAGCCTGACTTATCTTGCATTTAAAATGGAAATTTTGCATGTCTGTAAGACAAGAAAATCATCTTTTCCTCGAATTTGGGGGTACACTTACGAACTTAAATTATAATTTGCACGTTGCTGGATATATTTTCACTACATTCGTAGGTGCATATGTATGTAAGTTGATATTATATGTATTTGAATGCGTGTCATTTCAGTCAGTCAGAACGGTTTTCACATAAATATATACGCCTCTCTGGGTGTAGGCTTGCATGAATGCGTTGGTTTTGCATGTGGTTTTATTTTCTTTTACGCGTAGTGACCTTAAACCCCTTGCCACATGCCCCCACGGTGGCTTGCGGGGTATTACGTGCATGTATATGTAGAAACCTGCACCCTTTATTTGCGTCTTACCAAACCAGAAGTGAAGAGGCAGAGGAATGTAATTGCACTCTTGGTAAAAATTTTCACTTCACATAAAAAAGTACGATATATTCCATAAAGCCACTAAAAGATAAAAGTTCAACTCTTTTTGCTATTCGCCAAATAAAAAAGGCAATCCATTTGTTTATTGATATTTGATTATTAAATTTTAATTTTTCTTCTTCTTCATTGTCTTAGTTTTACTTTCTGTTGAAATTGCCATTTTGAAATGGGGTTTCTACTTAAAAATTCTCTATAGACAGTGATAAAAGCATTCATGAATAGATAACACCAAAAATGTAAATTTGACGTACTAAAAAGCTAGCAAATGTGGTTTTAAATTGATTCAGAGAGAAAATATTCCCTGATTCATAAACAAAATTTTCAATTTTATTTATAAACCTACTTACTCACGAAACAGCATTGTAAAATGTTGCATGGAATGAACAGTATTTTGCGCCTCGTAAGCGCCGATTCACTCGACTGGGATTTGACGAGCGGAGGAAGTAAAATTTCCGGTCAATACTGCACGAACACGTGGATGGCAGGGATGAATACCAAAAGCGACGCGCTTAGCAGTTCCTTGTAACATTTCAGTGTTATGGGACATAATACACTTCGGCATTTTTTTGCTACATAGCATGTAGCAAAAAAGTGCCGAAACACATCTTTTCCAGCAGCAAAAAATGACTGAGATACAATCCACATGGAAAACGGAAACTTCATAGAAAAAAATACTAGCCTAAAACTTCTTTTCGTGTCCAACGTGACGTTTGAAATTGAATAATCGCACCAATTCACCCCTAGCGAGCAGAAAATGGGATTTTTTCCGGTGATTGCGATGTCATTTTGGGGAGATTTTTGATCCAGGGCGACCCCGGAGGCGGTATTTTAGGTTGGCGACGAAATAGGAGATGGAAGGGATGGGTAGTGGATGAGGGTTTTTCATAAATCTACGAGAAGCTGCTGCAAAAAGGCATGAGGTGGGTAGACGGGGGGAAGAGGTGGGAAAGGAGGGGCGGGGTGGGGCGAATATGCAATAAAAAATAGGCCGCGTGAATGCCCAGTCACTTCATGGAAAGGAAGCTCCTCCCATCCTCGAGAAAGGAATGCCGGTCCACCCACACACGCCACTTTAGCCCAACTCCCTCGTATCTCTTGCAACAGCCCTTCCTCCTATCAAATTCCCGCGTTTCGACCTCCACGAAAACACCACCAGCATTATTGCTCCCGGAATATGACGGGGAGAGCCGTCACATGCAGTAATGATACCGGGAGAGCCTACGGCTACGGCCGACGACTGATAAAAAAAGGGACGCCAACCTTAAAGCCGTTTATGAAGTAAAAGCGATAAATAGGCCGATAATAGTAATGAAACAATATTTTATATCATATATTTTCTTGATTTTAAAGATAAAGATTCGCATCCCAATGCTACACGGCAGATTCTGTCTCTCGATGCCCGTACAAGGTCTGTCCCAAAAATAAGTGGAATAAATCTAGAGAAAACTTTTTTGCAGATAAAAGTACAAATTCTTCTTAAGAGAGCATCATTACGCATCGAAGCACCAATGCCAGTGCCTCCACCAGTTGTGGTATGCTTCCTGTTAAGGGATCAACAGGGCCCTCGTTCAGATACCTCATCGTGGCCTCTTTGACATAATCCAGTGGTCCAAACTGATACTCAAAGGGGTTATAGCCTACTTGGGTTGTACCCAAAGACCCGTGTGACGTAGCCAGTAAACCCCCTATTCTTGAAAATTCGGGTCACATCCACAGTGGTCCAAGAGGTCCAAGGAAAGATTATCATACAAGTAGTCTTCCGACATTACCTTGGGGGCCATCTTGGCACACCTTTCTCATGGCTAAATCTTTTGTAAGAATGCAATGCAGTGTGGTTTTCTCAATATTGTACTCTTCTTCTAACATCCTAACACTTGGAAATCAATTAGAATTGAGTATGTACCACTTTTTTGCACATTTTCATCGTACTGCGTTGAAGTTGATGGTTGTCCAGGGCATTCCTCATCGTCAACCTCCTCTCTACCCTCCCAGAACATCCTGTACGAGCAGAAAATCATTACTTGGGACATTTCTGCATCCACATAAGCATCCTTAACCATGTTCATGATCTTCCTAATATTCCAAGCTTAATGCTCAATTTCATCGCATATCATTGCTCCATTGAAAGTGGTATCGTGAATTCGTGACGTGAACTTAGAACAGGGGTTCAGTCTAGTAGCAACCCGCCCACTGTTAATGCCCACATTTAAATGACGTGGTTTAGGTTACTTTCTCAAGATCTCCCATAACCTTACCCATCACAATTTACCCCACGTCAGCCGTCTGTATTGGTGGCAAAAAAAGCATTCCACTTATTTTTGGGACAGGTCTTGTTTATATTACGCTTCTAATTTCTCCAGAATGCACTAATCCTCCAGTACCGATAAATCCAAGCCCAGAGCCAGAACGTTTATTCTTTAATTCGCTCAATAATTTAGCGCACTCATTCGACAGTGTGATGAGCGAAAAACAGCATTCCTGAATCTAATCGGGGCACTCAATTTTTCCCCACTTACTTCCAATCCCATCGCGGCATTTACACCTGGACCTCAGAATATACTCTGCCAATTGGTTAACACAAGTACGGAAAATATTCACAAGCAATCATAACTATTAAATCACAGTAAGTTAATTAAAATGGAATATTTATGAGCACTGTATTCTAACTAACTATTATCTGCACTAGTTCAAATGAAACCCTTGTCCCATTCACGAACGATCTCCGTTGTGACACATACCACAGCAGAGTAAAAGCCAAAAGGTCCTTTCGCATATATAATTAATAGCCACTACCTCATAGATTAATCGTCACAACCTCGTTTACTAATGGACAATGGGACTTAAATTACCCCTTTCAGTCCCCGAATTAATATCACATAGCCGTCCCTCTGGCAAAGGGGGGATGTTTCTAATGGTCCTGCCGCCGCCCCCCCCCCCACGTGAGCATGGTGTGCAGTACAGTCGGATGTAATCCCTCTGGCGCGAATTCGTGTCCCTGAACACGCGCTCATTGTTAGTCAAGCCGCGAGCATTCTTGCCGGAGGTTCCCAGGTCAATTCCCACCCGGGGAAATGATCCCATGCATGTTTAGGGCAGTTTAAAGGGAAATATACCCATGGCGAGCAGCGAAGGAGCCTTTGAGTAAAGAACGCATTAGCCCTAATCACAGCTATACCAGCAGAATCCAGGACGAGAATCAGTTTCACCAGATGAAAGGGACAATAACAAATTATTTTTGTAGCTTTTCATGTTTCCATCCAGTTTCAACATCTTGGTAGTCTGGCGAAAAACGAGTTTCTGAAAAATCGGACACTCCGTAGTTTTCGGAATGCCTGCGTTGCGATTTTTTTTCCATTGACGCGTAATTATGTCGCGAAAGGATGTTGGCAGTCGGGGACGCCTGAAGCGTAAATGACGACGCCGGGCACCATCGTCGTTCCTCTTCCCTCACTTACCAACTACTACAATCTCTTCAATGCAGTACCCACCAACCCCCCCCCCTCCCCATTCCTCCTCATGACCCGCCGAGTTCCCCGCTCCTCCCCCCCCCCATCCCCGCACCCCTCATATCCGCCATAAAATGGGTCTTCACCATGCGGGAGTGCCAGATGGGATCCCTCTTCTCCACCCCCGCACCCACCCCTCGTCCTGCCGCACCACGCCGTGCAGAGTTTCGGGGTCCAATCTCTCAAATGCATGCGCCCTTTCCCTCCCTCTAACACCCCTCCTGCCCCTTTTGCTCGACAGAGAGCGCTGTCTGCATGCCCGCCGTCCCCCGCATCCCCGGACCCGCGCTCTCGTCCCCTTCCTTCCCCTCCCTCCCCCTCCGCGACCGCATCGTTCCCGGCAGAGCCACGCCTCCGACTTCGCAAAACCATCTCTCCCTCTCCGACGTGCAGGCATACGACGCGTGCGGGCCATGAGTGCAACCCTTCCCTCAGCCAAACGACGTCGATATATATATATATATATATATATATATATATACATATATATATATATATATATATATATATATATATTTTAACGATACAATTACAAACAAAATACTGTACACATAACGGGCACAAATATTTAATCTCTAAAAATAATTTTCTAAATGTTACCACCGGGAAATGCACTTAAAAATAATATCATTCATAAACACCCCTATCATTTTTAATTTCTAGCATCGCTAAAATTTTGAAAGCATTCTTGTAAGTAATATAGTGAAAATAGAGGGGGGTCAATAATACTCTTTTTCTCATTTCTCCCTCATTTTTAACTCAGAAATAATTGCGCAAATTACAGGATACTCATGTCTAGTTATGAAGGTAGCGTATTATCGTCGGTAGCATACAGGATTTTAAGATGTGAGTTCATATTCAAATCCCATTTCTGGCGTTTCAACGGTACGCAGGTTTCTAATTGATTGCAGAGACAGCATCGCGTCAATAACAGAACATGCATTAGTACTAGGCGTCAATTTCTGTCCCCACTACCCATCCCTTCTATGTTGCATGATATGCCACGACAGGCGGATGCTTTCCCACCGCTAGACAATATTGTTACGAGTCTTAAAAGGCAAGAGGAAGATGCTAAAATAAGATCCTACCCATTGAGTACTTCTAAACAAAATATGAATACCATCAAAAAATAGGAGCTATTGTAACACATCGGTAAAAAATGAATGCTTGGAACAACCAAAAATGAAGTACATAAAATATTGGTGATAAAAGAAATTTATTGGAGGGCAAGAAGAGGCTAACTGGCTGAGTGCATCTTGAAACACGATTGCTCGGAAAAAAGCAAAATAACAGATGTAACCACAGGTAAAAATTAATAGAGGAAGGACAAAAGGGATACAGGATGTAGAGGTAAACTTGAAAATAATTTGAAACAGGTCATTTCAAGTATATTTATGAAAATGCGCCATTTCAACGTGTGATCTACACTATATCTGTTATCTGATTTACGGCCATCTTCTCAGGTGCATCAGTGTTGCCCAAGTAATACGGAGATATAACCCGTCATGCCCTTTGATTTCACCCGCTGTTATCTCACTTATCATTTTATGCTCTCATTCCTCTTCCACTTTTCACTTAAGTATGACGCTATGAATGTGTTGTACGCCATTTTATACCAAAACATTCCCAAATTATAATATTCTTGAAAGAAAATTTTATGCATAATAATGGAGAAAATTCAATCTAATTGATATTTAATAATCTGACGACATGCAAATAAATATTCAACTAACCGTCGTAATGCTTGCATAGGCATTTTAATTTGATGCAAATATAATATATGCAATAATAAACTAAAAGTTATAAAATCAAAGTACTAATTCAATTAAGGATATATCCATAATTTTCTGGAGAAAACTGCGCAATAGAAAAACAATGAAGAGTCCATTTCAAACGGAGAAATTGAATTCCCTCAGCAGGGTAGGAGGGTTATAATCCATTCATATCCTGGTCCTAAAGCAATTCACACTACACTAATAAAAAAGTGGGTCGAGATGGTGCGGGGGCTAACGTACTGACCACCCAGAGGGCCCGGGTTCAAATCCCGGTGGCGTTAAATATATTTCAGAGGTATCTCGATCCCTACTTGAGGTGCTTTGTGGAGGGCACTTTGAGTGATTACGCCGTCCATCAGATGGGACGTTAAGCTGTGGACCCCTTGGCGCCTTTCGTAAAGAGTAGGCTAATGCCGACGCCGGGTTTCTCTCCACCCTTAATCCTTTCCTGTCCATCCCCTATGGCGCAAAAGACCTCAGCTATCGGTCGCCTCCCCTAAATAATACTACTACCACTAATAAAAAAGCCTGAAAGTTCCGCAATCCACAATACACCATCACGAGCCTTTGATCCAAGTTTCAACTTAAAAACGGATTTCAAAATTGTTTCATTTTTGCGGCCTAAATCAATTCAAAATTCAAAGCATCGCCAATCTTCAACTGTGTAATTAAATTATATTAGAATGTTAGATTATAAGAAGACCAGTTCCGTTGGACCACGTTATTTCTGTTGACTTAGGAGGATATTATTCCACGATTTGAATTATGTTATCCATTTCATTGCACATCCGGTTTTGGAGTTCTCTCGATTTCCTCTGGAATAGTAAAATAAATATACCCATTAATTTTCTGAACTGATTTTATGGGAAATTTATGTTTTTAGAAAGTGATTCCGTTCATCGACACGTGAAAAAGTTTCCCGATTTCAATTGAGAAAGGGGAATTCGTGAATTTTTACCATCAATACATTTAATTTGCGGGATTTATTTTGCTTGGGCCACGACCTTTTGAAATTCATGGTTAATGCTTACATTACTTACTATAGGAGATAATTCCTTTCTTGAAGAAGATGGGACTGTGATCACTGAAACGTCGGGGTTGATGTGTCACTGGATAATGGTTTTCAGGGAGACTTCGAAGAAAACAGTGCTTCCTTTACTTTGTTGATGACTATGTATTTTCCCAAGAAAGGTCGCTGAAAAATATATTTTAACTCTTTTTCCTGAATAAGACGAAATTTCATTCCCTGTTTTCCACATTTTTCACGACTGCGGCAGTTAATCTGAGTCGACTTTCAATTCTACAATTAAGTTCAAACAAAAAAATTACTTTTGTCCTGTCTTTTAATGCTTCGTTTTTGCTCCTTAAAAACTATTTTAGGTAGGATTTTAATACCTGTCGTTTTTTTCTTATTTTACCCTTCTTTTGAATACGTCAGTCTCAAATATATAAGCGTAAATCTTCGACGGCCTAAAGAACTGAAACGCCAGCATGAAATTCGCCAACGAATAAAGTATATTACATCTCGCCAAAGAAGAATATCTCCAATTTGTTCAAACGCCCTTAAAATAACAACAATTCAATGTTTACAACGTATTAGTTATTACTTGAATCTACCCATAAAGTCTTTGATGACCCAATGCCGCTATTTTTCATGCGCATTAGGTCATTGGGGAGGAAATTATAAGGCAGTGATGAAATTCATAGCATTCAATTTTAATAACCCTCACGTATCCATCGATTTTCATTGCCTTCCATCGCCATCATTCTAATGCCTTTCATTGTATAAGTATTGCATAAAAAGTATCGGTAACAATTTTTTTAACGCGTGCGTGACGCACTAGATTCAGGCCCTCGGTCACGTGTGCGCATGATCACAGATCGTATATTGGCATGGATAAGACAGTGACAGTGTACATGCCATTATATCACCGAAAATTTTCCGATACGAAAGATCTCTGCTAAATTTGTCCTCCCGAAGGTGTTTTAGACAGATGACCAAGAGCAAAGTCGAGTGTCTGCCTGCGAAGACCTTCTGCAAAGGCATCGCGACGATTCCCCAACCCCCTTACAGTCCCGACATGGTACCGGTAGACTATTCCCTATTCTAAAAAGTGAAAACCTCCCTTAAATGACACCAACTTGGGACCGTAATGTCGTCAAAGAAGCTGACTCGCGCACCCTTAAGGACCTTCCGGAAACCGCCTCCCAGGGAGCCTTCAAGTCGTGGAAAAGTCGCTGAAAATAGGGTTTCGGCGCTCAAGGGATGTACTTTGAAGAATTTTGAGGCATTACAGCATTATCAGAATACAATCTATAGTTCAAATACTATTCCCGAAACTTTTTATACAAAGCACGTAACTTAAAAGTCGTTCCTAAAGTTCCATAACGCTTTAAATCCCTTCGCCTTCAAAGCAGCTTCTATCCCGCCCCTATCCTCCGGTCAAGCTGGACGAAAGATGAAGGGACATACACCACGCAAAGTTCGAAACCAATGCCCTCCCATGCACCAACCTCCCGAGCCCGCCACCCCATCTCCCGCTCCGGATTCAATCTCTCTCCAACGCCCAGTTCTCCGCTCTCTTTTACTTCCCCCCCCCCCCTCACCCGTCTCCCCCATCACCCACACCCAGGAAGATGGGGCAATATGCATGCTAATGATTGCCGTGCCACAGGTCCGGTTTCCAGAGGAGGACTGGGCGGGTTTTAGTAATTGCGCGCGTACAAAATACGTATAGAATGCAGCGCGCGGGGGCCTCGCTCTCTGGACGGTCAAAAATTGGGCGCCGGGGGATCAGGGAGGGAGGGAACAGCTTTTGCACAGAGAGAAACACTCGGAAAGTCGCACTCCAGAGAGTAAGAAGGAGATGGAATGAAAATTAAAAAAGACATAATTACGAGGAGAACTAAAAAGCTCCAACGGCGGATGTTGGTTGAGTAAGTCCACCGATTCAAGGGACGGGAAATTTATAGATATGCATTAAACTGAGTGCTATATCCATCTTCCTCCTCTCCCGCGGATGGGGACCGTGCTTTGCAATTCAAATGGGATTAGGGAGGTGCGTCGCGGTCTTCACTGAGAATTAAATTGGTTAAATAAATGGTGAAAAAAAAGGGACGTCACCGATGCCAACCTAATGCTGGTGGGGGAGGAGGGAAGGGGTGGCCTAAAAGGCTACGGGAGGGAGAGGCTTGAAAAACAATCTCATTGCGTCACATTCAAGGGGAGGGAAGGGAGTAATAATAAATCGGTTTCTACTTGAACGGAAGGGAATTGAGCCATCTTTCTTTCTTGATCTCGCAAGGTAACGTTTGAAATCCTTAGCGGACGGAGAGGAATGACAAACAGGTACAACTGTGGCCACGACCATCTTACCTGGGTTACTTTTTAAATTTAAGTTTAAATGTTGTTGTTCTATCCCTTTCTACTATCCTCTTCGTATCCGAGAATCCACACTCCCCCGATCAATTAATGGATCCCAAACACCCCAAAGTATCATTTTTCCCAGCCAATCAAGGGAAATCCACGTAAATGATCCTCACCCCCTACGAGACCAGGTGCGTGCCGGGGTAAGCAGGTGTGCGTCGTCCTGAAATTTAGTCTTCAGATTGTTTTAAACCAAACTCCCAGAGATCCAAACGATGGATAGAGTTAGGCTAAGAAACTTTCAAATGGCAAGGAGGCGTTTGGATCATCTGGCAGATGGGAAGAATGGAACTCCTTTAAAGAACACTGAGGCTCAGCTAATAACCACGAAGATAAATTTCTAATTGTTATTTGGTCCAGATGTGATACTGTTATCATTCCACCTTAGCTCGCAAATTTATAGTGCGACACAACATAGGCCAAATTAATTGTGAAAAATAGGTTTCCGTGTTTACTAAGCTCGACAAGGGTAATCATGGTGTACCAAAGGTCCTTTCGTGACTAGAAAAATATGTTCTATACTCGTGACAGAAATCCAATTTAAAACTATCATCGAAGTTTTTCGTAAAGGGAGATGAAGATTTACATCACAACATAGGGTCCTTCGAGGTTACGAAAATGTATCATTATTTAGAAAAGTTACGAAATATTAAAGAACCTATTCAACCTTTTCACTTTTCACTGTTACTTAGCACGGTTTACTCTCTTAAAATTTAGTATGCGAACTGTTACCAGTGCTTCATTGATCTCTGTTACTTCCAAAGACACCATATTGTGTAACATTCATTTGTACGCATTTGTGTATGTATTTATATGCTATTGATCTATAAATCAATTTTTCATAAACTTTTCCCGATAATTTTTATACATCCATGAACCAGCTTTTTCAGTTGACTGAATTTTTCCAATCTATTGATGTTTACCTAAAACTTTTCAAAAAGTCAACAAAGATATATAAAGTCTACCAAAATATTTATTTTGCGACTATGTTTTGATAAAATGAATATTTACGCATTTAAATATTTTAATGGAACTATCAGATATCATTCTTTGTTTTTAATTTCATTTCTCTTTCTTTTATTTGATTTAATAATTGTAGTTGATGAGTTGACTACTATAAATAAGCGCTTATTTTTATTTTAGTTTTGACTAAAATACACTCCACTTTTCTCAATTAAGAAGTTTGATATAGGAAAGCATTTCATTGAACAGAGAATGTAAATTAATTGAAATGGCATTCCATATTTGCACCCGTGTACTTGCGACATGATGATGTCTCGACAGTAAACTCTCTGTGGATCGAAAGTGTGTTAATGAAAGGGACATGCTAGTCTTGTTTGACAGCTATGACGGCTCTTGTGACCGTCCACAATGTGGATAGGAATTTTTAAAAGCGATGAGATTTTTTTCATCCTGGCTTTACGGGATCTCGTTATGTAACGAGATGGATGTGTGTTACCTCCGTTTGACTGGTAATCTATACGATCAATAAATTCTATTGCGCGTATTTTCACTTAATAAACGAACTTTACGTCTCTCTCAATGTGGGCATGAAATTTTTTTATAGCGACTAGATGATAAAAAAAATTAAGCAGCAAACTATATGGAACAATTGGTTGATCTTAAGTCCGTTCAAATATATGTGCATCTCTTCAACCATCAAATTCTACAAAAATGTATATTCTTAGGTGGAAACAAATGCATTTAGTTCTGTTCCCCGGCATTTCATAAAATCCACATATCACAAAGTCTCGTCGCGAGCGACATCAATAAATCCTGCACTGAAGATAATTAAATATTTTAATCGACAATTTCAACATTGCCTTAATTTTTGTATCAATACGCCAAACCCCAGCTAACGTATTACGCTTAGAGCATAAATATCTTGGAAATTATGCAAAAATATTTGAATATTCCATTGAAAGTCACTGAAAAGCTCTCTCGAAAGTTTACAAGGTTGGTATAAAAATTAACGACAGCAATTTTTTCCCGACTCGTGAATTAAGTGCTGAATCCAGACCATCAGTTATGTACGCAATGTCACAGATCGTATTCTCATTGATTGGGACATTGCACACGCCATTATATCAATAAACAGTTGCCGATGCGAAAGATATGCACTTAATTTGTCCTCCTAAAGGTGTATTAGACAGACGACCAAGATCAGAGTCGAGTGTCTGCTTGCAAAGACCTTCTGCAAAGGCATCGTGACGATTCCCCAACCCCCTTACAGTCTCCACTTTGCACCAGCAGGCTATTTCCTATTCCCAAAAGTAAAATTCTCCCTCAATGGACACCGCCATGGAACCATAAGAGCCGTCAAAGAAGCTTGTGCGCGTACCCTTAAGGACCTTCCGGAATCTGCCTACCAGGGAGCCTTCGGGTTGTGGAAAAGCCGCTGGCGAAAGTGTGCCGACGCTCAAGGGATGTACCTTGAAGAATTTTGAGGCATTGCAGCAGTTTCTGGAATAAATATATTAAATATATTTTCCGAATGTTTTTTACAGACCATGTAAATGGTCACCTGTCAAGGATTCTTCTAAATTCTCAAAAAGGCAACCTCAATTTTATGTCAAAATAATCACGTGAAGTGATTAAAAGATGTATTTTTCCATCGAAATAAATGAATGTGATGGCGGCCATTGGAAGCTAATAGTGGTCGCGCTCACGTGGTCCGCATCTCGAAATGGCCTCCGTGCTCCTCGGGGTCACAGTAGGAGGCCCTTGAAGCGAAAATAAAGTGGGAGCCATAAAAATCGTCGTCAAGGGTTTAAGGCCCTGGGCGTGCGACTCCCTGACGATCCTCCCCTGGCACCCAACCGTCCTTGGCGAGAAAGGGGTGTGCGTTCAGTTGAAACGACATCAGAAAAACGATTAGGACTTCTGATTGGGTGAGCCCTCAACGCAGGAGCGAATTATTTCGTCGACGCATGTTTGGCCTTCTCGACTACGGGAAAGCATACAATCAAAATATTATTCCCATTTTGACCGGAACGGTGAAGTAAAAAGAACAAAAGACATAGTAATCGCTAAAGGCTTGGCTTTCTCAGACTATTATTTTGTCTCAAACATCATACACGCAACACACTTAGAGAATCGCAAAAATTTTGGGATTGGAGTATTTCGCCTATTTACTCTTCCAGGATCTCCGAGTCAAAATTGCATTATTTACAAAATTAATACCGAAGGGACTTAAGCCATTGAAAATTGTCTTGATTACCGCTCTTTCATTTCTCTCCATATTAAGCATTTCCATTGATGCCACCACCAAAGTGCCATACAAGGTATGTTCCAAAAGTAGCAGGACTTATTTTTCCCCGGATAGACGGACAATTGGGCGGCGGTTTCTTTCGCTGGGTTAGAAGGAGGGGAGTCTCAGTGAGGTCTGGAGTCCGTTGACAGTTGGCTGCCAGCCTTTGTGGAGTGCGGATCGTTAGTTTGCGAAACAAATTTAATGTGGCCTCGTAACGCTCCGTCATCAACAGTTTTTTGGAACAGCGCTGCACCATCAAATTTGCGTGCATCTGAGCCAGACCGGAAAAGAGACTCTTGACATGCTCAAAGCAGGTTATCTTGATAATTCCAATGGGCTGATCGGGTGTTTTGGAAAGACGCAAGTTGTTTCTAGGGAGTAGAGAAAATGTTGAAGACGCCCTTGAGCCCTTTACCCTCAAGAATTGATAAAAATCTCGCAAGGATGAAGGTTTTTTTGGACAGGGATCGCAGATTAAATGTTCTCATGATTTATGATAAACTTGGCATCCCTAAAAGTTATGTCCATCGACTTTTGATCGAAAACATGGGCATGAGAAAGGTGCGACCGAAGTGGAGTCACGAGTGGTCTCGGGCGAACAAAAGGAAACTCACACGCGGATATACCAAGAGCTTCTCGACCATGTGTCTGAGAACCCATATTCTACAGGCAATGCCCCACCAGAGTCTTCCTCTTCCCCTGCCTCAAATGCGTGCGGAAAAGACGTAACCAAGTCTCGGTGGACGCGTTACAACAGACCGTGACGAGGGACCTCAGCAGCATTCCTGGAACCGTCTTCCAGAAGGCATACGAGGCGAGAAATCCCCGCTGGTAGCTGGGTGCGGACACACAAGGGTGCTGATTCGAAGAATTTTGAGTGATGTATTAAGTCTGGCAAAAACTCAATTTAATTCGACTCAGTCCTACTACTTTTGGGACAGACCTTGTAGTCCATTGTGGGCCACAGAGTTGGCATGCATGTGAGAATTGGGAGAATATAAAATCGTGGGATGATAACGCCATGATAATGGTCTTATCAAAGCGAAGGGAGAACAGAAGAAAGGGAAGGGAACGAAATGTTCACGATTTCGCCACCACCAGTTCCTTTATTTTCCATTTTAGTACGAAAGTAACATACGTCACGTACGTCGGCGTCCATTAAAACCTACCCGAGCGCCGCCGTGTCTGACGGCGATGAACGAAAGGTAAAAGTGGAGATCCATGAAACTATCCACCGTGGCGTTGATTACGCATTAATTTCCTGGCATAATTTGGAGTCACGACTTCGAAAGTTATGCAGGGGTGCGGAAATCATAGAATTTTGCTTCCGACCGGCGTTGGTTTGGCCAAAAGTCTGGGCCGACTATCTCAAAGGTCGCGAGTTTGAAACCCCCCGCTCTGTGATGGGAGTTTGGAGGGCTCAGTGGGTGATTAGGGATTTGGGAACCCTCGAAAAAATTCATAACTGGCGTTGGAGAACGATGGCATTTCACCGGAGACGACAATATACGAGACTATTCCAAAACAAAACCTAGGCCAGACTTAATAAACGTGTCATTGGTGTCGAAATATGTTAACTGCTTGTTAGGTGCTACCTTTACAAATTTTGCCGTCAATACAAAACACAACCCAAATATGAAACTGATACAGTTTATAATGCTGTGACACGTCGGGCTGAGTGAAAGAAGACAAATGTATACCGACCAAAAAAAATTTTGTTGGAATGTGGAATGTTGGGTGTCTAGCGTAACGTAGGAATCGTGGAAATGTGGCATAGAAGTTTTGTAGTCCGTTGGTCCGTCAAAAACCCTACTGTGAGGGATAGATTATGGGAAGTAGTAGGACAAATAATATGCCTTATATAACAGGTAAAAGGTCTGTATCAGCGAGGTTTCCCGGTTTCGCGTCTATACCCGTAGTTCGTAAAATCCACTGTTCGAAGATACTGGATTTAGTCACACATTTGGAACAATGTAATTCCAGAGCCCAACGCTGCTGTGTGCGTTTGTCCCAATTTCTTCAACAAACGTTATTCATAGTAAATTTCAACTCTTGCCTAGTGAAGTCAGCATTAAGAGCTTAGAGAAAACACGGATAAAACTGAATATCTGGTAGGAGGAGAAGATTGGAAAGATATTAATTTGTCCCCAGGAATTCATGAAACACTTTTCAGTATTTTGTTTCCATTTGTGACGAATCCGCAAGATGCGAATATGATGTAGAGTACAGAGTGCTTTGGGATCCATGAACAATTATAATTTTAACTGCATTCTATAGAGCAGAGTAAGGTCTAATGGAATAAATAAGAGAACTCTGCAAACAACAGGGGAGAGCATGCAGACTTATTGCGCAGAGTTGGACAAATAATTGGATTTGTAAAACGTTGTTATGATAAACCGATTAGCGTATCAAAATTATTAAAGCTAGGTTTTTCATCAATTTGTAGAACTAGGGTTAAATTACAGATAAAATCACTTGCATAAATCGGAAGGATGTCTATTTAGCATTAGTGTTTAAAATGTATTATTACCCCCATAGTAGTACTTTGGTATGAGAGATCATGTCAATAAAATTATAGAGATTAAGTGCCGAACAAAAAAATTAAATATGCCATTTTTACCACGAACAATAAGGGATCAGAATTAAATGACGTTTCTCCAACCGCGCTGGGAGGGATTTTTTTGGTCAGAGGTAGTCTGGTGTGCAATCAACCCCTGCCACGCCTACTAATGGTGGCTCGCAGGGTACTAAACAAAACTAAAGAATTAACGCCTGAAAATTAAAATAAAGGTTAAGAAGGTGGATATGATTAGGATAGAAGACAAAAAGTAGAAGATATGCAAGTATGAAAGGGAAAATTAATGTATAATATAAGTAATGAGCATGATAGAAACAGTGGCACAGAGAAACCGAAGACGACCTCTCCGATGTCATGTTAAAAGAATGGACCAGGAAAGGCGGCCAAGAGCTCCGTCAGAATGGTGAGCATCTTGAAGGAGGAACGCGGACGACCTAGGAAAACAGGGAGAGGAGAATATAGTCTTAACGATGGGGGATTGGTGATTTAAAGATGGTGATTCCATCTGCCGAAAAGACAAAGAAAGGATGGGAATAAAGGGTAATCACTGACAAGTGGAAAGGCCCTTAAAAGCAAAGTGCAAATTTAAAAGCGAACGGTCAACTCAGAATTTTAACGAATTTTATTTATGAGCAAAGGAATGTTCCCTTTAGCTTCACTGGCAAGAAATCGCAAGAAGTGACGAATCTCCGGCACAGCTAAAGATAAATTCCATTGACTTTCGCAATCCGACAGCGACCCACTGCAGAAAGCAAAGAGTTATGGTCGCGTAGGAAACGTCCTCATCGATCACAGCGAGTACTTAATCCTTTAACGACACTAAGTCAAATGAAATATTATTGATTACTCGCAAAATCTATAAAGGCACCGTAATAGTGCAATTCACCTATGATCGATTAAGGGTCCAGAATTAAACATTAGAATTTTCATTCTTGCTCAAACGAGTGCAAATTTTGATGTATATTAATACTGATGATAATATAATTTAATTTGCTGTCGCAGTTACCTGATAACATGTCAATGGATATTTCAATTGGAGGAATTGTCACTGTAATTTGGCAAGCAATCACCCGCCAAAACGTCTCAATATTTAATTTCAGATTGAAATTATTTGCCTCCTTCCACTTCAAACGTAAGTCGACCGGTTGCGGTTGGAGTTTCATGCTTTGTTTTAAGTTAAATTGACTCAATAGATTGGATAAATACTAACACGTACAAAATAATAATGAAGATATTCGTCCGATTAAACTCTAAATTAAAATAGGAAAAGAAATAAATTAGATGCTAAGAGAAACGATATCCTTTTGGCACTGGAATTTAAACGATCTTGAGTTCCTGAAACCCAATTTCCTGGGCTATCCCAAATGAAGAGGGGTGACAAAGATGTCGTGATCTGAGACTGTATTTTGGCGCCAGCGGCGTAGAGAGAATTAAGGGGACGGAAAGAGAGCGAAGGCAAGTTGGACGGACGTCAACGGGAGATAAGTGAGAGCTTGTGTCGGGAATCAAGACGGATGTATTCCATTATGTCCTTTCACATAGCCTTCAGTGGTCTCAAACAGTGTATTCAAACTTTGTGAGAGACCATTTACTGAGAAATTACTTCACTAATACTGATTAGGCAAGAGTGAAACGCACGTCAAACGTCATCTGCCATTGGTAGTAGCATCAGGCAATATATTGCTAAAACACGGTAAACCGCCAAAGAAAGGAAATCTTGTCTTGGTAACCGAATCGAGATCAACATTGCTCATAGTTTCCAAAGCAAATCATAGAATTTTAGTTTGATAATAAGATTTCTTTTTGGCACGAGTTCAAACCATTTCCGGAAAGTCAAATAAGGGTGAAATCCAAATATAATAATGCTGTTGCGGGTCGTGTAATAAAAAACAGCTAATAATTTTGTTTTGCTGAAAAGTTTGATTTTGCAAAAGTGGTGCTCAGGATAATTAACAACAGAATTGAATGCAGGAGAAATGATTACTCAGGACAAACGATCACTGTTTTTCAGAAAGTGGAAAGAAACGAGTGATACCATACTAGCAATAAAATAACTAATAGAGAGGAGTATAGAACACAATCAAGAGTTAATTACTGGATTTTTAGATTTAGATAAAGCATTTGGAAGAATTTATCATGTGTAGTCAATGGATTTATCGCCAAAAATATTGGTATGCTTGAGGAAAAGTAGACTTATCCGCAATCTGACCGGATGGGCAGTGTTAGGAAGAGGAGTAAGACAGGGGTGTCATTTTTTTTTTTGACGCTTATTAGAATAAAATTGTTTAGAGTCTTGGGTTTAACTATAGATAGGAATGAAAGTAGGAGGGCAATTCATAAAATCAGTGCAACAATTTCAGAGTGTAAAAATCATTCGCCTTGACAGGGATTCGAACCCAGATCCCTCAATAACCGGTCGAGTGCTTTAGCCACTTAAGCTACCGAGGACGCCTCGGTAGCTTAAGTGGCTAAAGCACTCGACCGGTTATTGAGGGATCTGGGTTCGAATCCCTGTCAAGGCGAATGATTTTTACACTCTGAAATTGTTGCATTGAAATGCACATTAGCGGATGACTCCGTTAAAAGTTACTGTTGCGGCATCTCCCGCAGTTTCTTTGGAATTTGTCATAAAATCAGTTTGAAATATAATTTTAAAAACACGGGCATGAGAAAGGTGTGGGCAAAGTTGGTGCTACGAATACTCTAGGACAAACAAAGGAAAACTCGTACGCGGATATGCCAACAGTTTATCAACCACGCCACAGCCCTGACGTTGCCCCACCACACTTCTTCCTCTTCCCTCGCCTCAAATCGGTGCTGAAAGGATATCCCCACGGCTCGGTGGAAGCGTTACAACAGGCAATGACTAGGGGGCTTAACGTCGTTCATGATGCCGCCTTCTAGAAGGCGTGCAAAGTGTGGAAAACCCTCGGGCAGCGTTACTTGGGCGCACAAGACTGCTGCTTCGAAGACATTTGAGACAATGTATCAATTCTGGCAATGAATGTTTGGTAATCGATCCATACCTACTACTTTCGGGACTGAACTTGTAAATTATAGGCAGAGAGAATCTAATGAGTATCAACCAGATATTAGGACAATAGGAACGTAACGTTACACAAATCGTACTTTCTGGGTCTCATTACGATATTTAAATGCCATCTCTCAACATTTTCACCCATAAAGTTTACGTTATGTTTGATGGTTACTAAGAGGCGTCATTGTCAACGGGCGCTGATTACTATTGTAGATTCGCTGATTTTAATATTTTTTTCATCTCAAAAGCTTTACAAATGAACTTCATGCAGTAAATAAGGGTTTGTGAGGAGATTATAGCGATGATTCGGAAGTTGAATTTTTATCTCCATTAAAAGTACTGGCGCGGACTCTTACACGTTGGTAATAAGAAGTAACATTTCGCAACTCAACCGGCGATATCTTATTTTAGAAGAATTCAATCGATGTCCGTTTCTGAATAGGTAATCCACTCATGGCAACATGACCCCGCTGTGAAATAGGCACTCATGATGACCAACGAACGGGGAGGTCGTTTCCAGGGGTCCATTACGGCCATTTCCATCCCGCGTGGGCGGGATAATGGCGACGATCCGGACTATCCGCGACCCCGCCCAAGTCCACTCTCTCCACGAGTAACGGACAAACGGATTTTAAGTAGAAACTTGCATTGCGGTGATATACGCGTGCGGCAATTTCGTCGTGGATATGTTTATCTTCTCAAAAGAGCTGCGACACCACGGGCACCAAGTTTGAAATAACAATTCGAGACCAAGAATCCCGCACCGTGGTGAGCATTTGCGCAGGCACCACTCGGAAACCATTAAGTTGCCCCATTCCCTCTTGGATCGTGATGAATATTCATGAAACCGGCAAATTTCACGAATACCATGGGAAAGGGGAGGGGGGAGGATTCAGCCCACGCGAACTTCCAAGCTCACGTGAAATTATACTTAAAACACAGTAGTGGATATGTACCTCGGGCGGGGTAAAGGTTTAACCCATCATCTCAAGACTTTGGAGTTATTTTTGAGATGATGAATAAAATTATAACTTGGGCGAACAAAATGAAAGGTGCCAAAGATGGCGATGAACCCACGGGTGGGACGGAATATAGCCAAAAGTAGGTAAAATATGAAAATCGCGAACTTGGTTGCTTGCCTCCCAGCGTGAAAAATATTATGCGAGACTTGTGTAAATTTTAATCAAACTTTCGAGTGAAAATTCTGTGCCCAAGGGGAGACAGCACCCTGGCCTCCGAATATAAAAAAATATTTAAGGAAACCATTGTTAAAGTATTAGGTAAATTTCTACCGATTTCAGAACATTAAAGTCCTGTGCAATCGTGAAAGCTCAATACTTAACTAATTCCTGATAATGTCTTGGTTTTATCATATTCCAAAAAACTGCGGGAGATGCCACGACAATAACTTTTAGTGGAGTCATCCGTTTAAACTTTAGGTGTGTATATATATATATATATATATAATTATAAAGTTTAAACGTATGACTCTAAAAGTTACTGTTGTGCCCTTATATTGCTCTCGTGAGTACTATATACACAACGTATATAAAGTTATATACGTTATATATATATATATATATAGTATATATATATATATATATATATATATATATATTTTTTTTTTTTTTTAAAGGTAATCTACCGGTTAAGGTAGGTTTTTCGATGGACACAACTACCAAACAAATATTTTGTGGCTACTAACAAAACACAACCCTAAATTTTACTCTACACCAGGTCCCTCTTCATCTCTGAGTACTTTCTTCCGCCCTTCATCCCGTCCAACATCCCTATCCTGTTCCTTCCCTTTCCTCTTTTGCCCAACATTCTACCCTCTATCACAGTCTTCAACATCCCACTGCCGGTCAACACCCCCTTCATCCACTTTTCCTGCCTCCATAGGATTGCTCCCAACAAACCCCTCTCTTCGCCCACCATACCAAGTACTTCCTCATTTGTTTTCTTCTCTGTCCATTTCACCTTCTCCATTCTTCTCCACACCCACATTTCAAAAGCCTCCAGTCTACGTCTATCCTCCTGCTTCAATGACCACGTTTCCGCGCCGTACATAGCTACGCTCCATATCAAAGTTTTTACGAGTCTTTTCTTAACATCCTTACTCAAAGACCCCGTCATCAACTCCCTCCTCCTCGTGAAAGCCTCTTTGCCTAGCGCAATTCTTCTCCTTACGTCCCTACTACTTTGACCGTGTTGGTCCAAAACACTACCGAGATACGTAAACTGTTCTACCTACTCTAGTTTTTGCCCTCCTATTTTAATGTTAAGCTTGCCCTTTTTCTTTCTAGAAAGTCGCATAACCCCTGTTTTATTAATGTTGATTCTCATCCCATACCTGTCGCACTGAATTTCCAATTCACTCAGCAATGCTTGCAGCCCCTTGGCTGACTGACAAACTAAAGCTTGGTCATCAGCAAACCTAACTGATTTTACGAATTCCCCGCCCACTTTCATTCCTACCTCTAGTTCTTCCCATGCCTCTTTGATCATTTCCTCTGCATACAGGTTGAACAGCAACGGTGATAATGGGCAACCCTGCCTTACACCCCTTCCTAACACTGCCCATCCTGACTCCCCGTTTCCCACCCGCACCTGAGCAGTCTGAGACATGTACAGGTTGCGGATTAGCCTCCTTTCCCTCCAATCTATTCCTATTTTCTGCAGAATACTCATTAGTTTTTCCCAATTCACTCTATCAAACGCTTTTTCGAAATCTACGAAACAGGCAAATACCTCCTGGTTGTGTTCTATATTCCTCTCGATTAATAATCTCATTACTGCAATGGCATCACGCGTACCTCTCCCCTTCCTAAACCCAAACTGATCATCCCCTAAGTAACCATTTGCCCTACTCTCTATCCTTTTGTTTATGATCCTGAGAACAACTTTAGCTGCGTGGGATATCAAACTAATTGTCCTATAGTCCTCACATGACGTGGCCTTTACCTTTTTCGGAATCGGAACTAAAACTGCTCTCACAAAGTCTTCCGGCCAGATTCCCTCCTCATAAATGCTACGGATCAGCCCATATAGCCTCTTCCTCCCACATTTTCCTAAGCATTTTAAAAGTTCCACGGGAATGTTATCTACCCCCACGGCCTTATTTCGTTTCATCTCCCTTAATGCCCTTTCTATCTCATTGTCTAGTATGCCTGGACCTAAGCTGTCTTCCTCTACGTCATTTTCTTTTTCAATGTCTAACTGTGTTGGTCTGAGTTCTTTACTATACAGTTCTTCTATATACTCCTTCCATCTCTCTTGGATCTTTCCTGCGTCAACTATTACCTTACCCGCCTTATCTCTAACTGTTAGCATAGCTCTTCCTTTCTTACTTCCCGATAACGATTTAACTTTGCTGTACAGCGCACCGATTTCACCCTTCCTCTGGAGACTTTCCATATCCTCGCATTGCGTCTTCCACCATGCGTCTTTTGCCTTATTTGTTGCCCGCCTCCATTTATTGTTCAATTCTTTGTACTTCATTTTGCCTAATTCTGTATTTATATTCTTCCATTTTCGCCGCTCATCCATCTTTGTAATCATCTCATCCTTGATCCATGGTTTCCTAGTCCTTTTAGCGTTAACGGTTCCAATAGTGTCTTTTGCGGCTTTAGACAACCCGTTTTTGATCATTTCCCATTTTTCTTCGATAGTAATAAGCCCTTTACCGTCCTCCATGATTTTCTCTACCGCCTGTTTGTATTCCTTCCTTTTCAACCCATTTAATGCTTCTACATTCCATTTTCTAACTCGCCGCCCCTGCCTTATCTTTTTGAAACGTACGCTACATTTCATAACAACTAAATTGTGGTCTGAGTCCGCATCCGCTCCCGGGAAGCTGTGGGAATTTATCACACTATTCCTAAACCTGTGTCTAACCAGGATATAATCTAGCTGATATCTTCCTGAGTCACCTGGCATTTTCCATGTATACCTGCGTCTTTTGTGGTGTCTAAACCAAGTGTTGGTGATGACTAACCCCTGTCTCCTGCAGAACTCAACTGCTTTCTCCCCGCGGTCATTCCTCGTGCCCAAACCGTAGTCGCCCACCTCATCACCATCTCTTCCTTAGCCTACCGTCGCATTCCAATCCCCCATCACTATCAAATATTTCCCTGCAGGAACACACGCGATCATGTCCTCTAACTGATCGTATATCTTACCGACCTCTTCTTCCTTATGGTTGCTCGGTGGCATGTATACCTGAATAATAACTAAGTTCGTCGGTTCTGCTTTTATCTCCACTAGTAGTATTCTATCCGTTACCTGCTCTATGTTGACTACGCTTCTTCCTACCTCTTCATTTAATACTATGGCAACCCCTCGTTGGCTCTTGTCCCCACCGCTGTATATTATTCTATACTTATCACTCCAGTAATCCCCGCTATCTTTCCATCTCACCTCGCATAGACCTAAAATATCTATATTTCCCCTTTCCATCTCTCGCTTAACATTCTCCAATTTCCCTGTCCTCATCATTGTCCTAACATTCCACGTTCCTATTCTAACTAATTTTGTCTTCTTCTCCTGCGTCTTCTGTCCTGCTGCTGCTGGTTTTCCCTTGCAAGGGTTTCGTGGGATGACGACCGCGGAAGCCTTGCCTCCCCCGCTGCCGGGCACGACACACGGCCGATTGGGCCGAGCCCCGTGGTTGCCAGGACTCAAAATATCTCTATTGTCCATCATATTTTTCTAGGGAATGATAATTGAGGTGGTTTCCCGTTGCCTTCCTCAATAGTGTTTTTAACGTGACACCATCACTTACTGGCCGCCCCACTGGGGTCAGACGCCATTGCAGCCGCCTCACTGAGGAACAGACGCTGCGTGGACTACCTTTCGTCTGGCTCCTAACCTTCGACCTATCTGGCATGGGTGACCCTACCAGGAGCAATAATTATTACTCCCGCCAGCACAGCTCTAGGGGACATCGGAACGCACAAGCCCTTCCACCACGTCAAGGTTGTAGTCCGGGGAGGGGATATATATATATATATATATATATATATATATATATATATATATATATATATATATATATATATATATATATAACGTATATAACTTTATATGCGTTTTGTATATAGCACTATATTTATATATATAAATATATATATATATATATATATATATATATATATATATATATATATATATATATATATATATATATATATATAACTTTATATACGTTTTCTATATAGCACTCACGAGAGCAATAAAAGGGCACAATAGAGAACAAAATAAAACAGATAACACATAAAAGGACAATCAAATTGTAGATTGCTTGAGCTTTCGGCCTTCTATATATATACAGGGTGTGGAGACATAATTTCCTTTTTTCAAATGTTTTCAAAAAAGGAATTTATGTTACCGCACCCTGTTTATATATATACTATAATTTATTATGGCCTTACTCACTTAGCAGGTCGTGGATTGCAGTTCATCATTTATAATTGGCGACTTCGGTCGGGGCGGGATGTCGCACCCCTCTTTTATCCCACAGGTCGCGGGTTGGATTTTCTCCTAAGTGGGGCGTTTCTCGCCCAAGAACTAGGACCTGGATGCTTGTGAATGCTCTTATTATTCCATGCTTATAATGCGCTGCGAGAGGTCAAATATTGAATTCATTCCGATATTTGATTGAAAATTACTTATTCATGTCGACCTCTAATTTGGAGGAATTTGATTCGACGTAAACGTCACTTCCCCTTGTATTTACACCATAGGAGGAAGATGATAATGATTACAATCAGACGACCCATGATCCAATTCTCAGTCGGAAGCGTGAACACATTAGTTTCCAAAGTTCTCCAATTTTACTCTCATCAGATCCCTTTCCATTTTTAGAGGCATCACTAAGTAAAAATAGTCGACAAAATATCATTGAATTGATATTTCCTGAGTTAATTTGTGCTGCTATTTAAATTAAATTTTTTTAAAGGCGGATTTTTGGGGGATAGCGATTTTATCTCAAGGAATGTAAACGCCTGGAAAATCAAAAGTTTTGGAGATTTATGAGTCGGCCATTAAAAAAAGAAGCGCCGGAACAAAAGGGCTCATCCTATGTGCACGAAAAAAACCTGTAAAAAGTGGGATTCCCCTCCACGGCAAAAGGAAGTCCAATATGAGAAGAGAAATGAGTTTCATGATTCCTGGTCGGGGCACTAAATACTTGTTCTCATTCACTAAAACGCGATATAAACCGTAAAAAGTGTAAACCTTTGCTGACAAAAATTTCGATTAAAAATGGACTTCCTCGGAACAATCCGAACCAGCTAGCATTAAAAAAAAACAGAAGGCTCGTCCCTAATGTTTGTACACAGGTCTACCTCATTGTAAGGACCCCGTTCTTATTGGATTCTCTCACGATAGTGGAAATGAAATTACCGTCAATACTTTAACCGTATAGTACGCTACACATTCCAATAAAATCAGGATTAAAAACTACATTTGAATGCAGTATAGTCAAAATTACAAAGAGGTGAAGATATGTTTCATATTAATGTTTATGCTTATTATTAATTTAATGTACACATAAAAATATTCCAAGAGCAACTCGTAGATATTCAAGAAAATCTATCTCGTCACGAAAACAATTCCTTTGCAGTTTTTATTTTTATTTATTTTAATCAGGCACTGATGAAGCAGTTTTAATCGTATTTCTTTTTCAAGTTTGTTTATGAATGTTTATTAGCGAAGGAATTACTACTAGTATGCTCCTAATCATAAACAGGGTGAGCCAAGGAGAATGGTCATTAAATTTTTCTATTTTACGGAAAGAACTTTGATCACGGATACCTAGCACAGGTCATCGGATTAAAATATAAACGTTATATCGTAGCCAAGTTAAAAAAAACAAAGCACACACACAATCTTTATCATATAACGCTTTAAATCATGGAGGAACAATTGCATTCACAGATAGAAATGTGCTTTGTGAATGTTTTAGCTGTTGTTTGCAAAAACAAAAGATTATATTTCCCGATATTTAGGAAATTTGCATTTTTTTCGGAATTGCAAGTTTTATTAACGAAGCAATATTCTCAATTCGTAAAAGTGACGCGCAGATTAATAGCGTTACTCGTTAATAGCGAGTATTCTGAATGTTAACGTCAGTAGAGAAACTTTTTTGGCGCATTCTGGAGCATCCTATAGTGAAAAAAATAAGAACACATGGAAGAGGTAAAAGATTGGACCGCCTGCAAAATGAAAGATATGGGACATCATATCTTTTCTATCATCGTATTATTTGCTAGCATCAGCTATGATTCGTACACCTTATTCTTATAATTCATAGGGGATCGAGGTGGTGCGGTGGCTATCGTACTGGCTTCCCACCCAGAGGGCCCGGGTTCAAATCCCGATAGTGTTGAATATTTATCAGTGGTATCTCGATCCCTACTTGAGGTGCTTTGTGGAGGGCACTTTGAGTTAGTACGTCGGATGGGACGTTAGGCTGCGGACCCCTTGGCGCCTTTCGTTAAGAGTAGGCTAATGCCGACGCCGGGTTTCTCTCCACTCTTCATCCTTTCCTGTCCATCCCTAATGGCGCAAATGACCTCAGCAGTCGGTCGCCTCCCCTAAATACTACTACTACTTATAATTTAAAATTAAAATGGCTTGGGGGATGCAACTCGGAAAACAACTTTTAAATTAATATGATAATAATACAGGTGATAATATACCAACCAATGTATATGAGAGTACCAATATCGCCTAGCCTGAAAACACATACTATCTGATTTTACTTTGCTATATATACCTGCATGTGCACATTTATTTAATGTACTGTACTCCATTGTATATCGTATTGTATTTGTATTGCCATATTGTGATTTACTGTGCTTTACACCTTTATATATGCATTCAATATACTTTATTTACTACCTTGCAGGGTTTGCCTAGGTTTTCAACACCTTTCTTCGTGGTTATTTTCCTGAATGCGATTTTACTGGGGTATTCATATCTCAAGGCTGTTGCCACAAAATTACATCTTGTACTTATTTATTTTATTATACATATATATATACACATTTTATTATATATAAATATGTGTATTGTGTGTATATATATATATATATATATATATATATATATATATATATATATGTGGTATTCTATATACATATGGTTTGATTTATATATATACATACCATAAAACCGTAAACACACAGCAATCAACCCGAAGGTCGGTTTTTGGTAGGTTTCACCCAGTAAGCCCGACAGCGTGTGAAATTCACACATCAGGGTAGGGGGGCCAGTTCCTTTCCCTGTACCGATTATGGTTTCCCAGGAAGACCTGGTACCCAAAAAATCACATAGCTTGGGTGGGGCTGCAGGTGCCCAGAGTGCCTCGCCCGGGAATCGAACCCAGTCGAATCGAAGCAGTACAACGCTCTACCCCCTGGACTACCGCGACCCACATATATATATGTATGCCCATTACCGTTTTATATTTCCTTTTATTATTATTGTTGCGATCTACTTGACGAAATTTTAAATGAAAGGAGTGACCTTATGGTCTCAATTTCGCCCGAATAAAGGCGTTTATCCATCTATCTATGGTGTAGTGATAAAAGAACATCATCAGAAGCAGTAAATCAGATTGTCTGGATTAGAAAAGTGGATTGAGTTTCTTTAAGAACATTTAAGCATTAGAATCTTTATAAAGATGAAAATTTAAATGCGTTCCAAGAAATTTACCTGACTCAACCCGAGGCATCAAAAAATTCCTTCAAATGGTGGTTTTAACACTTGGGATGGTTTGTTCTTATGAGATAATTAAATTGCATTGTGAATTAGCAATGCTACGAGATTACTAGATCTCGTAATTTTTAGGATTTTTCTTAAGAGCCAACGGACGAATTTTCTGGGTTACAAGAATGCTATTGCGATGAAGTTGCTGAGGTGAGACCAGGAAAATAAGAATGTTAGTGTCAATTCCCGCGCTGTATCAACTAAGACGGATCATCAACATTGGGCGTGAGGTCGTTTACAAAAAAACGGAAAGAGAAGCAATGATATGAATATGTTAAACATATTGGCATAATTTAACCGAATGGTAGCTAGGTCAATTGATAGGAGAAAAGTAAAATTATTGAGATATCATATTTGCAGCTGTTGATCCCACTGAGGTCAATTTATTTGGGGGAATTTTTTTTGTGCGGTTGAACTGAGCGGCCGTGCTTACGAGGAGCTCCGTAGTGTCGATCCGAGTGGCAGCGAAAAAGTTAGTCTTTTAAAACTGTGTTTTCAAAGTAAATAGTGAAGTGATATAAAGTTTTGTGTCTTTGTTAAGTGCCCGAATGTTCTGTTCTTCAACAGAAGAGTAGTGGTAGCTAAAAAGACATAAACAACGGTGTAGTTAATTATTCAAAAGACCTCTAAAAAACCGGATTTTACCGAATTACTCGGGAACCGGTTCAGTGAGCGTAATTATATTTAAGAGTTAGAATGGTGTTTTAAAAGTTAACCTGTGTTGTGAATTTGGTGGAAATCAGACGACCTCTAAGGTGAACCGGAACACGTGGTCACAGACCGGAAGTGACCATAACTCCCGAACGGCTGACTATATCAAAGCCAAACTCAGCGCACTAATTGTAAGTATTAGCGTTAACTACTGTAGTGAATTAAGTGAAGATTGGACGACTTTCGAAAGATCGAGACCAGCGAAGACACAAAAAAGGCACTTATAAACCTAGTAGATCCCAAAGAAAAGGGAATAAAAATTCTAAGAATAGCAAGAATAAGGAATAGAGGTATTAAGGTAGAATCAAACGACTCCGATTTGGAGGAAAAACTAAAAAGCTACGACTGTTTCCAAAAGAGAGAACTGATAATGAAAAAAGAGGAAAAGAATAAGCCGCGTCTCCTTATAACGGGAGTCAAAGAGACACTTAAGGAAGAAGAAGTACTTAAGTGTATCAAACTGCAGAATGACCTACCTGAAGAAAGCGAGGTAGCTCTAAGGTATAAATTTGGTAAAAGAGAAGCCAAAAGAGTAAACTGGGTGTTAGAAGTTGACGCCACGACGAGGAAAAGACTACTGACAAATAAAAGAGTGTATATAGGCTATGAATCACACCAAGTCCGCGACCACCTTACGATTCTACAATGCTATAATTGCCAGAAATTTGGACACTTAGCAAAAGAATGTAAGAGCGATAATAGTACCTGCAGTCATTGCTCTGTGGAACATGACTCGAGGCAATGCAACGAAAAAGGAAGCAGTCCAAAATGTATAAATTGTGCGGAAGCTGGAAACGGGAAATTTGACCACAATTCCCATGACAGCAAATGCCCTATCATTCAGAGTAAGTTGGAGTGGCTAGCCAGTACGATAGACTATGGAGAATAATCAACATATTCTCAAAATAGGGCAAATAAACACCCAAGGAGCCAAAACGCCCACATTAGAACTGAGGGAAGTCAGCGAAAAACTCGGAATAGATATTTTATTTGTCCAAGAGCCCTACGTCATTAGACCGGGAGAGCAAAAGACCTGGAAAATACCAGGGATGGGGATGCGGGCAAGAACCATCCCAAGTAATCCAGCAAATAAGGTTTTCGCCAGCATTATCTTATTTAACAACAGCCTGGACGTCCTGGAGTTAACACCTTACTGCGACGACTACCATGCTGTCGCTGAGATAACGTCAGGGAAAAGCTCAATAATAATAATAAGTGCATATTTTCCTCCGAGCAGGTGTATCAAACCGTTCATAGAACACATAAGAAAAATCGTTAAGGAAAATCGAAGTCATAAAATCTTACTATGTACAGATAGTAATGCCAAAAGTGAAACCTGGTTTCATAGGTTTACGGACTCTAGAGGAAAGTTAATTGAAGAACTAGTCCTAGCTGAAGACCTCTACATTGCTAACTGTATCGGAGAACCGTTTACCTTCTCCAGTCCGAATGGCAAATCCAACATAGACCTGACTATCGGTAATGCCAAAGTCATCCGAAATATCACCAACTGGAAAGTCCGGCCAGGGAAGATTACCAGTGACCACCAATTGATCACCTTTGACATTAAGGAAGCTAGTTACAGGGAAACACCCGAAATGAGATATATACTGAAAAACACTGATTGGGAAAAATGAGAGGAAACCTTCCTGAACGAACTAGTAGCCTCGGAACGGAATACTCCATGGACACCAACAACGGAGCAAATAGATCTTAATATAGCAAGACTAACCAAAGCTATTGAAAACTCCATGAAAACAAGTATTCCAGTAAGATATTACAGAGGTAAAACTCATCCTTGGTGGAATGACGACCTAAACATCCTCAAAAAGCAAGTCCACAAACTGAGAACCGTCTTCCAAAAGAGTCGAAACGAGGACAGAGGAATCCATCGTCTGAGACACCTAGCAAAGCTAAGGATATATAAGGAACGTATTAAAAAATCCAAAGAAAATGCTTGGAGAAAGTTTGCAAGACAAAACTTTGGAGACAACTCCTGGGGCTTTATCTACAAGCTGTTCTCAGATAAACTGAAACTCCCAACAATACCAGGGACTAGACGAAATGACAAGGGTGAGGTAATGCTGATAGAAGAATGGATGGACGAAATGTTGGACACCCTTCTACCTGACGAAGATCAATCAGATAATTGTTACCACGAGTCTACCAGGAGAATGTACAATGAACCGCTTGAGAAAAGCGCCGCAAGGCTCTTCTCAGACGAGGAAGTCAGTGAAGCCATCTACCTGATAAGAGATGGCAAAGCCCCCGGCCACGACCAGATTCCGGGTACTGTAATAAGAAAACTGTGTCAGCCTATCTCAGGAGAGCTAACCAATATCATTAATGATTGTATAGTCCTCTCATACTTTCCGAACACCTGGAAACTTGGGAAGCTACACGCTATTCTAAAGGATAAGCGTAAAGGCCCAGCGAACGCTGAAGCATTCCGACCAATCACTCTCCTCCCAGAGCTGGGAAAGGTAATGGAGAGACCTATTAAAAAGAGAATTATAGAAGAGGCTGGGGAATTCCAGATCTACCACCCCAAGCAATACGGGTTTACTCCAGGGAGAAGCACGATTGATGCCATAACTAAACTGCTGAGACTAACTAACAACGATTGCAAATACACCATGGTGGTTTTTATAGACATAAAAGGCGCTTTTGATTCCGTCTGGTGGCCATCCGTAATTAAAGAACTAAAATATTTAAGGGTCTCCAACAACCTAATAAAATTAGTCAAAAACTATTTTACCAACCGCGTGATAGAATACTCCAGCAAACACCTCAAGTTTTCTAAAGTAGCCACGAAGGGGTGCCCACAGGGTTCGGTTCTTGGCCCAAACTTGTGGAACCTCTTAACCAATTCGCTTTTAAGAGAAGAACTCCCGGATAGGTGCGATATTATCGCATACGCGGATGACATCGCAGTAACTATCCCTGGAAACAGCAGAAAAGAGCTGGAAATGTTGGCGGAGAAAACTCTACTTATCCTAGAAACCTGGGCAAAAAGTAAGAAACTGAAGTTATCCATAGAAAAAAGCCAATACATGACCCTAGGAGCAAAAATATTAAGAAACCCGGCATGTAAAATCAATGGGAAACAGCTAAAGAGAACGAAGACCTTTAAATACCTCGGCATACACATGGACGATAAACTTACCTTCCAACCTCACGTGAACTACACTTGCTCGAAGGTTAAGACTATCTTTGGTGCCATAAGAAGGCTTTGCCGTTGTACATATGGCCTCAAACCGATGGAAAACATTTATGAGGGAGTAGTAATACCCATTGTCACTTATGGGTGCGAAATTTGGTCCCACAGAGTCAATCTCGCAAGATTCGAGAGAAAGCTAAAGGAGACACAGCGTGCCTGCTTGATAGCGATGTGCAACAGCTATTCCACCGTGAGCTCTGTATAGTGGCTGCAACTCCACCTCTAAAATACCGAATTTGGGAAAGAATTGCTATAAACAAATCGAGGAAAAAATTAAATATAGAGTATTTCAACCTCTCGTTAGATGCAGAAAATGCAGTACAAATATCAAAATTAAAAAGACTACTGAGACAGGAAACACATAGAGAATGGAACGACGAATGGAACAGAACAGAAAAGGGAAGGAAAACACACCGTATATTTCCGAACATAGATGACCGGATAAAATTAAATATTTAACACACCTCAGCAAGCACACAAGTGTTAACCGGACATGGGAACTTCAACTCCTACTTACACTTCATAGGGAAATGTTTTACCCCTCTGTGTAACTGTGAAAAAGAAGACACAGCAGAACATAGAGTGGAGGATTGTGTTTTCTATGAGACAGAGCGGCAACTCTTATGGAACAATATGGAAGAGAAGCTAACGAGCTTTAGGGAAATGATTACATTCTGCCTTAAGAACAACAATAACCTGCTCGGAAAATTTGCAATAAGAAAACCAGCAAATAGTGAACCACAACAAGCGAATTAACTGGGAAATATTTTGTGTAAAATTTTGTGTAAAATGTAGCAATGTATTCTCCTATATGTCTATTGAGTGATTTTTTTTTCTTGAATTGTTTATCATTAGTTTAACTCCCAACATATACAGTATAAGCACCTGTAGATGTTAAAATTTTAGAAAAACTTTCCTTATGTCTGATTATTTTTGTCTTTTTGTCTGTTTTGTTATGTATGTTGTTTCCTTATGTCTCATTATTGTTTGTAAAAAGGGGAACTAAGATTCAAAGGAATCCCCAACTAACTGTGAAGTAAAATAAAAGTGGACCCAGGAAACCATTGGTCAAATGGGTCCAAAAAATTAAAAAATTAAATTAATTGAGGTCAATTTATGTTTCCTCCTCCACGACTCTCAGCGGTGGGAAATGAAATGAATGATAAGGAGAGAAATTCCCATTGAACAATTATATTAAACTTCATATGAAGGGAAGGGAACTCATTGAGATAGACGGGGCTACGTTTTAAATCATATCCAATTCTCCCTCTATCTGGAATCTTTGGGTATCTTTGGCGTATCAGATAAATTCGTTCTTTGGTGGAAATAACTTAGGAAACACAATCGTTTCAATTCGTCCCCGTTGTGCAAGACTAAAAATTCAAACTGGATGGCGAGACGAAAAGCAATCATTTCCCATGAAACTAAAAAAAGACCCATGGAAAACGATGCACCCGAACTACCTCCACCAATGGCCTCTGAAGGCAGGGCTAAGGATAGGTGCTCGCGACCGTTGGACCTTGGCTAAACTCAAAGAGACGATGGAAGTAACTTCTTTCCCCACATTTGACTGACCTCTGCACTTGGAACCGAAAATCAATCAGCATTTTTCCAACTTCTTAAAGAGAAATTGATATGTAATTGTATATGGCAGATAGAGATCATCCATATTAATTCATGTTAATATTGGCAAATATTTCTGTTCTCCTGGATTTGTTTTCAGCTTGATTGCTGAGTTAAAAAAAATATACGTGAAAAAATAAGCCCAATGTTTAAAACTGAACTTTGAAAGCTACTGTTAATGAAGTACTATTATAGTGTAGAAAAATTTTATGGGTGCTTGTCAGCTAATTAAAACCCAATGGAGAATATTTCATTTAAGTGATTATTTTTTGTATTGCTCAAATTTTATTTTCTGTATATCTTTATGATTATGATCTAAATCACATGCCTGGCAGAAAGAACAATATCATATGCATATATCAGCATAGTACGTAAATTTTCTAACAAGTATAAGAAACATCATTTATTCGTAAGGAGGTGGACTAATAAAGGACTAATAAATTTCCTTAAAGCGACCGAACAAATTAATTTAGCTCCATACGTGAGTTAAAAAAAATAACATAGCTATCATCAACAGTGACTATTTTTTGCCACCTAGAGGACTTTTAGTTGACTTACTACGATGCTGAAAAATGACAGGAGCATTCTTCGCTAAAATGTGACAAAAAGGATTTATTTCTCAGGACCATCATTTCTTTAAATCATCCCCAAGTCACCCCAAAAAGAGCAAAGTTCTATTAGATGCTTGTATTTGGTCATTGTTTTTTGTTCCGCAAAAACCCCAAGAATATTTATACCTAAAATAAAATAAATTTTAAACTGACTGATTTTAAGGAATAGGCCTCTGTGTTAATTTAAAAGTAGCAGAGGATAGGAAAGATCTTGCATGGTACCTGACATTAACTAAAGGTTTAATCGAAAAATCATTGAATGAAACAGTCGATAATAAATTTAAGCTGTACAGTCGTGAGATCCCAATTAAAATTAGTAAATTCAATAACTTAAAGGATATCATAAAAAAATAGAAGGAAGGTTTGCCTCAGGTCATGTATTACCTGCGATTTAATGAAAATACTATTGGCCATAAATCCTAATTAGAGGTTTCCATCTCCATTTACCTACGGGAAGTTATGAAGAAGCAGAAATGAGTAATAAAGAACAACACGTTCAATTTCCTTGTGACTGCGCAATGAAGCAATGAAAATCGCATTCAAGATCACTGAAGAGAGCGAGAGCTCTTGAGTGAAGAGAAATGAGGACTAAAAAATACGCTCAACCAATTTAATAAAGAAATATACAATACATTCATTTTACTATGCATTATTTCATTTTCTTCGCATTTTTTTCTAAACAATCCCTCTTAAGAATAATAAGGACTAATTTTTTTTCGTATTTGTCCGAAACAAATTTTACACCCGTTAATATATCACTCTTTTGACCAATTGTTAAACTTTCATAAATTTCCGCGTTAATTTTTGCTCCCATATTCTCCAAGGAAAACATTATATTAAACTAATATTCAGACATCTGGTTTCGAAATAAAATAAAGTCGTTGGCCAAACTTAATATGTTGACTTATTTACAACAATGCCTGAACATTGTCCCCCACCCCGAAGCTGTTTTCGTACAATTACTAACCTATTACAGAAGCTCCCCCAAACATTTCGGACATTCTGCCTAAGATTGCTAACGTCAGGAAAATATTTCAATTGTCCAGGTCTGGCTGGCATTCCGTTCTCGGAGCCGGGAGAGGCTCGCAAACAGGTTGAATGACACCGTTGTCGCATTCGCCGCCCGGACACGCATTTCGCCCGCCCCCCCTTCTTGCCTCCCCAGGGCCGTCCCCCGACCCTCCCTCCCCTTCTCTCCCTCCCAAACATCCATTCGGTGACCATACATTACGAGCCACCCCTTTCCCAACCCACCCCAACCGGTCGTTAAAGTCAAGCGATCGTTTTTGCACCATTTAACAGTGGAATAATATCTCCACCATCATTTTTGCAGCTTTCACGGAGGCAATATGGGAATCCGGCCGGATTCCCAGTCTCGTCGCCGGCGCTTTCATTCGGATCATCGCGGTGACGCCGCCGACAGGCCGGCTTCGCAATCGTCTCCAAACAAAACGCCTCCCGCCTCTGACCGGAACGGGAGGCGGGCGACTACTGTTCGCAGGCCGGGGTTGTTTTTTTTCATCGACTCGGCGGCCGGACTCTTGTGCGAGCGGGCACGCCCTCTTTTTTTGTCATTGCTGTCGGTGTGACTCCCTTCGCCTCCGACCAAAATAAACCAATTCGACCACTCCAGGGGCGGAATTAGCGGACGAAATTTGGTTATGCAGGGTTTCGGATCTGGACAATCAAGCTCTTACGACGCAGATGGGAACACGGCTGTTTCGGAGCCTGGTGGTTTGAATAAGGGATATATATTTAGTGCAAATCGATGAATATTCTGAAAGAATTTCCTCGGTTCATTCTTGAAACAGAATAAAACGCGTATTTTTTAACTATTTTTTCCATACTAGGTACACTATGCATTTTTTATGTAACGTTGTAGGTATAACAAGGATGTCTATTCCAAATATGTCTGTAGGTACGTAATTCCTATTAATATTGGTTACTTTTTTTTTAAACTAATCAAGAAAAGTGCAAAATTGAGAGAAAGCTATGATTTTATCCATGCACCTTTCAAAAATGCAAACCCAAGAAAAATGAACGCTTTCCCAAAAACCTGAAATCATATATATGCATCGTATTACGTATTACTGTTTACGTAGAATAATAAATAATCAACACCTTAACGTGGGTCAGCAAATTATTACCTTTTCACTCCCACAGAGCAAAGAAATATCCTTATTTTCCCGTTGGCATTGGGAGAAATTATTTTGTTTCCTAAAATCCTTCGTTTTATAAAATTCCTCAAGTTATCCTCGAAATTTCACCCGTCCGTCAAACAAAAATATGCATATTTTCGAGTTTATACGAACGTGATTGGAATACTAAATGAATGTTTCAAAACGAGAAACGTGACAATATAAATGTGAAAAAAGTTTAATGGGAGCACCTTGCTCCACTTTTAAGTCCAAAGCTCCAATATTTTAACAAGCATACATGTACAATATTTTCAGATAATTTTCTTCAAGAAAAAGTCTCTTAGACAAATTTCATTGCATCTTTGGATCTCACTCTAATGTTTCCAACAAATATATTGCGAAAAAGACTCAAATGAAAACGTTCGCTCGCAAGCTCACCTAATCCGTCCGTGCAGTCGCTTGGAATTTACTAATTGAATTATGAATTGTTTCGATTTTATATCAATTCAAATTAATAGCACGGGAACACGAATAATTTTTCACGCAAATTAAAACATTTCCTGATAAATAATCTTTTTTTATGCATGTGAGTGCTTGAGACGAAATTGCAAGACTTGAGAGCGAACGTAAGAATCTATGAGCTTATAGGTTCGACTTTTGCTTTCATTTGAATCAGTTTTCAATTATTTTTAACAATAACTTGCTAGCGTTTAACATGATTCAGTATATTAATGCCAATCTCAACAGGAAAATAAAATTGAAGATGTCATACAAATGTAGAATGCGAAAAACATTATAGCAAGGCTAAAGAACTCTGGCTTAATACTTAAGAAATTACAGTTTATATATATATATATATATATATATATATATATATATATATATATATATATATATATATATATATATATATATATAAACTGTAATTTCATAAGTATTAATACTTAAGAAATTAAGTTAATTAAATTAAGTTTAATACTTAAGAAATTACAGTTTATATATATATATATATATATATATATATATATATATATATATATATATATATAAACTGTAATTTCTTAAGTATTAAGCCAGAGTTCTTTAGCCTTGCTATAATGTTTTTCGCATTCTACATTTGTATGACATCTTCAATTTTATTTTCCTGTTGAGATTGGCATTAATATACTGAATATAATGAACTATATATATATATATATATATCCTTCAAATGTGCGCATTTAAATGACAACAATGTTTAAAATTTTCTTGGGATTAATTATCACCAGAAAATAATGTTTCATTAATAATTCTGAAACGTACTCTATGGTGTATTTGAGGAATTCGAATTATCTAACAAACATTATCATCGTATTACTAATTCTGCGTTTCTGCCTTAACTTGGAAAGCAAAATTTTCATGGTTCATATCATTTTTTGCGATTTCAATAAAACATTCTTTCATCCACCAAAGTAGTGAAGCGATAAAAAATACAGATATTTAAAAGCAATAGTGAAACGAGGTTTGGTTATACATGCGTACAAACATACATTTATATCAATAGATTCTGAAGTAAGGAACTATATCTGAACGTCATGTGAATGGTCTATGTACTTCGGAAACATGTTATAAAAAATTCAAAAGTAAAATTCACGTTCTTTTAAGCTCTTTGCTCCAGAAATAACTCAGTTGCCGTTTCCAGTATCATTCAACTGTTTACAGTATCAATAAAGTCCGTTTTGTGGCTCCATTCACAATCAATACTCTAGATCAAAGCATAAGATTGAATGAGAGTTTTTTGCATATGACAAAAATCATCCTTCTACGAATGATTTCGACAGCAGTGGTAACTCTTTGGCTTTGCTTTTAGGGACCAACAGAAGCAGGAGTCGTCGCGCAATCATCAGCACGACTCGCAATCGCAAAGCAGTTTGGGCATTTCGCTCGGCGAACTACACCCTAAAACGAGCGTTGCAAACGCACGATCAAACGATCGAATTCGTTCGGTCTCCCTTTCCGGTTGGCCGACCCCACTATCATGCGAAACGGAAGATAAGGAAGCATAAGCAGATTGCGCCAGTGAATCCAAATGTGCGAAAGCGCCGAGGCATTTCGCCACCCACCGCGTCGCATAAGAATTCACAACAATTTCATCTCTCCGTTCCTCAACTCTCGCCCTAGACTCTGCCACCTGCGGATTCCACCGATGCGTGCGTAATCCTCGCCACGGACCAGGTCCCGTGATCGGCGGGACTAGACCCAACTAACCTCCGTGAAATAAAAATGCCTTCTTTTAGGCTCACAAATACTCTACGTAGAAATCAACCTCACGAAGGTTTTCTTTCAAATGTTGAGCTTTCACGCGGAAGATTAGCCGCTCATTCAGGTGGCTTGACGTTTGAGAAAGCACTAATTGTGGTGGAGTTTAACATACCGTGTCGCGCCGGTTAATATAATTTCCACTTCCAACATTTAAAAACATTAAATCTTAGAAAACCAACATATTGCACGCGCTAAATTATAGCACAATAGCCGTTGAAATTGAAAGGAATTCTTTCGCGCGATTACTTGACAATGCTATTGGATTGAATGCATTATTGGAGCTCAGATTTGTCCTCTATCTCACCTTCCCCAGACAGTTCATCAGAAAAACTAATCTACGAACATAAAAAATACTCTACTCAAAGAACATTCCATCACGAGCATAACTTGCCCCAGTAATTATCTCACTACTAAGTTTTGACTCCGAGGAAATAATAAGTAAAATCTCAAAAAACTGCGGGAGATACCGAAGGCAGTAACTTTTAACTGAGTCCCTCGCTATATTTGTATCACAATACAACTATTGCAGTGGGTAAAATAGTTCGCTTAACTAATGCAACATTTTCCGGCTAAAGGACTCGGCAGATCATCGAGGGATCCGGGTTCGAATCCCGGTCCAGGCGAATGATTTTTACACTCTCAAATTTTTGCATTGTAATGCACATTTAGTGGATTTATATATATATATATATATATATATATATATATATATATATATATATATATATATATATATATATATGTATGTAGAAGCACTCAGGAGAGCAATACTACATTTGGACTGTGCAATAGAACACAAAAATAAAATAGATAAAATGAGGCTCACATTTCAGAAAGTTTAAACTTTCTGAAATGATGTGTGAATTTCTTTATGTGTGTGTGTGTGTGTGTGTGTGTGTGTGTGTGTGTGTGTGTGTGTGTGTGTGTGTATATATATATATATATATATATATATATATATATATATATATATATATATATATATATATATATATATATAGATGATTTCGTCGAAGTAACACGGAAGTGCCGAATAGTACATTACACAGTAACAAACAATATAGAAACACAAAAAAAGGATCACTCAGACGTTATTTCTTAATGATTTTGACGGTATTCTACTCCGTCTTCATCGGAAGATAGAGAAGTAAAGCATTACCTCTCTATCTTCCGATGAAGACGGAGTAGAATTCCAACGAAATTATCAAGAAATAACGTGTGAGGGATCCGTTTTTTGTGATTCTAAATTGTTTGTGACTGCTGACCGGAGGGTCCCGGGTTCGATTCCCGGGCAAGGCACTCTGGGCACCTTCAGCTCCACCCAAGCTAAAGTGATTTTTCGGGGACCAGGTCTTCCTGGGAAACCATAACGGGCACAGGGAAAGGAACTGGCCCCCCTACCCTGATGTGTGAATTTTAACACGCCGTATAGGGCTTAGTACTGGGTAAACTCTACCATCATCTACCAAACTGATCTTCGGGTTGATTACTGGGTTTATGGTATATATATATATATATATATATATATATATATATATATATATATATATATATATATAAACCCACACATATGTACACACACATACATTTATTTTATAAACAGAACGAACACATGTGAAGCATTCACGGCGAAGTAAAAGAAAAGATAGACCAGCAAATAGTCCCTTTTTTATCAAACTTTCAATTTTCCCCAATCTTAATTTACTCCCACGCGCCCGCAACGCGTTAAAAAAATACAAAATAAATGAAAACGTGTGCTCTAAATATTGTGAGGATTTTCCTTCGGCGGCCGTTCGTGCAGACTCTAGTGCACACACTCGGTCCGTTTCACTGGCGGACGATGATGACGTCGTCTAAAAGACTGGGGCTGCAATCCGATAATCCGATACGGTGGTCTGAATTAATGCCACGGCTCCGACAATCCGGGTTTCATGTGCGGCGAGGCTGTGTGCACAGGGTATCCCCAAGGGCCACCGCAAAGGATTTTTGAGTCCGAGGGAGAGAGAGAGAGATAGAGGATCGGAGCCCCCCACCGCCACCTGTTCGTGGGAGGAAAGCGGGATGGAAAGGAAGAAGCCATAAGTGCCCCCGAGATGCTCCGAGGTGCGGCTATCCCCCCCTCCCCGACCCATCTCACACCAACCCCACTCTTATGCGACGTGGAGTGGGTAAAAATAGATTACCAGGTGATCCACACCCGATGGCAAACCAACTCAAAGAAGGAAGGGGAGGGCGCTCTATCTGCGTCGGTCTCTTCGTTGCGGCTTCGTAGTTTTCCCGGGGCAACCCCGAGTGGGCGATAACACGCCAAGCAGACTGGGGGTTGGGAGAAACCACTCGCTTTCACGATCAAAGCATTCTCCGGCGAATATCACACGCCCAAAATGGCGAAATCGTTTTTTTATCAATATTTTTGGCAAAAAATTTTAGGATATTCCTCAACGCGAAGATATATGGGGCGTGGGGGTGGAAGAATTTTCTATTACTTCAGTACGCAAGAGTTAGTGAGAGGATAAATCGAGCCGATGCACTGCGTAGAGTCTATCTAATTACCACTCGCGGCGTCAATTGCGGAGGCAAAGGACAGTCACGGCAGCTCGAAGAGTAGTTAAGCCAAAGTTAAAGGCAATAATTAATGGAATATTCAGGCATGGTGTGATAAAATTGAAACGATGATGATGTGATATTCCTCAAGTTAACATTTAATTACTACGATACAGGTTTTGATGAATAAAATCAAGAAAACCTTGAACGACTATATTAATGTTGTTCAGTATTTAATTTTTGCCCCATCATTATTTTGAGACTTCCTCTTAACTGCCTATGGTTTGACATAAATACGTAAAAATCTTTTGCCTTGACCGGGATTCGCAGCTTGATCCCTCGAAGTCCAGCCGAGTGCTTTAGCCAGATAAGCTACATCTAGGCGTCCGCTAACACTGCGAGATTTGAGGAATTTAAAGGAACCAGACGTTGTGAGAAAATACCGTTCATGCATACAATGTCACTGGCATTCGTAGTGGTACGCGATGTCCAACAGCCCACGAGGTTAAAGCCAACTTGAAACATTTGAGGTCTTTGACCTTTGGCTTAGCTAAAACTAACTGTAACCAGTTAACTGGCTAAAGCACTCGGGCGGATATTGAGGGATCCGGTGTTCGAATCCCGGTCAAAGCGAATGACTTTTAGACCGTGAAATTGAAGCTATTTAATTTATTGAAACAGAGACTTCAAAATGTCGTTGCAAAATAATATTTTGCCATTGGAGGGAGAAATTTATTTGCACTTCCTTAAAATTTAGAAGATAATGGGAAAAGGGGAAAATAAACTTAAAAGAAGAATGAATCAATAATTGTGGAACTTGTTGTACTTTTAGCAAATTCTCTCTGAATATTGAATTATAATTGCAGGGGAAAGTGCATTACTAATATTTACTGTAGAGTTTTTAATTCTTACTAAAGATAAATCTGTTTCTTTAACTCCTGACTCATAAACTTTGGTAATTATATTAAAACGGATATCCACTGAAGACGGAAAGGCTATTTTGTGACATTTATAAAGAATGGGAAATACAAAAGACAACAAAGGTAATACTGCTTGATACTAAGAGCTTTCAACTACCCATTTAAAACTGTGTGCTTATATTTTACAAAATGAGAAGGCTCCTTTGTAAATAAAGGAAAGTGAATTAACTAATGAGGACTAAAATCCACGGAAACTGTTAAAATAAAAAAAGAGAATTAACCTTGAATCAGAAACACCAGATTTGTTCTGAAAAGTGAACTCCTTTAAAGTGTACAAGGGCTGAAATCTATTCGTAAGGAAACTAGAAAAATCAAAGCCACGCCTGGCGATTAATAATGGGAAAGATCAAGTACCAGAAACCTTACTTTCAGCACACAAGTACAGCTTGTATATGCATTGCTAATAAAGATATCCTCCGCACAATTAAAAAGGAAACCGTTGCATATATTCGATTGGAGAGACGGACGCAAAACACAATAGGTGATATACGTAGGCTGGAAGGACTGACAGGGAGAAAGCAATGGAGTTCCACAGAGGATAGGGTTTAATTATCACCAACACTTGCTTTATACAACACAACAGGGGTAGGCAGACATCCCTACCTCCACATTCAAAAAAATATCAGTTACACTATATTCGGAAAGCAGAAAGAGTAAAAGAGTTTACAGTAAGAGATGAGTCGGGTAAAATAATAGTTGAAACGGAATAGATCCAAGAGAGATAGAAGGAATATATAGACAATTTTATGGCAAAGAACTTATGCCAGCATGGTTAGACATAGAAAGAGAATTTGAGGTAGAGGAAGATAACTTAGGTCCAGGCATACAAAACAAATTGAGTTCTGCTGGAGACAAGAGTTACTCATCACCAACACTTTGTTTAGACACCATAAAGGTGTAGGTATACATGGAAAAATGTCCGATTATCCAGGAAGGTATCAGTTCTAATATTTTATAATTAAGCAAAGATTTGGGAACAGCGTGATCGATACGCACAGCTTCCCCGGAGCGGATGCGGACTCTGGCCACAATTTAATGCTCATGAACCGTATCGTCCGATTCCAAAAGATAGAGCAGGGGTGTAGGTTAGCAAATCGAATGTAGAATCATTAGTCAGAACCACAAGAGAGGAATATCAGGAGATTTTTGAGAAAATTAGTATGTGTAAGGAAATGGATCTGGGAACTATAGAAGAAGAATGGGTACATATCAAAAAAGGACCGTGAAAGCCTAAACGAAACGATAGATGAAGTAAATAGTAAAAAGACAATGAACTCATTGTTTACTGACAAGATAATAAAAAAATAGAAAATATAGTAAAAATATACAAGAGAAGGAAATGGAAAAATGTAAACATAAAATTATACAACATATATTACATATATATATATTATTATATGGGCAATATAAAGGTCATGAAAATCGCAATGCAAAGATATGGAAAGCTTCAAAATAAAGGGTGAAATCGATTAAGTCAATCAAATTACAGCCAGGAAGAAAGGAAGGAAAATCCTTACAAACGATTAAATAGAAGTCAGGAAAGTTATCAATGGACGCATGAAAGATTCAATGGAGATGGAAAAAATACGTAGTGGAACTAAATGGTAAAGACATTAGGCCAGCCACTTTACACATGGGCAGAGCTCATGAAGTAGATAAGGATAGCTTAGGTCCAGGAACACTCGACAATGAAATAAAAACGGAATTAAGAGAATTTAAATGAAATTAGGCCGTGGAGATGGATAAAATTCTCGCGGAGCTACTAACTGGTTGAGGATAACATGACTGGAGAAGTTTTTGTGAGTTAAATCATAGCCTTTATGAGGAAAAAATTCAGCCAAAAGACTTCATCAGATCAATGATAGTTAGCGTTCAAAAAATAAAGAGGGAACCGTATGTGAGCACCGTAGAGTAAGACATTTGATTTCACGCGCAGCTAAGGTGCTGCTTAGGATCATCAGTAAGAAGATGAAGGGGAATGCAAATGATTATTAAGGGGAAGATAAGTTTGGGTAAGGAATATGTTAAGAAATGGGTGATAACAAACCAATAATGAGATAACTAATAGAGAAGAACATAGGATAACATTAGGATGTATGTATTTTTTACGCAGATTTCAAAATGGCGTTTGATTGAGCTAATTAGAACAAATTAATGTATGTATTGTGGAAAATAGGAGTAAATTGGAGGGTAAGGAGGCTAATCCGCAACATGTATGTCTCTGACTGCTCAGGTGCGAGTGATGAACGGAGAGTCGGGATGGGCAATGTTAGGAAGAGGTGAAAGGCAGAGTTATCCGCTTTCACCGGTGCTGTTCAACGTATATGCGGAGGAAATTATTAAAGAGGCACGGGAAGAACTGGAGGTAGGAATGAGAGTGGGCGGGGTATTCGTAAAATCAGTGAGGTTTGTTGATGACCAAGCTTTAGTTTGTCAGACAGCCAAGGGGTTGCAAGCATTGCTGAGGGCATTGGCGAATCAGTGCGATAGGCATGGGGTGAGAATTAATGTAAATCAATCAAAAGTTATACAAAAACGGCTGCATAAATATTTTCCGGAAAGAGAAAAGCTGTATTAAATTTTAAAATAGGAGTTCTCAACCTAGAGCAGGCAGAAGAGTCAAACCATCTCGGAAGTTTGTAAATCCAAAACGACCAGAGTACTGAGGACATAAGGAGAAGAACTGCGTTAGTCAGAGAAGATTTCCCAAGGAAGAGAGGCTCGTCAAAACTTTGACAAGGAAGATGGTTATGTATGGCGCGGATGCATGGTCACTGAAGCAGGATGATGTACATAGATTGGAGGCTCGTGAGATGTGGGTGTGCAGAAGGCTGGAGAAGGTGAAGTGGACAGAAATGAATACAAACGATGAATGGCTAGGCTTGATGGGAAGGGATAGGGAAATTTTTGGGGAAATCCTAAAAAGTCAAGAAAGATCGATGCATAGCATTAAGAATGGCGATAGGATGTTGAAAACCGTGCTGGTGTGGAGAACTTGAGGGAGGCAAGTTAAGGGATGGAAAGAGATAGGCATATTGGACGTAAATGGAGAGAGGAAAGAAGTGTGCCGAATTTGGATGGGTTTAAATGCAGTGTCGGGTGTCATGATAGATATTGTTACAAGAGGTGAAGAAATACCGGTGCATATAGTGTTGTTTAGTTTCTGTTCCTCCAAAAATTACCTTAAACGGTTGACTAAAAATAACAATCATAATATTGTAATTATAATCTTTAATATAAATGCGGGCGTCATAGAAATCACTCTGCTAAATATTAATAATATTCTGATCACTTAAATGAAATACGGCGACGTCTCAATAATTTTAGCGAGTGCATATTTTTCACCAAGTTTGGAAATACTTTCTTTTACAGTACTAATGGAAACATAGATATTTTGAAATACAAAGTTAAACAAAGAAGAGTTGGCTTCGCTAGTACACTGACCATTTGAAAATTGTTAGGTAGGCCTTAATTAAAGTCATGAACTTGTTTGTACACAGAATCCTTAAAAGGAGCCGCGCACATCATCACTGCCAAACGGAGAATCAAATGTGGATCACACGATAACCAATGTGGAATTTCTAAGAAAGTTAGAAAACTGGAAAGTGCTTTTGGATGTGATTAACAGTGATCTTCAATTGATTTCAGCTTATGTGGTTGGCAATCGGTGAATAAACAGCTACAGGACTACGTTAAAACTTTGAAAATGTCGATTGGGCAAAATATATAATCTCTCGACTAAATATTTGTTGTCGACTCACAAAAAAGCGTAGTAAAAATGTTCCGTCATGGGCCCCAGATATGGAGCAAGTGGAAATGGAGGCGAAAAAACGACCGGCGATAATTTAGGGCTTTATGGATCAGTTTACCCCCGAACGAAAACGAGATAATCAAAGGCATTTATGGATCGCCCGAGTGAATTTAACGCGCGCAATCTCAAGAGAATCTAACAGGAAAGTAAATACAATGATGGGGAAAGGAATAAGCAAGGACATTTGAGTAAGTTAAACGAATAAAAAGCAGTAGCAGTTAGATAGACTAAAAATAATTACGAAGAAAAAATCCACTCTAAGAAATTTTGAAACAATGCGTGGGGATTGGTCGAATGCTTGTTTTGAGAAAAACATTTACATTGGCCGAGACTAAAACAACTGAAAGTAATGCTGCTGGGAGTACAATGCTGGATACATTCAGAATAAAATTGCAATTATATTTGTGGCAAATGGAATTGTTATTGCTAAAATGGCCAATTTTAAAATAATGCTCACATACAGAGTGACTAAGATGATAACAGTACACGGAAATTTTGCCAATTCTCTAAGGAATACAGTGAGAATTCCCAAAAAATAATTTTAAAAACCAGACACACCAACGGTGGCTAAAATTCGAAAAAGGTAATTTCTAAATAAATTTGTCAACCACGGAAAACGAGGAATTTGAAATGGGAATAAGGGTCAAACCCTCCTTAAAATTACCTATTGAGGAATGAGTAAAGCTTACGTCGGAGAACTGCTACAAAAATGCACAGAAAACGAATGGGTGAAAAGATTCAAGGAAGAAAGAAGGCGGAAAATAAATGTACAAAGAGGATTCTGGAAATGAAAAAAGACTGACGAATACATTAAATGAGTGTAATTTACGCAGATTAAGTGAAGAAGACTTCAACACTGATTAACAAAATTGCAACAATTATTTACCATGTGAGGCATTACATACAAGGGTTGCCCAGATAGTAACTTACGTTTCAGCCTAGCGTAGCGGTGAGTATAGGGTTAGAACCGCCGTCTTGGTGTTTCAACGTCCCCACATTCAGAACGCATCTTGTAGTATTAATGTAGAGACAATGGTTCTTCTAATTTGCTCACATTGCGAAATGTACGCTGCAATAGAAAATCCTGCGAGTTGTGTAGTGAGATCTGTGATTAGATTATTACTGACAAAAAACTAACACAAGCCAATTGAAATTCACACAAATCTTTGTAAAGTGTACGGAAACGGAATAATGAGTGAAGGCGGATTGAGTGAGTGGTGCATTCAGTTAAAAAATGGCTGCAGAACTACTGTTCACGACGAGGATATCGCAGTGGTCGGCCTAGCCTTGTGACCGGGTGCCATGTTTCTTCAGAGACGGAATTGTAAAGATTGCGTATCGTATTGATAAATTTCTCAATTTGAATAGCGACTATGTAGTAAAATATATTCAGAATGTGCCTTTCAAGTGCATATAATAAAACTTCGTCTTGTCACGAGGTTCATATTTTAATTCAAAACGCAAGTTACTTTCTGAACAGTTCCCTTATATACCCAGCTATGCACTACGCTAGTAATTTCTCACTGAAAATTCTATATTTTATTCATTTATTTATTGATTTTATTGGGTTGAGATTAAGACTTTATAGTCCCTTCTTCCACCTAACCCCTACATATTAAAGTAAAGATAATTACAAACACCCAAAACCTACACAGGTGGGAATCAAACCCGTGACCCCTGGGTTGGCAGGTGAGGACTCCACCCCGCCCCCATCGAGGCCGGCTGTATGATAAATTGTAGCATTATTAACTTACCGTACTGTTGATTTACAAAATATGAAAACATTTTATTCACGCATAAAAAAGTTTTTATGAAATAAAGAGAAGTAAATTTACTACAAATCCCCACTCCAGCTTAATTTAAAGTACATTATAGATATGAATTATATTCCATGGTCATCCTTTTTAGATTTCATACAGCAGGACCGATAGAGCTTTGGAATCGGAGAAGTGGAGATCAGAATTTAAACTGGAAACAAACTCGTTAAATCCCATTCACAAACCTCTTCTTCGGTTTAACTCAATAAACAGGTCAAAAAATTGGCTAGGCAAGTAATCACTAATCAAGAGTTAAATAATAATGAGGACATAAAAATATTGGAAACTGGTATCTAGGTCAACATATATTGTTCAAAAATAAAAACTCTCGGCAAGAAATAGCGCATGATGGTTAAAGTAGACAATGCTTACAAGTACCTGATCTCACCAAACCAAATCCCATTGCCTGCAATTTCATTTTTTTTCAATTTCACCCCTCATAACATGGACTAATAGGGCACTACACTCTGCAAATATGTAAGTTCTGAGTAGATAACCAGAAATATTGTGTTTTGTTCTACAAATAGTTTTCCTTTTTGTAAAAATCTTTCTTGCTATGTTTATTGCCTAAGGAATTTCTTATGACCTCATTAAAAATGAATTTCTGGTGATCCACATTCCTTTATCACCAAACTACCTAATGGGTACCTTGGGATGTCACCATAGAAAAAAAAACAGAAATAGCAGACTCGCAATCTACACAATCTCTTTTTGGAATCCGCCCGCGGATGTGGCCCGAGAAATCACGATGGCCAGCGTTGTCAAACGAGCATTGATTCCCTCAAGGATTCCGAATTGAATTGGAGGGGAAAAATTAGAATTCGAACGTTAATTTGTACAAAATACCACACCTAGTAAACAACTGGGAATTCGGACTAATACATGAGGGTAGAGCTCAGCCAAAATTATTAGGTAATATGTAGGAAATCTACCGGTTGAAGTATGTTTTGGATAGACAACAGCTGCCAAATATTTCTCTTATCTCTCTAAACCACACACGAACCAACATTTTACTCTACAACAAGTCTCTCTTCATATCTGTGTAGCTCCTTCCTCCCGTCATCCCGCAAAACACTCTTGTCCTATTCCTGCTTGTTCCTCGTTTGCCTAACATTCTCCCCTCTATTACAGTCTTCAACATCCCACTACCGATCAATACGCCCTTCATCCATTTTTCCTGCCTCCATAAGATTTATCCCAACAAACCCCTCTCTTGACCCACCATTCGAAGTACTTCCTCATTTGTTTTCCTTTCAGTCCATTTCACCTTCTCCACACCCACATTTCAAAAGCCTCCAATCTACGTCTGCCATCTTGCTTCAGTGACCAAGTTTCAGCGCTGTACATAACTACGCTCCACATCAAAGTTTTAACGAGTCTTTTCGTAACGTGCTCAGTCAGCGTCCCTGATATTCATTCCCTTCTACTTGCGAAAGCCTCTTCACTTAATTCAATTCTTCTCCTTATACCCTTTGACTATAGACTTTGATCATTCTGGTCCTAAATACATCCGAGATACGTAAACTGTTCCACCTGTTCTAGTTTGTGACCTCCTATTTTAATGTTAAGCTTAGTCTTCCTCTTTCTGGAAAACCGAAGAACCATTGTTTTATTAATGTTGATCCTCATCCCATACCTGTCGCACTGAGTTTCCAATTCACTCAGCAATGCTTGCAACCCCTTGGCTGACTGACAAACTAAAGCTTGGTCATCAGCAAACCTAACTGATTTTACGAATTCCCCGCCCACTCTCATTCCTACCTCCATTTCTTCCCATTCCTCTTTAATCATTTCCTCTGTGTGCAGGTTGAACAGCAACGGCGATAATGGGCAACCCTGCCTTACACCTCTTCCTAACACTGCCCATGTGGCGGCAACATACCTGCAGTGGGCAGTAGACAAACCGCTGGAGTGGTACGCCCTGTGCCGAATCAGCGTCAACAACGCAAAGACGCAGACGATTTTATTTCACCTGGAGGACTGCGAGAACCAGGAGAAATCCTCGTCGTCACCGAGGAGGCGCCATGGAAGGAAGAGGTGACCTATCTAGGCGTCATACTGTATAAAAGACTGACATTCAAAAGTCACGCCCTCGCTGCCACCGGGAAGGCAAGAGGAAGCCGACTGCAACTCTCGCCGCTGCTGCGTTTACCGTCCCTCTCTATCAAGACAAAGATGTATCTATCTATACGTGGCGGCAATTCGCCCAATCTTGATGTACGCTTCACCGGCATGGAGTGGCAGAATGACTCAGACGGCCTTCCACCACTTGGAGGTGACGGAAAGAGGGGCACTCAACAGTGTACTTGGGCTTGGCTGGAACTATGCCGCAGAAATTCTCCACGCCTTAACTGAAACTGCGCCCATCGGAGATGTCATCAAGACTTTCATGAGGAACTTGAAGGCAAAAAAGAAGAGCACTTGCGGTCGATCGGCGTCTTAAAACCTATCTCCTGGGAAAGGCACAAACGCCCAAGAGCAGCAACGGGACGGGACGACGACCAACCACCATTGAAAAGGAAAAGGAGTTGATTGGATTTTCCTTCATCGACAGGCTAAGAAGCCGCAAACACAGCAGCTGAATGATTAAATCATCAGGCAGCTGCAAGCCAAGCGTCAAGAGGGAACGTTTTGGCAAAAATAAGACGAGGACTTCCAGAACATTCTGTGAAACTCAATTCCTTCACATTTAAACCGAAACCAAGTGGGCAAATGACTAAATTTGTTTGAGACAGCTTAGATGATGGTCCGAGTTGTGGTAGGCCAAAAGGTGCCACTACCCCAGAAATCATCGCAAAAGTGTATAAAATGGTCAAGGAGGAGGGTAGACTGAAATTGCAAGACATTTATGAAGCTGTAGGGATGCAATCTGAACGGGCATTTCAGATTTTAACAATGGAATTGAATATTAGAAAATGATCCTCAAGATGGATGCCGCGACTCTTGATGCAGGATCACTAACGCATCGGAATGGAAATTTCCGAACAATTTTTCATCCATTTTAAGAACAACCAACAAGATATGCTGCTCCGGTTTGGGACCACGAATGAAACTTAGTTCCACTACTACATACACCCCAGAGACAGAAGAGCAGCCATCAAATCAGTGGAGACATGTTGATTCACCATAACCAAAGAAAGCAAAGGCAATACGGTCGGCCGGAAAGGTGATGGCTGCAGTTTTCTGGGATGCAAAAGGGATTCTGCTAATAGATTATCTTTCCACTGGTCAAAAAATTACTGAAAAACACTACGCTAATCTACTAACTATAGTAAAATAAAATGGACTAACTATAGCAAAATATACACGAAAATGGGCGAGGTTTGGTGAGGAAGAACTCCATCAAGACAATGCACTCGCATGAACAGGTGTCGTTGCAATGGCAAATATACGTGAATTAAGGTACGGATTATTTCCATGCACGCCTCATTCGCCAAAATTGGCTCCATTTTGATTTTTATATCTTCCCCATGTTCAAAATTTTCCTCGGTGGCCGGAAATTTTCTTCCAATAAAGAACTAACAGCCGAAGTAGACGGATATTAAACAGGCCGTCACGAATCTAATTATCGAGATGGGATCAAGTCATTGGAGCATCGCTTGACCAAGTCAGTAGTGAAAAAGGATCCCACATTGAAAAATAAAAAAGTTTCACTGAGGAAAGTCGTTTATTTCTATTCCATTCCGAGGACTTTTCCAATTACTCTCGTATTATTGCTGGACAAAAAAACGCCATAAATGGACGTGTATAAATGTGTTTAATTCGGGAGATATGACGGTGCTGGTGAAATGCAACTCTCTATTTACAGCAAGCTGCTGCTTTAGGCATATATCGATTCGTTAGATAAGGGCCGAAAATGCGCATTCAAAGCTGCTCTCTAAATTTTCGTTTGGTATAACCATGCATGGGATACGTAAAGGTGTAGGATAACGGTTCAGCGGACATGTTTTCCGATTGGCCGCATATTTCCTTCTCTTTGTGCTCCTATGTTTTCTCACTGCATGATGAAGGAGACTTGCCAAAATATCGTTATCGATGATCCGTGTTGATAAAGAGGATGTCTGTAGTTATATTTAAATATTTTAAACTTTGCTATTTCAAATAAAGAATATTTTATTACCTCCAGAAGAAACTTTTTGAAAAATAATACCTTTATTTTTAATTAATACGAGGGTCATCCGGAAAGTAGTACCCGTTCGTGAAATAAAGACACAAAAGTAAATATTAACAAACATAAAAAATTTTATTTGAAAGAGGATACTTTAAACTACTTCTCAACATAATCTCCAAGCAAATTAAGGCATTTGTCATAACGTGTTACAAGTTTCTGTATTCCTGCTGCATAGTCCTTCGCCGCCAGCTCATTGAGATACGCGAGGGACCCATCTTGCACAAATTTTTGCATAATGCAGATGGTGTTTAACAATTTCATGAACAATTGTTCGAGAAACATTGGGAAAATGCTCACAGATGTCATCAATTGTGACGCGCCGATCGTTCCTCACGAATTCGTCAACTGAGCTCACCAGTTGGTCTGTAATGACAGACGGTCTCTCCGAACGCTCATCGTCGTGTGTGTTCCCCCTCCCCATGTTGAAGTTGCGACACCACCGCCGAACAGACGACTCGTCCATTACATTGTCTCCATACACCTCCTTTAATTGGCGATGAATATCACATGGGCGAACGTTTCTTGCATTGAGGAATTTAATCACTGCCCTCACTTCACAACTGGCGGCGTTCTCAATTTTTTTAAACATTGTAAACAATCACAGAAACAACACAGGCAATGCTAGCGTCACGCAACTTGGCTCAGAGAAGGCAGACAAGCCACTGAAGCTATCTGACCTCGTCCAGCGGCTACTCGCGTCGTCAGCACTTCATGCGGCACGAACGGGTACTACTTTCCGGATGACCCTCGTATAAACTACATAATTTTAAGTCTCAGTTGTAGTGAATAATGTCATGTCAAGATATTTCATCTCATTTTTGCAATATTTTTATGAGCCCATACGCTGTGCCAAGCTTAGCGGAGTTAAGGTTACAAACTAACTAAGGAAGAGGCGCTACTAATATACAAGTACCCCCATTAGATCTTAAATATTTGCAAGTTCAACCAAAACAATCTTTAAATAGCGTACTATATGTTATTTAAATCGTAAAAATATGGCGTATTCAATTGATTTTATTAATTTACCGTTGATATGTAAACTCATAAAGGTATTAATGAAAGTATAGAAGTTTTATAGGCTCACGTAAAGATTTTAGATTAACTCAAGCGCCCTAAGAAAGTCATATCCTTCATAACAAATCACTTTTTGCAAATTCGACAATGACCTGGAAGTTTCTAAAATGCGTACATGACATTTAAAATTTGCTGGAATATGTATTAAGGCTGTTTAATTAATTTTTGGCTATAGTCACTTTTAAACGGAAGAATATGAAAGTAAATAGCCTGTATGATTTAATTTGGCAATATTGTAAATTCATTGCCTGTGACATACGCGGAGTATTAAAAGGAAATGTATTTTATATTATCATTACTCTCAAGCGTTCTGATTAAAAGTAATTGAATGAAAAGGTTTCGTTTCTTTCTTCTTTGTCTAACTCCCAACACCGTAATGTCACGAGTCTTTATGATTCCCGTCAAAAAGCAGTTGGTAAATAAAGAGTAGAATAAATGGAATGCAAAGAAAGGCCTATGGATTTTTAAGAACATGAAATAGCACAAATAAAACATAAACAATAGACACACTAATCAACCCGAAGGTCGTTTTGGTAGGTGATGATATAGAAGTCACCAGTATTAAGCTCTCTAAGGCGTTTCAAATTCACAAATCAACGGGGTAATAAAAGGAGGCCAGTTTTTTTCCCTATGGCAGTTATGGTTTCCCAGGGAGATATGGTACTCGAGAAGTCACAGCTTGGGTGGAGCTGAGGGCGCCCAGAGAGGGTTGCCCGGAAATCCAACCCGTACCCTACGGTCAGTAGTCCAACGCTCTACCCCTGGACTATTGCGACCCCTTTTAACACAAATATGGAATGGAAAATTATGCGAGTCCAGTGAAAACAATATTTTCTCACCAAGGAAGAACAAATAGGATCATCAGGACTGGAGAGATTTCTTTGTTTTCAGTTCAGCGCATTGACAAATAAATCCTTTCGCAGAAGGACAAGGTAATGGTAGACCATGATGGGGAAGGGGGTGCATCACGAAAGGCGTTGGTGGTAGGAAAGAGGGAGGGTGCGAAAATTAAAATAAGTGCAATGATGAAGGGGTTTACGACTGGGTTCTTGCGTTTAACACCTCGCACAATGAGGATCGTACATATTTCTGACTCTAATGATTAATTCTAACTATAAAATCCACAATTTTGCGGTCGTTCATTACACCCACCGCCAGGCCATTCAACTTGCAAATGGACGAGCATTTGGCGGAGCATTCCGCATCCAAAACGAATGCGTCAATACGCGTCCACCATTCGACGATGAGACTAATTCGGCGTCCGCACGCAGACGCAGTATAAATCGCCGAATACGGCTTTGGTCGCGAAGGGCTCTAGGGAGGGAAGATATGAAAATAAAACAGAGATGAGGCGAAAAATGAGAGGAGGGAGATATCCTCCCGAATGGAAGACGCGGAAACTCAATTTCCCCCGACGCTCCCTTACTTCACTTGTTTTAGATAACGCCTCGTTCTGTCATTTTTTCCGCATTGGCGAAGGATGCCGCGTATCAGCGACTAACCATAAAGGGCTTCCGAGATTATCTTTCCCCTCGGGCGGCCGGCGCATGAGGGCAAATGTACGTATCGAGAGTTCAAGGGAGAGGAGAATAATAATACGAAGCGTGGGAGATCTCTTTTTATTGGTCGCCAGATACTAGCTTCCCTTTTATTATTGCAGTCGAGATTTCAGGCGTGGACCACTCCCGTGGCCATGCCACTATTTTTTTTTTAAACATTCAAAAAAAGGGCGGCGAACGCTCGCGGCGTGTGTTTAAATGCCACTCTGCCTCACCAGCGGACAAAACGCCCCGGCACTAACTCAAGAGAGAGCACTGAAAACATTGATAAATCAGTTTGATTTGCTTCCATTGATTCCAACACATTACGACGGACGGACGGAGTGTCTACGTGCCAATGGAAATACTACACTTTTCCCGGAAATGATTCTCGAAGCCCAATTATTGACGGAAGGCCTCTATAAATGCTACTGCTGACATGCACCAGGAATGGTAAAATAAATATTTTTATGTACATATATTTCCACACACATACATACATTCAAACACGCAAACACACGAAATGGTTATTACACATTCATTCAAATGGGTATAAATATAAGAAAAAAGGGATAGAAACACATTAAAGATAAAAAAAAGGAGAGGTGGGTAAGACGGAATCTTATACTGAAATCTGCTGGGGGTTGTAGTTATTTTGTAGTTGTAGTTTTATAGTTGTATTATATATATATATATATATATATATATATATATATTATCTATTTATTCAATTATAAGAAAGAATAACGCCTTTATGGCGTTCACCGATGCTTGAAGCACAAGGATATATATAGATATAGAACTGCTTATAAAAAGGAAATAAAAGAACTAACTTTTATATTTTGGTTGTCCCAGCCACCTTCATCAGAGTACGAGGAGTAACTTTTCGAAGTGTCACTCTTCGTACTCTGATAAAGGTGGTTGGGACCACCGAAAGAAATAATATATAAAAATAAGTTATTTTAATTTTTGATAATCTTTATCAAAACATTTTTTAATGAATAATACATATTTTTATACACATATATTTATGATACATATACATGTGTGTACAACGAACATATATATATATATATATACACATATACATATATATATATACATATACGTAGATGCATCAAAAAGTTCATTGACTGCCCAAGCGGGCAAGTATAAACCGTCCCGGTGAGTGAAGTCCCACCTTTACCGGTCATTGTACATAAGAAACGCGTGGCATTACGACTCGCTTCTACATCCTTCGATTGAGTCGACGACGCTGAGAGATGCATGGAGCAGGTGCTCTAGACTTCTCCTCGGTCACGACCCAAAAACTGCAGAATGTGTGGAAAAACCCGGATGTCGCGGAAAGGTCGCTAGACTTATATCTTCGACTAAATATTCCCACCTCTTTGGGAATCACCAGATCATGGAAAGATTGAGGCTTAGTGAAGAAACCGAAAAATATTTGGAAGAAAAGCTCTATGACCTAAGGAAAATATGTGAAATTATCAGGGCAGGAACGAAATAGAATATATATTTGAACTTGTTATAAATTTTCAATTCATGCATGTTATTATTATTTTTTAACAAGACATTCACCCCTTCCTTGACCCAAGTTCTTCACCGCAAATGAAGAAATAAATTAATGTTTATAGCTTACGCTTCACGCTCGATGAATGTCCTTTCCTTAGAATTGAAATGTAAGTCGGAATTCCATTAATATTTCCTGCCCAAATTAATGGACTAGTATAATCCACCGTCCTCGTTTCGAATTCTTTGGCCTAACTAAATATTGTGGTACTGCGCTTATTCACCCGGGAAAGGTATAAGTGTCCGCGAAGGGCACTCATAAATATTTTCCAGGATTTTGGTTTCCCTCTTCAACGGTTGGTCACAGTCCCACTCTCGTCCAAATGTCAACCGGATATTCTCTGCAATTTAAATTACAGCGTCGGTCGAGGAGAACTCGCCTCGTCTGCAACTATTCTTGCTCAAAGCTCTAGGAGAGAACGCTGCCCCACGTTGACGGATCCATTACTTTCTCCCGCTGAGATCCAAGCCGCGAGCTGGGGCAACCAAATTTTAATTTCAAAGTTAGAAATACGGGAGAAACAAAAGCGTTTGCCAGTTAAAAATAAATAAAAGAGACACCAAAAAATAAGATTTTTCTTATATGGAGATAAAATCGAAATATAGATATATATCAAACAAGCACATACGTCAAGTGCAATGCAATTCACCTAGTATTTGTTTTCAAAGGATAAGGTATAGAAGACAAATTTGCAGTCAGTTGTCGAAGTCCTATTTATTTCATGGAGTTTTTCTTTTGTCAGTAAACACAACTCCAAAAATGCAGAATTTTTCCATGCCTTCTATTTTCAGTGAAACGAGTCTAAGGTACATAAATAAAGGCTGATGATGTGTTCCTGTATTCCTTGATTCGGAAAACAATAAATATATAATAAACACATTTATGAATTTATCCATAAGTAAACAAATTGATAATAGCCTGTGTCATGGTTCGAAAAACAGTTAAAATTATTTTGAAATGCAAGCTTAAACGCTGGGGAAGCCACCCAATCCATTCGGCAGCAAATATTTAAGCTAAAAGCTTAAGGGCTTTCATCTTTATTTAAACATTGTATGTTAAACTCCATGCACCCAAAATACAAACCTAGCCAAAAACATTTAGTTTATATATACTACCTTGATCAAAAAGTTCCCGGAATAACCACCGTGTGGCGCTCCCATCGTTCCGATTTGAGTTCTGTTTTTTTTGTTAAATTGGTACATCTGTTGTTGATATTCCCTTTAAATCTTAGTGTCATAACTTGACATTTGCAAAAGTTACGTAGCCAAGAGTACATCTATCTCTGTGTGTGTTGGCGATTTTTTACAATTGCAGAAATGGATTTAAATTTGCAACAACGAACTTGTATTAAATTTTGCGTAAAAAACGGATTTAGTGGCGCACGGACGTTGGAAATGTTGGAAAAGTGTTTCGGCAACGATTCTCTAAAAAAAACGGTCGTTTACCAGTGGCACGAGCGGTTCAGAAGTGGTCGTGAGTCAATCGAAGATGATGAACGCAGTGGCAGACCATCGACATCGAAAGTCGGTGAAAAAATTGATAAAGTAAAAGAAATGTTGGTCAATAACCGCAAATTAACCATCAGAGAAATAGCGGAGGACTTGAACATTGCCTATGGATCCGCCCAAGACATTGTGGTTAATGATTTGGGTTTCCGTCGTGTAGCAGCAAACTTGGTGCCAAAAGACCTCAATTTCATGCAAAAAAGAGACCGTGTTGACGTCGCAAAAGACATGATTTGCGAGGCTGAATCCGATCCCACATTCATCAAAAGGATCATTACTGGAGACGAGACGTGGGTTTATGAGTACGACACGCAATCCAGACATCAGGCAAGTGAATGGCGTTCACCAAATGAGCCGAGACCAAAAAAACCACGTCGTTTTCAGTCAAAAAAGAAGGCAATGCTGACGGTTTTCATGGATTACAACGGTGTAGTGCATCATGAATTTTTGCCAGAAGGCCAGACAGTAAACAAAGAGTATTATTTGGGCGTTATGAGACGTTTGCGTGAAGCAATTCGCCGAAAGAGACCAGAAATGTGGGCAGAAAACTCGTGGATTTTGCACCATGATAACGCACCGTCGCACAGTGCTATCATTATTCGTAATTTTTTGACGAAAAATGCAACAAATACCATCCAACAGCCACCGAATTCACCTGATTTGGCTCCCTGTGACTTCTTTCTGTTCAATCGAGTTAAAAAACCATTACGGGGAACGCGTTTTAGCAGCCGAGAGGAAGTAATGGAAAAATCGCAGGAAGCACTGATGGACATACCGAAAACCGAATATAAAAAATGTTTCGAGGATTGGATCAAGCGCTGGCATAAGTGTGTTGCAGTCGATGGGGATTACTTTGAAGGGGACAATATAGATTTGGATGAATAAACTTGTATTTTTAATTTTCTGAATAAATTCCGGGAAATTTTTGATCAAGGTAGTATATATATATATATATATATATATATATATATATATATATATATATATATATATATATATATATATATATATATATATATATAACACTTAGCACTAGTGGACAAAGACAAAAACACAGAAACACAAAAAAGAGACCCACTATTTGTCGAATTTTCGGTGGTCGTGGCCACCTTTATCAAGGAAGAGAGGGACAGTACTGAAGGGAATACGAGGGCTGGAGCGATGAAAGGAGAAGGTGGGGAGAGAATTCGGAAGGGAAGAGTTTGGAAGGGCAGCGTTAGAGGGGTGGGGAAAATGTAGAAGGTTATGGGGGTGGAGGGGGATGAAAATATGTTTGGAGCAGGGTAATTAATGCCTAATATTGATTCCTGGCTAATTCCAGGACTTCAAGAGCCAGATGAAGGATTGCTCTAATGTTTTGAGTTTCAGTGGATGATCAGAGGGTGGGAGGGATGCTAAGATCGGTACATTATAGCATTTATCAAATGGAGTGTTGTGTCGAGGCGTGTTTGGAGATAGGGAGCATATCAATTAGGGAAGAATTGTTGCACGAGGCTCGGTGGTTGTTAATTCTAATATTAAGGGGTGTGGTACACTGTTCAATATAATAGGCAGGGAAAACTTGGCACTTCAGCAGGTACACTACATTGCTAGATGTGCAACTAGAGGAGGCAATTGGTGGGAGAGAGTTAAAAAGCGGGTGGGAGAGGGATGAGATTTTGGTTTTGAAAATAGGGCATGTTTTGCATTTCGGCTTATTGCATGGCGTGGGAATGGTTTTGGAACGGGTTGGGGGACGGGTTGTAGGCTAACAAAACAATGCGAAAGGGGTAAAATCCATGGATTATAGTTTAAAAAACTGCTAAATTGTACTGGCCTCTATAGAATAATAAATACTGCGACACGTTTACTATGAAATAACTGATTAACTTGTAAATTAAAAATAAAGAAATAAAGGAAACCGTATTGAGTAAAAGTTTTCCTCCAGAAGATATCCGCCTTTATCACTAGAAGTAGTGGAGGGTGAACAAAAAAGCAACAATATTATAATACCTCGTTATAATTAAAATAAAATTAAAATAATTTAATCAAATATAAACGCATTTAACTGCATGAAAACATTTTTAAAAAGTTCACGTTTGACAATAATTTGTTTTCCTGCGATTGGGACAAATTATTATACAAATCTCGTTCAACGCGACAGAAAAGTCCAGCACCCTAGAACACGATAAACTGCACCAAGGCAAAGAGAAAAGAAAATCGAGATACGAGAACGTGAAAAAGCTTATCCAAACGTGCGGAGTAAAAGTATGATTTGAAAGGGGATTAAGAGCAAGCAAATAATGATAAAAGAATAAAACCAAAAGAATTGATTTTTTCAAAACATGTTGCCCAGTGTTAAATCGCAGTCTTTTTTGTATTGATTGAATTTTCCATCCTCGAAATGAATACGTGATTTCGACCCAAATGAACCTCATTTCATTTTTTTCAATAAAGGAAAAAAACAAAATAATATTAATTTAATAAACAGTAGCACGAAAAGCAGCTTGCGGCAACCCGACGACGATGATATAATCAAAACGAGATATGTTGATAAAAAATGGACGTTTTCAGGAGGACTTTTTTCCTTGTTCGTTGGGGCCGTATCGGAGAATGAGTGTGTGCGTGACCGAGCCCCAATGCCGAGGAGGCCCCAAAGGTCCACCGCCTATTCGCCTCGAGATAAATGGCAAGCAAAAGGAAATGGTTTGCAAACGGTGAGACGCAGAGATCGTCGTCCCGAAATATTATTTGTGCGGAGATGGCTGGGGATAATGCGCCTTCGTTCCGTCCGTCCCGGGCGAAAGAGCGGATCTAAGGATGCGCCGCAGATGCTGCGTCGGATGTCCCGGCCCCTCGCCCCGCCTCCGCCCGACCCCCCAAACCCCCTCTCGCCGCTCTAATGGCTCAAAAATTAATTCTTCGTGCAAAGGAAAACAAATGAAAAGAAGGGGGAGAGGCGTTTTCATTATTTTTTCATCATTCTCTGAGCCCGCAGCACATTGATTTAATGTATCCCCTTTTTCAAATTACCGAGGAACTTCTTATATTGAATGAATGATTCAAAAGAATGAGGAGAGAGTTTAAGACGGAAACCATCAATCCCCTCATCACTGCAATCTGCTGTTGCGCGGATCATTAATTTCACGAACGAGTACGTAGAAATGTAATGGATAACAAACCACAAGAGGGGAAAATTAAGTGTATTTATTCTTAAGAATGAAACTATTCAATGAATTTTCAAGGTTTGTCCCAAAAGTAGTATGACTTATTTTCCCTGAATAGATGGACGGAGTGGCAGTGGTTCCTCTGGCTGGGTTTGAGGCGCGGGAGTCTCAGGAAGGCTTGAAGGCCGGTGGCAGTTGACTCCCAGCCTCTGCGGAATACTGATCGTTCGTTTGCAAAACCTCCATAACGTGGCATTGTTACACTCCGTCATGAATCAGCTATTGAAAGAGCGCTACGCTATCAATTTTTGCTGGAAATTGGGCAAAATTGGAAAAAGAGACTCAAAACGTGCTCAAGGTAGCTTTTGGTGATAACGCCATGGGTGGATCGAGTGTTTTTGAGCGGCACAAGTTGCTCGGGGAGGGTAGAGAAAATGTTGAAGACGCCGAACGTCCAGGACACCCTTTGTTCTCAAAAAAGGACGGAAATCTTGCAAGAATGAAGGCTTTGTTGGACAGGGATCGCAAATGAATTATGCAACCCTAAAAGTGATCTGCATTGACTTGTGAGCGAAAATATGAGCATGAGAAAGATGTGTGTAAAGTTGATATTGCGAGTGCTCCCTGAGTAACGGAGTGAGTAAAGAACCTCGCCCGACATAAAGTGGTAACCCTGCTTCAGCCACCCTAGAGTACTAAAGTTGCCATCCCAGACTTTTTCCTCTTCTCCCACCACAAATCCGTGCAGAAAGGACGTCGTCACGGTTCGGTGGAAGCGTTACAACAGGCCGCGACGATGGAGCTTAGCAATATTCCGAGCGCCGCCTTCCAGATGGGGTACTCTTACGAAATTCGGGAAACTACTTTGGCAGCGGTGTGTGGACGCACAAGGGAGCTACTTCAAAGAACTTTGAGTGAATTAGTCAATTTTGAGAATACCATTTTTTAGTCGACTCTGTCCTGCTACTTTTGGGACAGACCTTGTATCTTCTCTCCATATCTAACTTTTCACATTCTATTATAATACCGTCCTAAGAACTGCTTCCATCTTTGAAGATATTTTATTAGAATCACGCAGCATTTATTATTTCAAAATTGACACGAAGTCATTAGGACATTAAGAATACTTTCATAAAAGGGATAACTATCTTGTGCGCTATGAACCTGTTCAACGAAATATCTGCTCATTGTACCATTTCCAATATCTTGGAGGATTTACATCTCGAAAATCTATATTTAAACTTTAGAGTGAAGACCATGTCGATATCAATTTTTCGTGCTATTTCTTTAAAAAAAATTTAAATATTTTGAAAATAAAAAGATGAAAATAATGTTGACATAGAACGTGTAATGTAAATAACCTATGAATTAAATTTTGAAATCAGTTTTACGGGCTCATTTAATATGTTAAAGACAAGTGAAGGCAGAGAATGAATTTTTCGATAAAAATAAAGAAATGAATGAAATGGAGAGGAAAAAATAACTTACGGCAGAGGGCAGGTTTTCCACGTTCATAAACGCGAAACTCGAGCGGAGCTACAGTCACCTCACTGTATTTATTTATTTTATATATTCAAAGAAAACAGCCCAGAACGACACAAAGTCTATTAAATTGGCTCACAGGCAATGCATATTAAATACAAAGGTGTATATATATATATATATATATATATATATATATATATATATATATATATATATATAAAGAAAGGGTTAGATCAATAATGAAAAATTAGCAATAGTATGTGTAAAGAACAGGAAACCAAATATGCAAGCATAGAGGGATAAATGAGTATCTGGTGTTTAGGAAGAAGGTGAAGGGGTTGAGTGAGGAAGACAGGTCCAGGGAAGGATGCTGAATGGCTAGGGAAGTCGATGGACATGGGAACGTTGGGAGATGGAAAGACGGGATTTTGGAATCTGTATCAGAGTCAATTCACGCGCTGGTCGAGGAGGAATATGAATTAAGAAAAGAGGGAGAAGTTCGCTGGTACGGAGAGTTCCGTTCAACATACTAAACGAGAATTTCATACCAGATAGCAATCGACGGTGGTAGATATGGGAAATACCAAGGGATGAGAGAGTAAAGTTAGATGTTGTAATTTTGAGGGAGGGGACGCGATAACGGGATCTTAATTAAGATGTGCTAGCAGCGGATACATGAGTGGGTGCAGCAATTAGCGGTGTATATTTAAATCGAAACAACTGAGCGACGTTTGACTCACGGCAATAGATCAGCATCGCATGTAAGTATTTGCCAATGCAACCAATCCAAATAGCAAATATAAGGTGCAGTTAAAATGACTAGAGATGTATTCCTCGTGGTGTTTATAGGGCAGGAGCGCGCCGGGGTACAACGCGAAGAGGTGTGCGTCACGGGCGAAACGCGAACAGAGACAACGAGGAAAGCGGTGCCTTCAGATGGGAAGGCGGACTTGGCTGCTTCTCGCATCCGACGTTCGATTCCCCGGGAGTGCCTCACCCGGCCTCTTCCCGATTCACGGCTCGCCCCGGAAGCGCTCGAAGTGAAGAGGTGATGGAGTTTGCATTAATATGTGGCTAGGGAGACTTTAAACGAGAGATGACTAATGCAAGCACAGGGATTTCTCACCTAATTACCCGCTGGGGAAGATTACGTCGGCCATGACGTGTCTGCCACAACATTCGCTACAACAAGAGATTCAGTGCTACATTTGCGCCTATTATCGTTGGAAGCGATCCGACATGATAGACAGGAAACGGAAACATAGTATCCTCATGGCATAAACCCCGGCGCCCCCCGGAATGTATTCAGCCGCTAGCATCCGGGTCAATAGGGCACGAGCTTGACCTTTTTTTAGTGTTTCAGTACCCTGCAAGCCACCACCAGGGTGTTTGGCAGGGGGTGAATACACTCCAGGCTAATTTTAACCCGAATATTTTTACCCCTACCACCGTCAGGCAATGTTATTCTGATCCTTCATCTTTCGTGGAAAAAAATGTTATTTTAAATCTATTTGTCCTACACTTAATCTCTCTAATTTTACTGACATGATCACTCCTCCCGTAAAACGATGGCGGTATTAATACGTTTTTAACATCACTGCTAAAGAGACGTCCTTCCAATATGTGCAAGAGAATTTATATGTAATTCAACATTTGCTTCGTGAGTGATTCCTAACCTTCCTCCTCTAATATTTTTGATGCCCTACTACGTTTATCATAAAAACCTTTCACAAATTTAGCTCCCTTACGCTGCACCAGATCCAATTCCGCAATCAATTCAGCTTCGTGAGGATCCCATATACTTGAAGGATATGCTAAATGAGGCCTAAACAGCGAAATAAAACATTTTTCTTCGACCTTTTGATCACATTTACCCAGTACTCTCCTAATAAATCCTAATTTCAATCTAAATCCATCACCAGATTCTGATGATGACGATCATGCCGTCGAAACGTCAAAACTAATTATGTGAGTCTCCTTTATCTGTATTTCTGCGTTTAAATGCTTTAATCGATACTTTTATATACCAGTGTCGTCGCTGAAGAGCGTTCTTTTTCGAATATATATATATATATATATATATATATATATATATATATATATATATATATATATATAGAAACAGATATAAGGAAAACGGATAGGAACAAACATAAAGGACAAACACAATAGAGGTGGGGAAGGCGGAATCAGGCAGATCACGAGTGAAAAAATATTTCCTTGACCGGGATTGGAACTCCGGATCTTACCACTTTCCGGGTGGAGGCTCTTAAACACTTGAGCTATCCAGGAAACGTAATTTACACGGAGATCTGCGATGCTTTATGCCACCAAGTGCCCCGATTCTTTGACCAAGAATGGCGTTAGGGAGCTGTTTCACCCACCAAAGGAGAAATAGACAATATATATATATATATATATATATATATATATATATATATATATATATATATATATATATATATATATTTATATACATATGCATATATACGTATATATAATTAATATTTGGTAATAGTCAACATACAAAAGCTCTGCTCTGCTCTCCTCTGAGACAGGATCATAAAAACTAATTTTGGAGTGCCCATATTGCTAAATGTTCAGTCAAACTAAAAAATAAATACCTTGGTTTAACGCATGTCAATTTTAATGACCCAGGGAACTTTGATGTCTTGCTTGAATTCCATTTACAGTCCGACGTTGGGCCCGGTGCGTGTCCGACAAAGTTTTCATGAATTATGAGAAATAAATTTAAATTGGAGAGAATGAAATTGAGGAATAATGAACCCAAAAACAGTTGCACTTCGAAATGGATAACGGGAAGTGTGGCATCACAACATGATTTTACAGCGAAATAATCGAGAATGATTCCAAATATCTCCATTGAATTTAAAATGATAGATCAAGTCATAAATGATATAGGATTTAGATGAAGGGATCAAAACGCACGTTTGAATGCCGGAGGTAAGATTGATGTTAGTTAGAGGAGTTGGTCAAAAATGAATGCCTCTTTGGTGAGGTACATAGGAATGGCAGAGCTTATACTTTAGACTCTAATACGCAGAGTGTACTCGTGCCAACTGCTTCGATGTGCAACAAGGGGATGTCATCATGAGTATAAAGTCCGACTAATAGCGGAAGGTGCGGGGAGTAGAGAGGGGCGATAGACATAGGATGGAGAGAGGGTGAAAAGGAATGAGTAGGTCATAAGCGCCTTGGATGATCTATCAATAAGAATTATTTCTTACAATATGCAATTATTTCAGGCGGGCAAACGAATTTCAAAAAGGTCCATTGCGGTTATTTGTTCACGTGAAGAGAATGAACGATATCAAATACACATCGTATGAGATAAGAGTAAATGTTTTTAGGTTAAAGTGTACGGCATACAAACATGAGTGGGTGTGTTCGGGGGAGAGGGGACTAAATAAAGCCTTAATGAAGTCGAGTGAAGATGTAATGGAATATTGGAAGTCCCGGGAACAGAAGTGAATGTATGACACAATATATGAACGCAATTCAGGCCAAAAAATTATGCTTGGATAAAGCCATGTGGAAAAACATCATTTAAAGGGTCAAAAACTCTTTTCAGTCAGACCTTTTTTGAATCCCAAGAACGAACGGAAACGTCGTTAAGAGTATGCATTTATACCCTTATGCGTGGAAGAAAAGAATCCCGATTGAATAAACGGTAATGATTGAATAATGAGAGCCACTACAACGTTGGTAGATCTCGTGGAGGAGTCGTCTATGACTCGCCATTAGAAGAAAAATATTTAGACTGGATAAAAATCAATGAAATTGTTAAGACCAAAAGAATTCAATTGTGAATTAAATCCAAACTATTCGATCCCAACTCACATTTTCCGGTCTCTCATTTCGGACATAAAAAAGGATAAAGAACTCGCATGACTGCTAAACTCCTATCATCCGTTTCTCTGAGAAAAAAACCTTATGGTGCAAATTAAATCTCTCCAATCCTTATTCCACTTCTTAAACCTTGCTTCCCCTTTTCATCGCCTACCACAGACCGTCGGGTGCCTGGCAGGACATACCTGCAGATTAAAATGCTTAGATAAAAATACATTCAGCATGAAATAAGGAGAGAAATGCGGTAAATGAGTATTATGGCCTACTTTTGCAGAAGATAATCGCAATTCCATCTGTCAGCGTCGCATTTTTTCTCATCTAACTTAGTCAGTACACCAACTGCTATGATAATCCCCTCACTGAAAACTAATTGTGGTGAGTCAACGACGTCATGAATAGTTCCCAGGAAAGCAGGACATTATAACCAGAGGCAAATGCGCTATGCATGGATTGCGAAATAAATGGAAGCTTGTTCTTTCAGCGGCGTAAAACATCAGAGATTACTCGCTAGGCAACGTTAATTTTTTTCAAGCTCATTTGAATTTAAACGCAAATATCCATTTTCTGGTCGATTTTCCAATAAAAAAACAGACGTTAGACATTTCTACTAACATTCACATTAACTCTTTAAAAAGAGCAACCGATATCCGTTTTCCACTTTGTTGAGCGAAAATGAGATAGCGTACTTGTAGTCGTGGCTGGAGACCGCGTTAAAATTGAGATTTGCTGTAAGCAAATGGTATGGATACTAATTCATAATAGCATTGAAGATTTAAGATGATAATACGCATCAAAAATTGACATAATATTAATGAAATTCCCAGGATTGTTCTTTTAACGTGCACATTAACCGGTAATGACATGACTACAATGGATGACATACCTTTTTTTATCATTCTAAACTTGCTGTGGTGAATGGGTTTCATATACTCGTTTCAGTTACCAAATAATGTGGTTACATTACGTTTTACATTTCGCTTTGCATGAGACGGTACTCAACTCAAGAAATTATGTAGCAAAATAATTTTGCGGCTAAAAGCAGCAACTTACATTTACTATTTTTCAGTTCCAGAAAGACTGTTGGGTTTTGTGCTTAGATAGCTAAACAAAAACTAGAGAAGATTGCAATTTTAACGTCATTACAAAAAAATTATCCTGGTCTCAAAATTGGCACACGTAAAATGTAAAGAGATTGTATCCGTGGCTTGTATCTTTGCGACATTTGTCTTCCACTGCAAAAAATACAATTTCTACACATCCCACGAAATTTACAAAACAATGTAAACCCATATTTTAAATACTGTAACCTTCGTTCACTCTTGATATTAAGGATCCTACGTTGTCCAAAATGAATGACCCCTCATTCCTTTCTCCCTCTTTCGTACTTCATTTCACATTCTTTCCAACAAATCCTTCAACTTCCTTCAATCGATTTTCCCACCGTATTTGAAATCCCTCCTCCCGTTAATCCAAATATCTCTTAACACTTCCTGATTTATCTTTAACAGCTGCCACTTTTATCCTCCTACCACAATTATATATCTCACTGCTCTTCAGTATTAGCTTATCCACATGCCCTAAAGTACGAGTACAACCATTTGAATGATAAAACGTTGGATTCCACATGAATTTTACGTGTGAGCTAATCGGTTTCCGTAAGAAAAAATTATTTTACATTCCAGCAGTTAAACGCCCAGACAATTAGTATTTACCCTCTCAAAGTCGCCAGATACATATATTATGTCATTGAGTACTTCAAGGATTATTATTTTCTAACCGATTACTATCCATTTGAATTCCACCATACATTAATTGCTTCCGCACTCATTAAAATGCACTGACATTATACTTTGTACAACAGGTTTTATTGGTAAATACTTTGGCCTTGTTTCACCAAAACATTCCTTTTTATACAATTTATTGAAAATATTCCAAATCATCAATTAAAGGTGTTTAATAATTATTCATTTTAATCAATCATTCATCGATATGATCTATATTTAGTTGTGTATCAACATATTGTATCATATCATATATATATATCATATATATATATATATATATATATGTATATATATATAATATATATACATATATATTATATATATATATATATATAATGTGATAACGGATTACCTGGGCCTCTAGATCGGGAAACGAAAATAACTGCAAATTAAGGAGCTGATGTACAACGAAAAATCAATTCTTGTTGGTGAAGCTGAAATATAGATTCGTCTCAATTGTCAGAGTAGTTTATCCAGGCTTCCTGATTATACTTTCCAGGAATTCCTCATTTTTATGCAATAAAACAAATCATTTTTATGCAATAAAATTATAGGACGGAGGAACATTCAACAACAATATTTAAAAATTAAGTTTCGCATCCAATATCTCCCAAATACGTATGATAATGAACTTTCATGCACACTAAAGATATTAAATTGCAAAAACATTTTCTGCGTTCCTCAAATTTGACATCCTTACCATCCTCGACAAATTAGAATAATTATTCACTTATGTGCTGAGCTCGAATAAACTATGTGTCTCACATCGATTATTTTTATGGTTTTCATACAAATATCGAAGAATATCTAACGGTTGCCTCGTATTTGAGCCGTTTTAATGATTTAAAAACTTTCTTGGAATTTCTTTCTTCCTAAAAAGAATGCTCGCCTATATCTTGGCCCATCTCTGTTTGCCGATGACCAGAAATGAAAGAGGTGTATTATTTGGAAATGAATTCATTGTTAACTATTGCCCGCTTTGTGTGCCACGCAATGCGACTCTCTCGATCCACCCGGAATCACTGAACCCAACACTTAGAACACCATGAATAGAATATTTATAGTGTTTCGTTTATTTCCGACAAAACGAGAAAAATTAGCGGATGAATCCATACACAATAGAATTTTCCGAAGCAATTTTTTTTCCGAAAGAGTAATGGCTATATTAGATTCCAGCTGGAAAGGGGGATCACTTCAAGTAGGCTTTCACTTCACGTGTTCAATTAATTTGCAAATGTGAACTTACAAATTGGACAAATGTGGTGGGGATCGGGATGGTGTGGTGGCTAACGTACTAGTTTCCCAACGAGAGGACCCGGGATTAAATCCTGGAGGCAATAAATATTTATCAGCGGTATCCTGATGCCTACTTGAAGAGCTTTGTAGGTGAGTACGACGTCCGTCGGATGGGACGTTAAACTGCGGACCCCTTGGCGCCTTTCGACGAGAGTAGGCTACTGCCGACGCCGGTTTCCTCTCCACCCTTCCTTTCCCATCCTTCCATAATGATGCACATTACCTTAGCTGTCAGTCACCTCCCATAAAAACTACAACAAATGTTGTAAATGCGCCGTGTCTCATCTATTGAGAAGCAGTACCAGAGATGTAAATTGCCATGAGGAAAAATTTTCCGGCGGCAATTTTATCGTTGTTTGTATAGGAGGTGACATAATTTTGGCAATCTGTGTGATAGGATTAAATTCTGAATACTGCAGTATTGACATGGTGGTTACAAGGTTGAATACGATGATTAACATTAAACTCGGTATGATTTTGCATGCCAAGATGATCTGGCAATGACAACATATCGGTTGGCGATTCGTCTTTCGCCAGTCTCCCCTCTTTCGAGGGGAGACTGGCGCTAAACGTTTTCAAACACTTAAATTAATTAACAAGATGACCAAATAACGGTTGTCAATGGACCATTATTAGTTCAGGCACCTCACTAAAAATATGTAGGTCTCGGAGGCTCGTAAACACTAAACCAAACAGATTTTGAAGCGCACCCGCATTAAATATAAATCCGTTTGCAGGATAAAAATTCATTCTTGAGCTCCTAACCCTTTCTAACCCCTTTAAAGGCATTGTATGCTTATCCTTTCTTCTTTTTCGGCAAACTGTCATAAAACGTATCAGGTGGACTCCTATCGTCATCACTCTCAGCCTTGTGCGCCCGTCTTCAACCGGTGTGAGTTCTACCCATTTCCACATCCCTTTATTCATCGCCTTCTTCTCCTTTATCCCTCCTTTCCTCCGACTTGCCTCTCACTCATTCCATTGGTACACGTCAAAATGTGTTCTAGCGACTTAGCCCCCCTCCGCGCCGTCGTTTTACGCAAAGTGCAATGAGCATTGAGGTGGCAACTCTCGTACCCACATCTGGCTTCTCCAAGCATTTGATTCTCCCGAAATCAACAGTGCCCGCTGTTACACTTATCCCTACTTCTCTTCCCTCTCCTCTCTCGACACCACGCACATTCCAGTCATTTACCATCTAATCGAGTGCTTTCCGCTTCCTCTCCGAACGAGAACAGTACTGTCAACACTTCCTAGAAACACAGCTGGAGATGTCAAAACGTCAAGCAATGAGAATGGATATTCATTCTATATCTATATCTATATTTAAAATTTGTATATTTTATGCATATGATTGTGTATGAGTGTCAATGAATATATATATGTATATATATATATATATATATATATATATATGTATATTTATATATATATATATACTCACATATATATATATATATATATATATATATACCATATATATATTTATTTATTTCTACCAAAGTCTCCCGGATGTGAATAATAAATCATATGCAAGAGCGAGAAGGCGTTGGCCAACACAAATATAGATAGAAACATAAAAAGGACCGTCACTCGTATTAACAAATTTTCGGTTGCACAACCACCTTCTACTGACAGAAGGAACTGAGAAGAAGAATGAGCGAAAGGAGAATATATATATATATATAAATTCTGCTTTCGTTTTCTCCTCTTTATATATATATATATATAAATATATATATATATATATATATATATATATATAAATATATATATATATATATATATATATATATATATATATATAGTCACACGGATATGAATAATAATGAATAAGAGGCTAGCACTTACAGGCAAAGTCAAAAACACAGAAACACACCAAAAAGAAAAGAAACTCATTAATTTTCGAATTTTTGGTGGTCCAAGCCACCTTTCTCAAGGAAGACAAGGAAACGAAAACTAGTGAGTTTCTTTTCTTCTTCGCAGTTGTCTGTGTTTTTGTCTTTGCTCACTAGTGGTAACTTCATATGGATATATATATATATATATATATATATATATATATATATATATATATATATATATATATATCCACATCTCTTAATAAGATAACCAAATAATTTGCATATAGATACACAAACACATCTATATGTATGCGTATAATATATATGTGTATATATATATATATATATATATATATATATATATATATATATATATACACATACATACATACATACATACATACATACATACATACACAAACACACAATATTCACTGAGTTGATACTTTTACCAAAGCAGATATGATACCAAGTAACGCTGGATAGCACTCATTCTCTCCTGTACTAATCCTATTCCAGTCAAACTAAAATTTTTCTTTATATCAATGCTCTTCTTCATAGTACTAGCCGAAGTCGAAAACGCACTACTAAGGTTCCGTCCTCAATGCCATCCATCCATTATTTCTACCACCGAGTTTTTCGCAAAAACTCCCCCTTCCCCACCCGCTATCAACCGCATCTCAATACGCACCAATGAAAAGGCAATCTCCTTTTTAAAAAAATAAATTCTCGGGACCAACCAATGTCATCACTAATCTCATCTTTACAATTCCATTACGCGTCTTGTCATCATCATAACTTTCCTCTTCATATATCACACTTGCCTCCCTAAACCTATCCTCCAAATCTTCTCAACCTTCACCCATTTTTGAATGCAATTCTACCTATATACGTCATGTGTTCCACCTACGAATCACTACTCAGGCCAACTTACACTTTTCTACATTGTTGACCAACTCGTCGTCCCCAGCTTCGCGAGAATCCATTGCTCTAGAACGCATCAAGAGAGAGAGAGAGAAACGTATTCTCGTCAAAGGGATGAGCTACCTGTTACGGCGCGGGCGCATCGATTCGGCAAACACTCATCTAATCCTTGCATGCTCCCTTTTTGAGGACGTACCTCGGGATTATCTTCCCCGTGGGAAGAGTTTTCCTCGTCCTCATCCTCGTCGTCCCGCGGCCCTCCCGCCCCGCACTCGGAGGCCGAGGAAGACACGGACGGGGACGGCGGAGGCAGGGGAGGCGGTGCGACGGGGACAGGCGGGGGCGGCGGCGTCGGTTGCGGCTTCTTCCGGCCCCATCCCCGCCTCTGCTTCCCGTGGGGAGGGAGGCGGAAGGGCGGCGAGTGATTGGGGGGCCTCCGGAGCGGTGGCGGAGGCGGGGGCGGAGGGGGCGGCGGCGGAGGCTGGTCCTCCGGTGTGGTGGGCAGCCGGGGGATGCCGGACACCGAGGCAGAGTTGCCGTGGCGAGCGGCCGAGATGGAGGCGAGGGCAGAGGACCAGTCCGTTGGACCACCGGCGTGGTGATGGTGGTGATGCTGAGTGTGGTGCGGGTGTCCGTGGTGGTGGTGTGGGTGTCCGTGGTGTTGGTGGTGTGGGTGCCCGTGGTGGTGATGATGATGCGAGGGGTACGGGAGGCCCCCCCTGAGGCCCGTGGGGCCCTCCTCCTCCTCCTCCCCATCGGAGGTGGGGAAGACCCTCTCGGCTTGCACGCAGCACATCATCAGAGTCCGAAAGCGCAGTACCCGGGTGCAGATCACAAGCGAGTTTGGGGTGCAGCAGTCACCTGCGCTTCGATTGTGACGAGAGCGGGAGAGCGCGGCGCATCTCGGGCCCACGTCCGCCTAACGGGTGCGGCAATTAGGAGGGCGCGGCGGGGGTCACTCGCCAACATCCGATTAGTCCTTCCCTTTCTCTCCGGCCTCTTAATTCCACTTCGGCCCTCCACGAAACGGAAGACAGGTCCCCCGACCTGCGAAGCCTCGATCCCAAAGTGTTAACAGCTGGCGCGGAATATTTACGTAGTCGTAGACTTTCTACAATTTAAAAATTAAAAAAAAAACATTCACAAACGTGCACTCATGAACGATTTCATCATTTTCAGTTCTTCGGCCAGACCCTCATATTTGCCCTCTCCCGATTGGAGTGGCTTGGGCCCATTCCCCGCCCCCCGTTTCCCCTGCCCTCCCTTTTGTCTGTCGGCCAGACCGAGGATCCTCGAATGGCCCTCCAAATCCAGGAGAGAGAGCCACTGTTTGATTTCTCACGCCCTCAGAAATGTTTATTTTCCGGCGGATCGATGGATTGGCGCCCGGCGCCTCAGCCAACTCGGGATGCGATGACTAACCCGCTGATTATTCCAGGGCACCACGCATTAGAATCTCACTTTCGTAGCACAAAACGCGACCCTTCTCTTCCGGAACGCAATCTCAGCGCTCGAATGGACTCCCGCGCAGAACCGATTGTTTACTGTAATTTCCTTTTCGCCTGGACGAGAAAAAAAAGCGGAGAGTGTTTCCTTAACACCTCAGTGATTTTAGTTCGATGGCACCCGAACGAACTCAGATCCACGGGTAAATCCGAAGCACCTGATGCACCGGTTGAAATTTCAAATCGCGGAGCCCTCTCCCGACACGCAGAAACTAGAGAGGTCGAAATAGCAAACAAATAGAGCTCCAATCCAGCGTCGCGTGGTCTGGAACCGCCTCTCCTACATTTTCAGAGATTGAAATCGGTCAAAACGGGCCGCAAAAGACCTACGGGCCACCCCGCGGCATTTATTTCTCGAGGAAAGTGTGTTCCGTCCCGGCCAAGTCACTGAGGTGAAGCGGAGAGAGGTGAGCAGAGGGCGTTTGGTTCCGGGAAGGATAAACGGTTGGCGATGTGACGCACAGTGTATCTTCCGTCAAATACGTATCCAAGGCTTCCCAAGTTGGTGCTCACGAATTCCAAAACGGGCAATTCCTTCCGGCCGAGAACCTACTCCATCCCAAGAGGAAGAACGCTGTCTAAGAAACTTCTCACCACGCCCGGGATGCGTCCGGGGGCCGGGTCGGAATCGTACGTCCCACGCCCACTCTCGCCTTCCGGAGGCAGCAGAGATCCTCTACGCCCACCGCTCCCCAGTCGGCCCCGCGCGCGCGCCGGAAGTGATGTGCCGCGGGCCGGAAGCGACGGTCCGAGGCCCCACCGACGGGCCGCTCCCCTCCACAAGAGGGGTGCGAAAGGAGCGGCTGGGCGAAACACCCACGCAGCGCGATCTCTTCACCGAGTCGACCCTTCTCGCATTATTCTTCGACGAAAGAGTAGTCTTTTTCTCAAACCCGCAGGCGGGAATGCGAGGGGGCGGGGCAGGGGCTATTTCCCTCCCTCCCTCTCCCGGAACGACGACTTCTCTCGCGAGCGGGGGGGGGGGTTTCACGGGGTGGGAGAGTTAGTAGAGGGAGCAGGAGGAGGAGGACTCGGTGACGAAAAGGGGAGCACAACAGTCGAGAGAGAGACAATACCGCAATGTTTGCACGCGGGCGGGCGGGCGAGGATATGGGTCAATATGCGTCCACTAGGGGACGGGGATACCCCCGCTGGACCCCAAGAATCAATCCCGAGGGGGAGGGAGGGGACTAAGCGCGCGTTCAGTCGGCAGGTGGGCGGGTGAGTTTGAATTGGGCGGGGGGTAGGAAGAAGATTTCCAAAGGCAGCACGCGCGCGATCCGCCGAATCGTCAACCGCTAATTGATACGTCCACAATCGATACGCGGCCCGAGATCAGGGGTGTCCACCTTCCCCCCCCCGGAAGTGGTTCCTCCCCAGTACAGGTTTCACCACCCAGGGCCTCCTTTCCTTTTTCTCGCCACCCCCCCCCCCCCGCCCCCTACCGGTCCTTCCCACCACCACCCGCGAACACTACCTCCCCTCTCGATGATAGAAAGTCGATACGGACCGCTTTAATTTCTTTTTATCTCTCTTTTCTCAAATCAGCCGGAAAAAAAAAGGTTCATTGACGCTGCCTCTCGTGTGTCATTCTCTGTCAACTTTTTCTCCCTCCTTCTTAATCTCTTCGTTAGTTACGGGGTTTCTGTTTCCCCGCGGAGGCGAGTGTTCTCCCGCTGGAGAAAACGAAGTGTTTCGCCTAATTTTCCGGCGACCCAGGTAAACAAGACGGAAAACAAAAGAGATGGGAGGGATACAACGAATGCAGCAATGCGGATCATGTAAAATGGACCACGCCACCCCCCCCCCCCAATCAAACGGAAGCGGTTCGAATTTCCCCTTTCTCGATCGCAAGGCGGGACGGACAGAGAGAGTTCGAATAATTCTCTAAGTCCCCTCTCTATTGTTTTCCATACAATTTCTTCAGCTCATTTGTTTTCCTCGGGGCTGGAGGTGGAGCACCCGCGGCCCTCCGCCGTCCCGCGAGCGTGAGTGCGGCGGGGCGCGCCCCCGGAAATCACCCGTCGACGGAGTGACCCTTTCCCCGCCCGCCAAAAGAAGAGAAGAGGAGGCCAAAGTGGTGCGAAGATGCGGCGATTGCGCACGGAGGGGCCGGGCGGATGGAGAGGTGGGGGCGGCGGATTGCGAGCGGGGGGGGCGGGGAGGCTCAGGGGCGGGTAGCTCTTCCGTGGGAGGTAGGAGAGAGAGGGGAAACGGGATGTGTGTGGACGGGATGCAGATGGTGGTTGAGGGGCCGTGAGAGGGGGGTGCGGCGGAGATAAAGGGGGGGAGGGGTCGGAGAGAGGTGGCGAACAGCTGGCAATCGGGGGGAGGGGGGATGCAGAGCTGCGAAGGGGGAAGTTCCGACGGAGAGGAAGGAAAAAATGAAAGGAGTGGTTTCGCGGAGGTGTTAGGAAACGTCAGGTGGTTCGGATAGTGGAACCGCGGGGGTGGGATTAGGGATGGAGGGAGTGAGATGAGGATCTCGGGAAGAGAGGTGCCTCGCCTCTCCGGGGGTTGGGGGTGGGGCGGGGAAAGGCGGTTTCGGCGGGTCGGGAGCGGGCTAAAATAGTGATGAGAGCGTGGGGGCGAAAGGAATGAGAGAGGAGGAATGTGCGAATGGGTGTTGGAGCGCGCCGGGGGTGTGCCCTTCCTCGAGAGGAAAGGGAGGGCAGGAATGCAGGATGAGGGGAGAAGAGAGTCGTCAATTACGAGGGGCTGCAATGAAGCGATGCTGATATCGCCACGCCCATCTCTCAAAAAGGCTCGCCTCTCACCGTCGGGGGGAGGGAGGGGTGGGGGCGGAGAGAGGGGAGGGGTGGAGATGATGATCGCGGGAGGGGGAGGTGAAAGGGGAGAGGGAGGGAGGGAGGTAGAGAAATGCGGGCGGAGCGCAGGGATGGATGGGGGATTTTTTCCCTCGAGCAGAGGGATGGAGGAGGCGTGGGTATTTTCGTGGCGGGGGATTAGGAGGGAATGGGGAGGCGAAACAAGTGAAATGAGAAAGGCCGGGAGAGAGCGGAATTCTAAGGAGGTGAGGTGAAAGGAAGGCGGGTCATAGGCCCTTGGGAAGGAAGAATTTATTTATGAATAAATATATGGAATATATATATATATATGTTTTTCGTGTACCAGTATTTGGGAAAGTCTACTTTCCTAACCCTCTGTTGGGATGTGAGGGGGAATCGCTTACGGGCGGGCAGGTGGAGACCAATTCACCGACCGGGGAGAGATGGATATGGTGCCGCAATGCTCGCCGGAGAAGTGCTGCAAAGGGGACAGGCTGGAGAGGGGGCCGGGGGGGTGGTGCGGTTATTAGGGGGGTGGGGGTGCGGGAGGGTGATGGAGAAAGTGTGGTTGTGCCGGAAAAGTTGAGGAGGAATGATCTTATCGGGAGGGGGGGAAGGAATAATGACCTGGGATGGAAAATAATCGCGGGTGGGAAGACAAAAGGGTTTAATTCTGCCAGAAAGGAGGAAAGAAAGGCAAGAGAGAGAGAGAGATAGTTGGTGCTGTTGGAGATGGGGAACGAAATGTGAATGCTCGAAGGTCGGAGGACAATGGCGGAGGAATGAATGGAAAAGAAGTGAGTGAGTCTCGTAAGGAATGGAGAGAGGGTGGGGGCGGAATGTGTTTTGGGGAGGGGAGGGGGCGGGTTGCGAGGATGAGTGTGAAGACGAGTGTGTGTGTGAGACGATGAGTGAGGGGAGTCGTGGCTGAGGGCAGGGGTTCGTTTCGTTCGGGGGCGGGGCGGGGGGGGAGGTTGGGTTGGGGTGGAAATGCTGGAAAGGTGAGGCGAGTCTGGAAACAAAGCAGGGATGGCGGACGGGAGTGAATAAAAGAGGGGATGAGGGGGAGGATGGGATGGGAATGAAACGGTTGATAAAGGAAATGAGAAAAGGGGTGGATGGGGAGGAGCAGGGAAGGGCTGGGAGTGAGTGGCAAAGCTACACGCGGAGATAAGGAAACTTTAAAAAGGCTTAAGACGAGAGGGGGTGGAGTGGAAGCATGGCAAGGCGATGGTTGGTATGGAAAGGTAGAAGACGAGATATGGGGCGGGTTGGGAATTTGCACTGCGAACACGGAGAGAGAGAGAGAGAACCCTAGGCGTCACTGTCAGCACTTACTCCCGTCACAGATATGCGACCACGAAGAAGATTTATTCCTCCTTTTTTGTGATGGGTTAATCCTTTGATGTTTCACTTGAAAGAACTTCGCACGAAAGTTAACTTTTCCGGAGAAACAATCCCTCCTCCCTAACCATTATCAAGTCATGGCCGTTCCTTAAGAGTATACTTCCGGAATTCCATCCATACAACTAAAGAAATGTTGAACATCGGAGCATGAGAACGCGTGTCACGGAGATAATTTCACCGCGTCACGGATGTCCAGGAATGTTGATGGTATTTTTCTGTCCAGGAAAAAGATGAAAAGGAAGGAAGGATCACAGGAGAGAGGAAGAGAGAGATAGAGGAAGGAAAGAAGCGTATCCTTGGAGCAACTTAGCAGATTGCCTTAAGATTCGAGGACTGACATGAGAATAGGAAAAAAGTCCAGACTCCTGGTGGATGGTGTGAAGACTGAAAAAGGAGGTTTTTGAGGGAAACTTATTCAGGTTTATTGAGAGGAGCGGGGGAGAGAGGAGTCTTCCTCCCAAACCCTTTGAAAGGGTGGGGAGAAGGAGGCTATTCCCAAAAAAAGGCTCAGGGATATAAAGGGTGTGGAGGAAGGAGAGCAAGCGAGCAGCGGGAGAGGAGAAAAGTGAAAGGAAAAGCAAGGAGGATATGAAGGGGGCGGAGAAGGGAGGGGCCGGGGGTTTTCAGGGTCTGGGTGGGTGGGGCGTGCGGTAAGGGGTCTCGGACCCTTTTTCCTTCCCGGTGCCTCTATCCCCCTTCTCTCCTCTGCCCCCCGCCCGCCCCTCGCTATCTTCCTCCGCTCTGCCCCCGGCCTCTCCTAACTGGCTCACTCTATCGCCGACGGTGGCAGCTGCCGCAGTGTGCCCCTCTCCTGGGGGCGGCGGCGCCTGGGGGCCCACGGCACGGCGCACACGCCGGCGCGATCCGAGGCCACCATCACACACTCACACACACGCGCACGCACACGGAAGCTCACTACTCAGGCACGCGGCGGAGGGCGGGAGGGTGTTTCATCCGGGTTGTATCGCGGTATTGGCGGGGTGGAGGTGGTGGTGGGGTTGGTTTGGGAGACGAGATGGATGCGTTGGGGGGGGTCGCGAATCGCCGCCGGGGGGGGATGGGGGTCCACCAAGACGACCTCGACGGCAGGAGATGGCCCGCTGTGTGTGGAAGGGAAAAACAACTAACCAGGCCCGGCCCCTCGTCTTCTGGCTCACGTTCCGGTGGGCAGGAGGGCGATATCGAGAGCGCGGGGTGAAGTGGGGGGTGTGGGGGAGGAGGCGTCTACTTCCCTCGGGGGGTGCGGGGGCGGGCGGGGGGGCAAGAGAGAGCGTGTGACGGGTGAGGTAGGTGATGAGGAGAAAGAGAGAGAAGAGGGCCGAGGGTGCGAGCGACCCTGTGGGACCGGGTTGCCCGAGCGATCTGAGGGAAGCTCGCGCGGGAGGCAACGGGATACGGACCTCCATCCCCCCCCACTCCGCACCCCTTCCTCCCCTCCGACCTCCCCCCTCCGCCGTCTGCCGTGCTCGCCTCCTCCCGCGCAACCGGGGAGTGAGGAAGGGAAGAGGAGGATGGGGGGAAGAGGGAGGGAGAGAGCCCAGCCGGCCGTTTCCATGGCAACGCTGGAGCCAGCATCCCTTCCCCATCCCATCCTACCGTCAACGCTCCTCCTCTCCCCTACTCCGCCCCCTCTTCCTCCCCCGTGGGGGGTGGTAGATGAATGGGAGTCGGGATCGGAGCAAGTTGGGAGGGTCTTGGATGCGAATGGAGAGAAGTGGGAAAGACGGACGCGATTCTGCGGCGCGGGGAGGGATGGGAAGGGTCCAAAGGGCCCCCTCTCCTTCCTTTCTTCTTCCCCTCCCCACTCTTATTCTTCCTCCACTCCACGCCACTCCACTTGCTTCCCAGTACGCTTCCACAAATAATACGTAGAATAATGGCTGCAGGGGAATCGTGGCGGAAAAAGATCATTTGCGTGCCTTCGTAGCCTTTTTCTCATTATCATCCGTTTCGAATTATAACGGGAGCTCCCTTCATCGGGAAAAGTAATGTTTCTAACGCTATCGTGGGACAACTTCAGCTTTTCTATTTCCCTGCGTCGTTGGACCCCCTGCGCAGTCATGACGAGAGTTCAACATTGTCCTTCGAGCCGTGGCTGCCCGTCGAAATGTGGGCCCGTCTTCATCAGTGGGCATTATATTTCTTCATGCATTGTAAACACTCAACCGTACATACTGTGCACAATATGCAGTCACCCAAGGGATAGTCTCCGATTTGTCAGCTGCGATCCACTTCTAGAGCCTGGCAGTCAACCTCAACGCACTTGTATTTAGCTAATGTAATATATATAAGCTATATACAGGGTCGCACCCAAAAGTGCCATTGCAGTAACCATTGCAGTAACGAGAGTATTAATCGAGAGGAATATAGAACACAACCAGGAGGTATTTGCCTGTTTCGTAGATTTCGAAAAAGCGTTCGATAGAGTGAATTGGGAAAAACTAATGAGTATATTGCAGAAAATAGGAATAGATTGGAGGGAAAGGAGGCTAATCCGCAACCTGTACATGCCTCAGACTGTTCAGGTGCGAGTGGGGAACGGGGAGTCCTGTTGGGCAGTGTTAGGAAGAGGTGTAAGGAAGGGTTGCCCATTATCACCGTTGCTGTTCAACCTGTATGTAGAGGAAATGATGAAAGAGGCATGGGAAGAACTGGAGGTAGGAATGAAAGTGGGCGGGGAATTCGTAAAATCAGTTATGTTTGCTGATGACCAAGCTTTAGGTTATCAGTCAGCCAAGGGGCTGCAAGCATTGCTTAGTGAATTGGAAATTCAGTGCGTCAGGTATGGTATGAGAATCAATGTTAATAAAACAAAGGTTATGCGATTTTCTAGAAAGAAAAAGGCTAAGCTTAACATTAAAATAGGAGGGCAAAAACTAGAGCAGGTAGAACAGTTACCGTATCCCGGTAGTGTTTTCGACCAACACGGTCAAAGTAGTAATGACGAAAGGAGAAGAATTTTGTTAGGCAAAGAGGCTTTCACAAGTAGGAGGGAGTTGATGACGGGGACGTTAAGAAAAGACTCGTAAAAACTTTTATATGGAGCGTAGCTATGTACGGCGCGGAAACGTGGTCATTGAAGCAGGAGGATAGGCGTAGACTGGAGGCTTTTGAAATGTGGGTGTGGAGAAGAATGGAGAAAGTGAAATGGACAGAGAAGAAAACAAACGAGGAAGTACTTGGTATGGTGGGCGAGGAGAGGGGTTTGTTGGGAGAAATCCTATGGAGGCAGGAAAAGTGAATGAAGAGGGTATTGACCGGCAGCGGGATGTTGAAGACTGTAATTGAGGGGAGAATGTTAGGGAAACGAGGAAAGGGAAGGAACAGGATAGGGATATTGGACGGGATGAAGGGAGGAAGAAAGTACTCAGAGCAGAAGAGGCACCTGATGTTAAGTAGGATGTTGTGTTTTGCTAGAGGTCACAAATTATTTAATTAGTAATTATGTCCATCCAAAAACTTACCTTAACCGGTAGATTACCTAATAAAATAAAAAAATATATATATTATTATTATTATTAGGTAATCTACCGGTTAAGGTAGGTTTTTCGATGGACACCGCTACTAAATAAATATTTTGTTATTCCTAACAAAATACAAAATCCAGTATCCTACTCTCCATCAAGTCCCTCCTCATCTTGAGTACTTTCTTCCTCCCTTCATCCCGTCCAACACCCCTATCCTGTTTCTTCCCTTTCCTCGTTTGCCTAACATTCTCCCCTCAATTACAGTCTTCAATATTATATATATATATATAATGTTATGTATATGCATATACATAACTTATTTGAAAGTCTCAAGGATGTCAATGATAATGTATATTAAGATAGCACTAGCGAACAAAATCAAAAACACAGAAACACACAAAAAAGAAAGAAAAGGAAAGAAACTCACACATTTCTGAATTTTCGGTGCGATTCCATCTTTTTTCAAGGGAAAGAAGGAAGGAACCGTTCAAGTCTGGAGAGTGTCTTCGGACCTCTTTCATTCCTACTTTACGTTAACGACATTGACTCTGTAGTCACTAGTAAAATATGTTTATTAGCCCAAGATGCAGTGGTTTACCGACATAACCGTGATCCTGAGGATACAGCAGCATCATTAGATGACATTAATGCAGTATGACGCAGATATGGCAAATAGAATTAAGTTCAAAAAAGTGCGTAGTAATGAATTTTTGGAAAAAGAGAAATTCCCACCCGAACGCCTGTTGCATCGGGAACACCGAAATGGAATGTATAGATTCAATTAAATACCTAGGCGTTATACTCTCTCTCTCTCTCTCTCGCGATCTTTCCTGAGTGATTCACATACGGGGAATCAGCGGACACGTTAACAAAAAATTAGGATTTATTAGAAGGCTACTGGGTAGATGTGAGGAAAATCTCAAAGAGAAATGTTTTCATTCGCTGTTTAGGCCTCATTTAGAATATGCTGCAAGTATATGGGATCCTCACGAAGTTGGATTGATTGCCGAATCAGATCGCGTGAAGCACAGAGGAGCTAGATTTGTAAAACGTTGTTTTAATAAACTTAGGAGCGTATCAAAATTATTAGAGCGGCTAGGCGGAGAATCAATCACGGAGCGAAGATTAATTTACAGTTTGAAGCTCTTGTATAAATTGTAAGGGAGAGTCTTTAGCAGTGATGTTGAAAGTGTATTTTTACTCCATCGTACTACGGGAGGCGGGAAATCTTGTCATCAAAATTAGAATAAGTGAAGAGCAGATAGATTTAATATGTCAATTTTGCCACGAACACTGGGGGGTCATAATAATATAGTTCGACCACGATAGGGTCATGTTCGGGTAACATTATTCTGGTGTGTATTCACCCCCTGCTAAACACCCTAGCCACACCCAGGTTATATAAATAAATGGACGAAGTGCAAATTTCACGTGAAAATACACAAGCTTGTATGTACAGCGCAACACATACCCAAAATTAAACAAACAGCCAACAATTCAAACGTAAACAGCAATAAGGAGAAAAGAGGAATGATGGAGTAGGAGGACTATCTTATAATCAACCCTGGGACCCGATGGACAGTCAAAATACAATTTGTGTAAAGGGAAGGAAAAATAGTTTAGGATTTACTCAGAAAATGTAAACATACTTGTACATATACACACAAACATTCACCACCACTCTCTCTCTCTCTCACAGTTATAAATAAATAAAGATGTATTTAAATACATATGTAGACATATGGATACATGTGTGTGTGTATATATATATATATATATATATATATATATATATATATATATATATATATATATATATGTGTGTGTGTGTGTATATATGATGTAAAAGTGCTCATGAGAGCTATATGCCATTTTGACGGCACAATAGAACAGAAAAATAATAGAAATCTCGTAAAAGAGCACTAATATTTCAGAAAGTTTAAGCTTTCGGCCTGCTCTGAGGCGTTCACGTCAGACTGCTGAATAAGTCAGTCTAGCCTGTATAATCTGAAGAAAACCTGACCTCGGAGAATGCCGAAAGGTTAAAATTTCTGAAATGTGAATGTCCTTTTACATGTTACTTTATTTTCCTTTACTATTGTCACCCATCCATATTCATACTATATATATATATATAATATTCATATAGACGGGTATGTACCCATACCTTTGCACTGTGCAAAGGTATGGGTATATATATGAAATATATATACACCCATACCTTTGCCTATGGGTGTGTATATATATATATATGCCTTTGCACTTATTTCTACATATCTATATACTATAAATAAATAAATAAACATACACATTTATGTATTTTTTATTTATAATACGTAGAAATAAGTGCAAAGGCATGAGATTACCCATGAAAATAAATATTAAGTAAATATGAATTGTAATATCCAGGATATCAATCTTAAAGACAACACGCTCACCAGTGAGACCGGCTTGGCCGACGGCTTCATCGTCCTTTTTACTCACCTGCAAAGTAAACAAACATTAATTAATCATTTTTACAAAAAATAATTATAAGTATAGATGGATCATTTCACGTAAATTCAACAAATAAATGAGCCAATTTTTGTACAATCATTTTCAATTTGACAGAAATTTCCTATGGATATTTATAGTACTGAGTATAGTAATGAGTCATTTTCAATGAATGAATAAACATTAACACTTGTGTACAAATAATAGTATCGTCAATGAGGTAGCGAACCCCATATGACCATTTGTGATTCACAGTGTAATCTTTTTATATTTTTAATTTTCCAGAAAATGAAACCAGGTCTAAAAGCGACCAAAAAAAATGAGGCTATCGCGGAATTAACACTGGTTCTGAGGACTGAAAGCCCATTCCCTGTATCCACATTCACATTCAAACACGAAAACGATTCCCCAACCACTCCTGGGTTAGTCTTTTATGTGTATTTTATCCCTTTTCCTTTAAATATAGAAATTCTCAACCTTAATAAGACAAGGTTGGTCAGAAAAGGACAAAAACTTTCATTTAAATTTTCTAGCAAAACACTACGATAAACATTCAATACCGTATACTTCGCCGTTCCGTTCACCATGTATCTATCTGTGGTTTGACGAGGGGTTAGGTGGTAGAAGAGACTCCATAGTCTCAATCTCTTATCTATCTTTGCCCTGCGCCTTCCTCATATTCCGTATGCCCTTCCACAAAATCCCATTTCCAATCTAAAGACTCAGCAACCACCTTTCCTGCCCTCATTACATTTCTGCCAACACACCTCTCTCCTCCCCTACCTTGCATATCATCCCTTTGTTTGTTTCCCTTTCCGCCCACGTCACTTTCATATCCTTCCCCACAGTCTTCAAAAGATTCAAATCTACGCTTATCCTCTTCCTTCAACGACCTTGTTCCACTGCTGAACAAAACCTCGCTCCACACCAAATTTTTCACTTATCTTTTCTTAAGATCTTTACTCAGCGTTTTCGTCAACGATTCTCTTCTTTTTCTGACAGCTTCTTTTCCTTACGAAAATTTTCTTCCTCTGTCCCTTTTCCTTTGACTATCTTAGTCGAGGGTAATTCCAAGATAGGTAGATATTTCCAATTACTCTACTTTTTTCCCACTAAATTTAACGTTTTTTTATCTTTCTTTAACTTCAAATATCTCACAACCTTGGTGTTGGTTACGAATAGCCTCATCCTTTATCACACCGATTTTCTTATGTGCATACATGTAGAAATGACTGTAACGCCATTTTTTACTGTCTAACTAAAGCTTGATTCACCGCATATCTGACTGATTTTTATTAATTACCCGTTGACTATCATTCCTATCTCAAGTTCTACCTGTTCATCCTTAACCATTTCCTCCAAATGGACGTCGAATAGCACGGGTGGTAATGGACACCCTCATCTACCCCTCTTCAAAACACTGCTCATCCAAACTCCCCTACCGCCACGCACACCTTATGTACTTGTATTTTTAGTGCCCTGCAAGCCACCCCTAGGGTGTAAGGCAGGGGATGAATACACAGCAGACTAATTTTTACCCGAATATTTGTACCCCTACAGCAGTCGGACAATATTATTCTGATTCCTTATCGTTCGTGAAAAAAATTGGCAACTTAAATCTGTCTGTCCTACCCTTAGTCTCTCTAATTTTAATGACATGATCTCTCGCCTGCCGTAGCACGATGGGGATAATAATACACCTTCAATATCACTGCCAAAGAGACTGCCTTCCAATAAATTCAAGATGTTTAATCTGTAATTTAACCTCCGCTTCGTGTGTGATTCCCAGCCTAGCTGCTTTAATATTTTTGATACGCTACTAAGTTTATCATAAAAACGTTTTATAAATCTAGCTCCCCTACGCTATGATCCAATTCGGCAATCAATCCAGCTTCGCGAGGTCCCCATATACTTGCAGCATATTCTAAATGAGGCCTACCTGGCGAAAGATAACATTTCTCTTTGACCTTTTCATCACATTTACTCAGTAGCCTTCTTATGATCCTCATTTGTCGTTAGCTTTTCCACATATTCCCCGTATTTGTTTCATCCATGAACGATCGTGAGTAAGACGTGCAATATATATATATATATATATATATATATATATATATATATATATATATTGGCCCTCCTCTTCGTCCTTTCATTGTTGATCCTAAGTACCCCTTTAGCTACCAGAGAAATTAAACTTATTTCTCTAAAGTCCACACATACGGCTGCCTTTACCTTTTTAAGATGGGAACTAAAGCTGATTTAACGATATCTTCTGACCAATTATTCCCCTCATCAAAACTAGGAATTAATCCATAAACACTATCCCTTACACGTTTTCCTAACCCCTTAAGTAGTTCTGTGGGAAAATTATCTTCCCTCATGGTCTTATTAGTGTATTATTATCGCTTTCATAAACACTCTATGTCCTCTCACTACGTTCTCCAGCAGGCTTCTTT